>NC_138314.1:39945000-40360000 GCF_965601325.2 Salmo salar
GGAGAATAGGCAACAGGGCCTTGATTAGCGGTGGAGAATAGGCAACAGGGCCTTGATTAGCGGTGGGGAATAGGCAACACAGCCTTTATTAGCAGTGGAGAATAGGCAACACAGCCTTGATTAGCGGTGGAGAATAGGCAACACAGCCTTTATTAGCGGTGGAGAATAGGCAACAGGGCCTTGATTAGCGGTGGAGAATAGGCAACACAGCCTTGATTAGCGGTGGAGAATAGGCAACAGGGCCTTGATTAGCGGTGGAGAATAGGCAACAGGGCCTTGATTAGCGGTGGAGAATAGGCAACAGGGCCTTGATTAGCGGTGGAGAATAGGCAACAGGGCCTTGATTAGCGGTGGAGAATAGGCAACACAGCCTTGATTAGCGGTGGAGAATAGGCAACAGGGCCTTGATTAGCGGTGGAGAATAGGCAACAGGGCCTTGATTAGCGGTGGAGAATAGGGAACACGGCCTTGATTAGCGGTGGAGAATAGGCAACACGGCCTTGATTAGCGGTGGAGAATAGGCAACAGGGCCTTGATTAGCGGTGGAGAATAGGCAACACAGCCTTGATTAGCGGTGGAGAATAGGCAACAGGGCCTTGATTAGCGGTGGAGAATAGGCAACAGGGCCTTGATTAGCGGTGGAGAATAGGCAACACAGCCTTGATTAGCGGTGGAGAATAGGCAACAGGGCCTTGATTAGCGGTGGAGAATAGGCAACACAGCCTTGATTAGCCGTATAAATTGCTCATGTTGTTGTTTTGTTTTTCTCTCTAGGCTGCGGGTGGCGCTCTTGCCTACGTCGGCTCTTACGTGATCAAGAGCTACAACAACTTTGACAACTTCCTGGAGGATAAGTACACACTCATCCCTGCAGCCATCATCATCACTGTGGGAGTGGTGATGTTCATCATCGGGACTGTGGGCTGCTGCGCCACCCTGAGAGAGTCCAAAGTGGGCCTGAGCTTTGTGAGTATGAGCCTCCGACGCAACAAGTGGTTTCCCATTGGTATAGATCTAGGATCAGAATCACGTCCACAAATCTGAACGTTAACAATTAGTGGGGAAATTTCCAAACTGAACCAAGATCAGCGTCTAGGTGATTCACCCGACACCTGCCTCAGACATTGCGGTGTTGGTTCCTGGTGGGTGATGGTGAAAGGAGCCATCTGTCCATCCAGGTCTTTCATAAACACACTTTGTGTCCCAAATGGCACCCTATTCCCCTATATAGTGCACTACTTTTGACCAGGGTTCAAAGGTCTCTGGTCAAAAGTAGTGCACTCATTACATAGGGTAGGGTGCCATTTGGGACACACAGTAGGTACTGAGGATCTCTGTGTTTGATAAGTCCTGCTGCACCACTTGTTCACGGCCTCCTTGCTGATAGCCGTCTGGTCTGCCCATCTCTTTCCAGTTCCTGATGATCCTCCTGGCCATGTTTGCAGCAGAGGTCGCTGCCCTAGTGTTTGCGTTCATTTACCAAGGCAGGGTGAGTGAACGTCACATTTGGACACATTTTCACCACATGTATTTAATGTATTATATGCTACAATCATATAATATTATTTAATGCTTGCAGGTACAATACTTAAATAGATTCATTTTGTTTTGTATATCTTTACAGATAAAAGGTGATTTGGAGCAGTCAATGAGCGATGTGTTCCAGAAGTATGACGGGGAGAACTCTGAAACCCGGGCTGTGGATTATCTGCAGTCTCAGGTCAGTGCCACTTTTCCTTTATTGACATGTTTGAATTCCTCTGATAACCAGTATGATGCCAAGCAGGTCCTTACTAGGTTTGAAAACCGAGAGACTCACTGTGCGATTACTTCCTGTGTATACAGGCACATCTTGTGGACAAATTTCCCACTCTCCCATTGATGGTCTTTGTCGTAGGCGTTAGAGGAAGTTATCACTTGTTGAGTCTCTCTGTTTCAAACTTATCTGGTGCTAACACGCACTGGCACACACAGAGATGTGATGATACTGAAAATGTGGCTTTTGACAGCTAGGAGCTGTGAACAAGTGTTCTTCCTCTCTCTGTATTCAGTTGCAGTGCTGTGGAGTGCAGACCTACATGAACTGGACCACCACGCCCTGGTTCAGCAGCAGTAACAACACTGTGCCCATCTCCTGTTGTAAACGAAACAACACTGAGTGCACAGGCAAATTGGACCAGCCAGACCTGCTCAATACTCAGGTATAGACCAATTCAGTCAATTTCAAACTTCTAGTTTCTGTATTTGATACAATGATTTAAAGTGTAATGATATTACTCTCTAACCAGTGTGTGTGTGTGTGTGTGTGTGTGTGTGTGTGTGTGTGTGTGTGTGTGTGTGTGTGTGTGTGTGTGTGTGTGTGTGTGTGTGTGTGTGTTGCTCCAGGGTTGTGAGGTTAAGCTGGAACAGCTCCTTCAGGATGTGATGAGCTATGCCATGCTGGTCATCCTTGGCTTTGCCATCATCAAGGTACTGTACCTGACCTTCCTCTGACTTCTAACATTTGATTCATCATGTTCATTTCCATTATTAGACTTTGCGCCGGTGTTTGGCCTAAAGATGAAGGCTTTCATGTTTCCACCTTTGAGGCCGGGCCCAAAAAAAGCTATAAAAAAAGTCTAAAAGTGTTAGCCCGTGGACCTACCCTGAAAGGTACCAGCCAATTTACTCTGTACTGAATTTCACTGAATATCTTTGTCCTTTTCTTTCAGTTTTTCGGGATGCTCAGTGTGTGTGTGATCACCTGTAAAAGTGGCAGGCGAACTGGCTACCAGGCCCTGTATGTCTGATATGACCTGCTGTCTTGAAGGATGCTTTAGAGGCTTGTCTTGCAGCAGCTCCTGACCCTTGACCCCTGACAACTCTCCCCGCTCCTCTCCAGCAGTGTGAGGTCATAAAGCCCAAAAACTTCACACTAATATTTTAGCATCCTTTCATGAACATTGTCTTACTGTTTTCCTTCAGCTTTCCCAGGCAGTTGTCAGGCCCACCAAACTTTAGGCAAACCACTGCCAGCGTTGAAAGCAATGGAAAACCACGAGATGACATTTTTTAAAAGATAGTTGCAAATTACCACTCAAACTTTTAAACAAAGGAAGTTGGCTTAAGCTTAACGGTGTTGTAATTTGCTGCTGTACATACGGAAAAAAATAAAGGATATGCACAGTGATATATCAGTACATGGAATACGGTCCATTTAAAGGGGAAATCTGCGGCGACCTGGGATTCAACAACAACAAAGATAAACAGCTGAGGGATGGGGAAATGTAACCACTCTCAAACCTGCATGCATGGACTGACCATCAATGATATCAAATTGATAGTTTTAACCATGTTTTGAAGCTATACAGTGATTGTTTACAATTACTTTGTTTATAAACAATGGTGTAAAACATGCTTATATCTTGGGTTCTGATAGGACAAGACAGCTGAACTAAGCTATATCAATGGCTATATATCATTCATTTAAAAGTCCAAAAATGCATCTTCCAATCCCATATTTCCCCTTTAAGGATTGAAATGTTGTGTTGATTCTGCCAAGTAGTTTTTCAGGTTCCAACACATCAGCTAGTAGGCATTTGTCTAAGATATACAGCATTACATTAGAAAAGAACTGTCAACATTCTTTTGGAAATTAATGCTTATTGTACTTGAAAGAGATATTGATTTCAATGTCCATGAACACCACTAATTTCTGCACCATTGTAGAGTATTGTGCAATTAAATGTAATCATATGATAGAGCAGACGGTATACAGTTGGACTTGCTTGTGTATATTTGATTTCTAATGTATTAAAAGCTAACTACAAAGACATTTACATTTTATGCGTTTACTGATTTGACATAAAACACATTTCTACCTTTTGATTTAAAAATAACATCTATTTTCTATCAATTATATACACAAATACTTGTCCCAGAAAACTAGTGAGGCAAAATGCCAATTCTGAAAACGTTGTAGGCGTTGAGCGTAGTGGTTATCTCTCTAGGTTAGTTGATAAAGACGCATCTATATGCTCAAGATAGACATGAATTCCCAATGCACTTCTACGTCCAGTATAAACACAGATAGTGCACCAGGCATCGTTCTCTATTGATTTTCATCTTTATTTAACCAGGAAAGTACCTTGAGGTTAGAGAAGTCTTGGCATGTACATTTGCAGGGAAAATCCACACTTTCTCAAAATCAAATGAATAATTTCCAGCACCACCGCAATGTCAACATATGTGAGAACAGCAGGTTTCTGTTTTGTAGTCAACAAGATAGAGGAAGATACGGGATTCCAATGACATCATAGGGAGACACCGATGACATCATCTAGTGGGCTTCGTGTGATTTTAAACAATTATGAGCAAGGTAAGTAAGTCACAAAACACTCCATTTAGAGCCAACCGTAAATGTGTTCTGATGAACAGTGCCTTTTAATTGGGAATGAAACATGTATCACTCCCAATATTAGAATATCATGTAACAGAAGCCCAAGCAGAACTGATCAGAGTTGTGTTTGATAGATTATTTATCAAACAGTCATGAATTCCATCTACAGTCACAGATGGACTGGCTATAGGGCACTTCTGTTAAATCATATTTAACACAGTTGGCCTGTCTAAATGTGGGTACCCCAATTATTATTTACTGTATATATTTTTTTTTCTTGTGCAAAATTACCATTATTTAGCTAATTATGGGGGCCTTGAGGAAATGAGAAATTCCAGGGTTGATTTCTGGTCCCAGTTCATCTCTGTCTGCAGAGCTACAGGAAAGAATCTGTGAGCCATACAGTTGTAGTAACAGAATCAACCAGCAGAGTACACTAAGGTTTCAGTGATAAACTATGGAGGTTACAATCTCAAGAAGAGAAATTCAATTCAACACATGCTCTCAGCTCCAGTTCCCATTGACATTTAAACACAGCTGTGCTCCTATTCCAGAGAGAGCTGTTTTCCTGCTTTAAAATACTGACAACAGAATAACATGTCATCTTTCTCTCTCTTTTCTTTCCTTCTTTGTTTTTTTATTTTTTTTGTTGCACGTAGCTCAGTTTGCGTCATCAACATGAGTGACGTTAACCTACGAGATCCAAGAGGCTTTTAAGAAGCTCAATCTGCAATTCAGATATGATGAATATTTAGTAAGTCACGTTAAGTCTTCAATACAAGTTACATTGTATCCTGCTCTGAACCAAAATTACATTGTATCCTACATTGAATTAGCCAACAGGGCATGTAGTCATTAAGCATCTCAGAGTAGGAGTTTTGATGTAGGATCAGGTTCCCCCCTGTCCATGTCATATTATTCATTGTGATCTAAAAGACTAAACAGATCCTAGATCAGCATTCCTACTCTGAGACGCTTTATGAACATGGGCCCTGATCGTTATCTGTAATGCTGCTCACCTCTACAAAACTGATCTTAGATCAGCACGTCCCTTTTCCAGAACAGTTCACACAAAGAGCTGAGTCAGGTGTTGTAGTGGGGAAATTTCAGACCTGCTCCTAATTTATTCATTTCCCACCACTTCTGCACAGTGTGTTCTGGCCAGTAACCTTACACACAAGATGTTGATGCTGGTGCTGTGAGAGTGCGGCCAAACATACTGCCTCTCAAAGGGGCCAAGCATACTGCCTCTCAAAGGGGCCAAGCATACTGCCTCTCAAAGGGGCCAAGCATACTGCCTCTCAAAGGGGCCAAACATACTGCCTCTCAAAGGGGCCAAGCATACTGCCTCTCAAACATACTGCCTAACCCCCTACCCTAACAGCTTTTGTTTGGTCAAAGGCACATAGGATGTCTGCAGATTTTTATGTCTACAGCTTTATTTGATCATAATGAAAATAATAAATTTTTGTCTCAAAACTCACAGACATTTTTAGTTTGAATCCTCAGCTGACATTTTATTATTGTTATTATTATATGCTATTATTACTGCTTCATCGTGTCATGACTCTGCTACATAGGTCCAAGGATGGAGTGACCTTTTGGTTATACGGAAGATACCGCTTCAACTTACTGATCTTTTACTTCTTCTTCCTCCTTCCCCTCTACCTCTTTCTTTTCGTGATACTGACATTTAAAAAAAAAAAGATCACCAAAACCCTCTCACAGTAATGTTGGTGTAGGAGGCCATTTTGGTGAGCTGAATCTCATCTTTCTTTCAGCGAGGACATGAGGTTCACTGGCTCTTTCATTTAGACTAGGTTGTCAAGTACTTCCTCTGGAAATAGTCACAAGTCATTCTAGCTGTCTGATGTCATCTAGTGAGAGAGAGAGTGAGAGAGAGAGACATGTATTTGATGTAGACTGGCTTTGCCAGTCGTAGAGGGCACTCTAAGGGAAGAGCCCCAGACGTGTTTATAGAGAAAATATTTAATCCTTCATCTTTAAGTCTATTGACACACCCGTGCGTCAATCTAAGTAACATAATAAAAATATCCCCATCAAAATCAGTCAGTTTAAGCTAGAGATATCTGTTTTTTGCATGGGCTGCATCTCAGTCCACCACATCCGCCTATGTCGGCCTTCCGCATCTCAGTTCGTCTAAAGGTAACCAATACAAATGAATGGAAGTATGGAGGTAGTTTAGTACCAACAAAAATGTGGGGTTAAATATGTGTTAAAAAAAAAATATATATAGATTTCCTGAGCTTTCATATATCTCCTAGATATAAGACAGACACTTCAAAACCTTATTCCTTAGGATACATTTCTTTTGCCATTTATGAATGTATTATTCAATGCATTTCTATGGGTTGTAGTAGTAAAGGCCAAATTCAATATTTTATCAAATCATTTTTAAATATTATTATTTTTATACCTAAAGTTGTCCTAAAATTCATACTCAATTAGCTAAATAATCTACATGTTAGTGTCACGTCCTGACCATAGTAAGATGTGATTTTCTATGGTAGAGTAGGTCAGGGCGTGACAGGGGGTGTTTTGTGTTTTTATATGTTTAAGTTCTAGGTTTCTATTTCTATGATGGGTTGTTTTGGGATGATCTCCAATTGGAGGCAGCTGGTCCTCGTTGTCTCTAATTGGAGATCATACTTAAGTAGGTTTTTTTTTCACCTGTGTTTGTGGGTAGTTGTATTCTGTTTAGTCTCTGTACCTGACAGAACTGTGCGCTGTCGTTTTTTCTCTTTGTTATTTTGCTTCAGTATTTTGAGTTATAATAAATTATCATCATGAGCACTCAACACGCTGCGCTTTGGTCCCCTCTACGACAGCCGTTACAGTTAGCTTAGATAAGACTGTCACACATTAAAAACATATGTCTCTGCTTAATATGTTTTCTCTGTACATATGAGTATTTTTATCTCATTATGTGTGTAAAATTTTACTGGATGAAATGTTGAGGACCATCAATCACAGAGCGTGAGCAGGCCCAACGCCCACTCTTACACTAGCCCAAGCCAACGGCATGTATCAGATTATCAGCAGGCTCTGCTCACTCTTACTGGCCTGAGGCCAAACCACACCACCAACAACATTGGACACTTTATGGAACTCAACGCCTTCACTATCTTATCCTGGAATATCCAAGGCCTGAGGTCATCTGCCTTTGGCTTAAAGAACAGGAACCCAGACTTCATCAATGAAATTGGAAATACAGACAATGTCATCCTACAAGAAACCTGGTATAGAGGAGACGGACCCACTGGTTGCCCTCTATTTTACAGAGAGCTGGTAGTCCCATCCACCAAACTACCAGGTGTGAAACAGGGAAGTGACTCAGGGGGTATGCTAATTTGGTATAGAGCAGACCTAACTCACTCCATTAAATTAATCAAAACAGGAACATTTTACATTTGGCTAGAAATTCAAAAGGAAATGATCTTAACAGAGAGAAATGTCCTCCTGTGTGCTACCTATATCCCCCCACTAGAATCCCATACTTTAATGAAGACAGCTTCTCCAGCCTGGAGGGGGAAATCAATCATTTCCAGGACCAGGGACATGTACTAGTCTGTGGCGACCTAAATGCCAGAACCGGACAAGATCCTGACACCCTCAGCACACGGGGACAAACACCCGCCTGGAGGTGACAGCATTCTCTCCCCCATATGCACCCCTAGGCACAACTATGACAACATAACCAACAAAAACGGGTCACAACTCCTGCAACTCTGTCGGACGCTGGGTATGTCCATAGTCAATGGTAGGCTTCAAGAGGACTCCTATGGTAGGTACACCTATAGCTCATCTCTTGGCAGTAGTACTGTAGACTACTTTATCACTGACCTCAACCCAGAGTCTCTCAGAGCGTTCACAGTCAGCCCTCTGACACCCCTATCAGACCACAGCAAAATCACAGTCTACTTGAACAGAGCATTACTCAATCATGAGGCATCAAAGTCAAAGGAACTGAGTAATATTAAGAAATGCTATAGATGGTAGGAATGTAGTTTGGAAACCTACCATTAAAGAATTAGGAAACAACAACTTCAATTGCTTTTAGACAACATCCTGGACAAAACGTTCCACTGTAATAGTGAAGTTGTAAACTTGGCAGTAGAAAATCTTAACAGTATATTTGACCTCCCAGCTTCCCTACCAAATCTAAAAATCTCAAATGGAAAACCAAAGAAAATTAACAACAATGACAAATAGTTTGATGAAGAATGCAAGAATCAAAGAAAGAAATTAAGATATCTGTCCAACCTAAAAACATAGAGACACAGAAAACCTGAGTCTACGCCTTCACTATGGTGAATCACTAAAACAATACAGAAATACACTACGGAAAAGAAGGACAAGCACATCAGAAATCAGCTCAATGTAATTGAAGAATCCATAGACTCTAACCACTTCTGGTGAAATTGGAAAACACTAAACAAACAACAACTCAGAGAATTAGCTATCCAAAATGGAGATGTGTGGGTAAACCACTTCTCCAATCTTTTTGGCTCTATAACAAAGAACAAACAAGCAAAAACAATTACATGTTCAAATAAAAATCTTTGAATCAACTATTAAAGACTATCAGAACCCACTGGATTCTACAATTACCTTGAATGAACTACAGGACAAAATAAAAACCCTCCAACCCAAAAAGGCCTGTGGTGTTGATGGTATCCTCAATGAAATAATCAAATATACAGACAACAAATTCCAATTGGCTATACTAAAACTCTAACATCATCCTTAGCTCTGGCATCTTCCCCAATATTTGGAACCAAGGACTGATCACCCCAATCCACAAAAGTGGAGACAAATTTGACCCCAATAACAATCGTGATATATGCGTCAACAGCAACCTTGAGAAAATCCTCTGCATTATCATTAACAGCAGACTTGTACATTTCCTCAGTGAAAACACTGTACTGAGCAAATGTCAAATTGGCTTTTTACCAAATTATCGTATGACAGACCATGTATTCACCCTGCACAGCCTAATTGACAAACAAACAAACCAAAACAAAGGCAAAGTCTTCTCATGCTTTGTTGATTTCAAAAAAGCTTTCGACTCAATTTGGCATGAGGGTCAGCTATTCAAATTGATGGAAAGTGGTGTTGGGGGAAAACATATGACATTATAAAATCCATGTACACAAACAAATGTGTGGTTAAAATAGGCAAAAACACACACATTTCTTTCCCGCAGGGCCGTGAGGTGAGACAGGGATGCAGCTTAAGCCCCACCCTCTTCAACATATATATCAATGAATTGGTGAGGGCACTAGAAAAGTCTGCAGCACCCGGCCTCACCCTACTAGAATCTGAAGTCAAATGTCTACCGTTTGCTTATGATCTGGTGCTTCTGTCACCAACCAAGGAGGGCCCACAGCAGCGCCTAGATATTCTGCACAGATTCTGCCAGACCTGGGCCCTGACAGTAAATCTCAGTAAGACCAAAATAATGGTGTTCCAAAAAAGGTCCAGTCGCCAGGACCAGAAATACAAATTCCATCTAGACACCGTTGCCCTAGAGCACACAAAAAACTATACTTACCTTGGCCTAAAAATCAGCGCCACAGGTAACTTCCACACAGCTGTGAACGATCTGAGACACAAGGCAAGAAGGGCATTCTATGCCATCAAAAGGAACATAAAATTCGACATACCAATTAGGATCTGGCTAAAAATACTTGAATCAGTTATAGAACCCATTGCCCTTTATGGTTGTGAGGTCTGGGGTCTGCTCACCAACCAAGAATTCACAAAATGGGACAAACACCAAATTGAGACTATGCCTGCAGAATTCTGCAAAATATCCTCTGTGTACAACATAAAACACCAAATAATGCATGTAGAGCAGAACTATGCCGATGTCCCGCTAATTATCAAAATCCAGAAAAGATAAGTTAAATTCTACAACCACCTAAAAGGAAGCGATTCCCAAACCTTCCATAACAAAGCCATCACCTACAGAGAGATGAACCTGGAGAATAGTCCCCTGAGCAAGCTGGTCCTGGGGCTCTGTTCACAAACACACCCCACAGAGCCCCAGGACAGCAACACAATTAGACCCAACCAAATCATGAGAAAACAAAAAGAGAATTACTTGACACATTGGAAAGAATTAACAAAACAACTGAGCAAACTAGAATGCTATTTGGCCCTAAACGGAGTACAGAGTGGCAGAATACCTGACCACTGTGACTGACCCAAACTTAAGGAAAGCTTTGACTATGTACAGACTCAGTGAGCATAGCCTTGCTATTGAGAAAGGCCGCCGTAGGCAGACATGGCTCTCAAGAGAAGACAGGCTATGTGCACACTGCCCACAAAATGAGGTGGAAACTGAGCTGCACTTCCTAACCTCCTGCCCAATGTATGACCATATTAGAGACACATATTTCCCTCAGATTACACAGCTCCACAAAGAATTTGAAAACAAACCCGATTTTGATAAACTCCCATATCTACTGGGTGAAATGTCACAGTGTGCCATCACAGCAGCAAGATTTGTGACCTGTTCCCACAAGAAAAGGGCAACCAGTGAAGAACAAACACCATTGTAAATACAACCCATATTTATGCTTATTTATTTTCCCTTTTGTACTTTAACCATTTGAACATCGTTACAACACTGTATATATACATAATATGACATTTATAATGTCTTTATTCTTTTGGAACTTCTGTGAGTGTAACGTTTACTGTTCATTTTTATTGTTTATTTAACTTTTGTATATTATCTACTCCACTTGCTTTGGCAATGTTAACATATGTTTCCAATACCAATAAAGCCCCTTGAATTGAATTGAGAGAGAGGGGGAGAGGAAGAGAGGGGGAGAGAGAGAAAGAGAGAGAGGAGTGTGAGAGAGAGAGAGAGTGAGAGAGTTTTGGCTGGGTATGCCATCATTGTAAATAATATTTTTTTCTTAACTGACTTGACTAGTTAAATGAAGGTTAAATAAAAAGAAATGAAAAATAAAAACAAGGAGTTGGCCTGATGGGTACTCTGTGATGTTGTTGGTCCTTCTCCCTTGCTCTAGGAACAATAGAGGAGCATTAGAGAACAAAGAGGAAAGGCCTCAGAGGGGTTGGGTTAAATAAGGAAGACACATTTCAGTTGAATGCATTCAGTTATACAACTGACTAGGTATTCCCATCCCCCTCCCAGGTGATAAATGAGGCGCTATGTAGGCGGAGTCTCGGATCGGGGGAGGGGAAGGGGTACCTAGGGCAGGGTTTCCTCAATGTTGACCTGCGACCCCATTTAGAAACCTCTCTGTTTATTAATGTACCCTCGGTTCTATGAACCAAGCGCTTTTTTTTCAGAGTTTCTCTCGTAACCCCATTTTCAAGGCAACCCATAGTTTGGAAAACACTGACCTATTTCACCCCAAATAAGATGGGGTGAAATAGGGGGGGCCTCTATTATTTATTTTACCTTGTGTGCGACCAGTATATCACCCAGGTTGGTCACGTCACAAAATACTTTTCTTTTTTTTAAACCTTTATTTAACTAGGCAAGTCAGTCTAGAACAAATTCTTATTTACAATGACGTCCGACCCTGACCAAACCCAAACCCAGACGACACTGGGCCAATTGTGCGCCGCCCCATGGGACTCCCAATCACGGCGGGTTGTGATATAGCCTTGAATCAAACCAGGGTCTGTAATGACGCCTCTAGCACTGAGACGAAGTGCCTTAGACCGTTGCGCCACTAGGGATCCCCCCAAAAGTTAACCAGCTATGTTCTGAGCTGGTACTCCTTCTGGTATAACTGAATGATTGACTTAAGGAATCTCTAAGTGAGAACATAAGATAAAAGTGAGTGGCAGTATTCTTTGGTATTTTATTAGGATCCCCATTAGCTGTTGAGAAATGACTAAGGACACAAATGCCATTGAATAGAGTGCAAAAATAAACTATTCCCTAAATATATATTTGTAATATATATATATAGAGGCTATGAGAGAAGAGCAGGGGGTTTTCTCCTAGACCCATATGGCACTTCAGGCTTCAGCAGGTGTCAGACACTTTGATTGATGGCTGCGAGCGTGACGTCATATCGTTGGGGTTGGGGTTGGGGGGGGGGGGGGGGTGGAGTTATGTTTTTTTTATAAGAGGTAATACAACGCTCGGTGTGGGAAGTAACCTATAGGCCGGCTTACCGAAAGAATAAGAGGAACACTCAATCATTCATGGTGCAGCTTTTGTCAGTCTGTGCTTACTGGCTGCGTAGACTACTGGAACAGATCGGAAAGAGTGGTAGCCTAGCCTATTCCTCTAAATACATTATTTACGCAGCAGCGGATTGCTAGGTAGGCTAATATAACCACAATCACGGATACTGGTACAGTCCCGCTGGCTGATTCATTAACAAAAATGATACAAATATGTTATGTTTTACTTTATTTTTGACAGTCAAATAGACTGCCAAAAACACGCATTATTTTCTTGTGACAGGCTGCGATGTCCACGGCGGCATATATTATTATGGTAAGTGCTCTCGCTGTGTTGTGAAATCTTGTGCCTTTGTAGTTATTCAATGGATGGGCCGATAGATGTAAAGATAACGCTACACTTGCTGAGCAATAGGCTACTCACCGGCTCATGTTCATCAGCTGTTTTCATGACTAGTACATTTGGGAAAACACTTAGTTTTACGGCATCTTTTTGTTGTTGTTGTTATCTTTAGTGGTTTTGAATGTTTTTATTGCGATAGGGGCGTTACAATGTAGCCACAACCACACACAAAGGCAGACGCAGACCGGTGCATTGTACTACAGTAGCCTAGACTATCACTGAGAAAATGTATGCGTTGTTTTAATGGACCCTAATATTATAATAAGGATAATAATAATAATTTTTAAAAAGAACATGGAATAACAACATTTTCTCACATTTTCTATCATACAGCTGTTTCTTTCACACTAACTACTACTTCTACTGCTTATGGAGCTACAGGCTATTTTACAACTGGCTAATACAGATTCGAATGCCTCAATGTTTTTTCGGAATTATACGTGTTACATAACGCCAGAACTATGAAATAGAGGACAGCGCGCACCGCAGGCGTCATAGCCATTAGCCTGCCTTGTACGTCATTTATAAAGTTAGCCAATACCCTCCATACCTTCCAGTATATCCAGTGTCAATATCCTCGTTTCCATAGATAAGAGGGAACATAGCACAGAACAACAAAGAACATGTAGCATAAAACTTGCATAGAACAAGAGCATATTAATTGTGTATTTTACTGAAAGATCACTCTTATTGTGTGGTAAAAGACTAAAGCTTACATTTGTGATAGTAGGCTTTGACATAGCAGCGTTCTTGTCGTTCTTCTTTACCAGGTTGGAACTGAGTAGCTAATTAAATGTCCAATTGGAGCACGTTAATTTCATAAATATCCTGGCCTCAAATATCAACTGATTTAAAACAATAGCAACTGTTTGGCCTGTCATATTGTACCCCAGTAGTTACCTTATAGTCTTAGTTATCATTATATCATATCTAGCTATTCATTCATTTGAATGTACAAAATATTTATACTAAAAATAGGCTTTGTGGTGATGTCTAGATTATTCTTCCACTAGGCTATGCAGCATTTGCTCTTTCTGTTCCTTGCAGCTATTACATTAGATCCACAGGTAGGAATCAAATGACTACAAGTAAAAATAATGTGTCAAAATGAACAGTGTGAATGGGAGGCAACATTTTATCACTAGTTCATATTGAAATGTGACACATAAGATATTTTTTGTATTTAATGTGTAATTTGCTTCATTTCGGCCCTCCGTTACAGAAGCAGCAGGTATGTGATGGTGTCCAATAGCTGTGTCCAGTCCAGAAGGAGCCGGTGCCACGCGACGGCTCCACAGGCACAAGGCGGCCGGCAGCTAGATTACTGAGGGATTACACGGACACTCGTTAACTCAATGCCACAAAACCGAGTCTGAGTGGGAAGTCTGGGAACATCGACCAGGGAGGGACTGAATGGGCGGTCGGCCAACTGACTGACAGACTGCTATGGGAAGCGCAGGATCCTCGATAATCTCTGTGAATGTAACTCTCAACTAATTTCACCAGCGGGAGTTGAGCTGGGATCGCTCCGCTAGGATCAGAGACCAGTGCTGAATGTCTGCATCTCTCTGTAGCAGGCACAGATGGTGGGGTGTTGCTATGACAACACTTGCCCTGCACCAGGGTGTGGAGTTGTCTCCTTACTTGCTCTACTGTCTCTGATATGAGGTAGATGGAGCCACTGTATACCTATTTATTTACACTTCGTTCAAGAGTGATACACTCAAAATTCTATGGAGCTCATTCCAGGAAAGCGTAATTGCAATCAAATCCCATGCATATTCAAGTTTCGCCACATGCATAGGATACAACTGGAGTATAACAGTACAGGATACAACTGGAGTATAACAGTACAGGATACAACAGGTGTATAACAGTACAGGATATAACAGTACAGGATACAACAGGTGTATAACAGTACAGGATACAACAGGTGTATAACAGTACAGGATATAACAGTACAGGATACAACAGGTGTATAACAGTACAGGATATAACAGGTGTATAACAGTACAGGATACAACAGGTGTATAACAGTACAGGATACCACAGGTGTATAACAGTACAGGATACCACAGGTGTATAACAGTACAGGATATAACAGTACAGGATACAACAGGTGTATAACAGTACAGGATATAACAGGTGTATAACAGTACAGGATATAACAGGTGTATAACAGTACAGGATATAACAGGTGTATAACAGTACAGGATATAACAGTACAGGATACAACAGGTGTATAACAGTACAGGATACAACAGGTGTATAACAGTACAGGATATAACAGTACAGGATACAACAGGTGTATAACAGTACAGGATACAACAGGTGTATAACAGTACAGGATACAACAGGTGTATAACAGTACAGGATACAACAGGTGTATAACAGTACAGGATATAACAGGTGTATAACAGTACAGGATATAACAGGTGTATAACAGTACAGGATATAACAGTACAGGATATAACAGGTGTATAACAGTACAGGATACAACAGGTGTATAACAGTACAGGATATAACAGTACAGGATACAACAGGTGTATAACAGTACAGGATATAACAGGTGTATAACAGTACAGGATATAACAGTACAGGATACAACAGGTGTATAACAGTACAGGATACAACAGGTGTATAACAGTACAGGATACAACAGGTGTATAACAGTACAGGATACAACAGGTGTATAACAGTACAGGATACAAAGGTGTATAACAGTACAGTGAAATGTTTACCTTGGGATCTCTTTCCAACAATGCAGTGATAATAATAATATAGATAGTAATAATATTGATAGTAATAATATAGATAGTAATAATATAGATAGTAATAATATAGATAATACTATAGATAGTAATAATATAGATTATAATAATATAGCTAGTAATAATATAGATAATAATAATATAGATAATAAGAAAATAGATATTAGTAATTTAGATAATAATAATATAGATAATAATAGAACATAGAATACAACATGTATAATTGATCTATTATCTATGCTATTACAAAATACATTTCAATATAAAGTAATTACCATTTTACAGATGGGATTATTATACCTACAGTATGTGTATGTTTGATTCCAGTCATTTTATTTGCTTTGTTATCAAATCATGAATGATCCTTTCTGATTTCTAGACCTCATCATGCAATAACCAGTGGACACCAGTAGTCAGCTGAGCCATGGCAAAACAGGACTCCCCACTGTTCCTCCATGGCTTTGACCTGGGGGGACACTTCATAGACCCCCGGCCTCTGGGCAGCGGGGCCACTGGTCTGGTTCTGTCCGCTGTGGACAAGCGCAGCGGCCAGCGGGTGGCTGTGAAGAAGCTGGTGATGCGTGACGCTGTCAGCGTGAAGCACGCCCTGCGGGAGGTCAAGATCACACGGCGCCTGCAGCATGAGAACGTGGTGCGCGTGCACGAGGTTCTGGGCCCTTACGGCCACCCGCTGCCTCGCGACCCGGCCCAGCTGAGTGCCCTGTACATCGTCCAGGAGTGCATGGAGACGGACCTAGCTCAGCTGCTAGAGCAGGGACCACTTCCTGGTGGGCACGCCATTTTGCTCTTCTACCAGCTTCTACGAGGCCTCAAGTTCATCCACTCAGCCAACGTGCTGCACCGCGACCTCAAACCAGCCAACGTGTTCCTCAACACAGACCAGCTACTGCTCAAGATCGGAGACTTTGGCCTGGCCCGAATCGTTGACCCACACTACTCCCATAAGGTGAGACTACAGTAGGCTGCCATTAGAAGAGAATAGCTAGCTCGGGGTCTGTATTCATAAAGCTTCATAAAGCCTCTCAGACTAGGGCTGCTGTAGGATCAGGTCCCCCCTGTCCAGGTCTTCTTATTCATTATTATCTGAAAGGCAAAACTGATCCTAGTCCAGCAGTCCTACTCCAAGACGCTTCATGAATCAGGGCCCAGGAGCTACCTAGGTATTAGGTGAACAATGGATAAGTAAAGAAATAAAAACAACAGTAAAAAGACAGTGAAAAATAACAGTAGCGAGGCTATATACAGGCACTGGTTAGTCGGGCTAATTGAGGTAGTATGTACAGTGGGGGGAAAAAGTATTTGATCCCCTGCTGATTTTGTACGTTTGCCCACTTACAAAGAAATGATCAGTCTATAATTTTAATGGTAGGTTTATATGAACAGTGAGAGACAGAATAACAACAACAAAAAAATCCTGAAAAACGCATGTCAAAAATGTTATAAAATGATTTGCATTTTAATGAGGGAAATAAATATTTGACCCGTCTGAAAAACATGACTTAGTACTTGGTGGCAAAACCCTTGTTAGCAATCACAGAGGTCAGACGTTTCTTGTAGTTGGCCACGAGGTTTGCACACATCTCAGGAGGGATTTTGTCCCACTCCTCTTTGCAGATCTTCTCCAAGTCATTAAGGTTTCGAGGCTGACGTTTGGCAACTCGAACCTTCAGCTCCCTCCACAGATTTTCTATGGGATTAAGGTCTGGAGACTGGCTAGGCCACTCCAGGACCTTAATGTGCTTCTTCTTGAGCCACTCCTTTGTTGCCTTGGCTGTGTGTTTTGGGTCATTGTCATGCTGGAATACCCATCCACGTCCCATTTTCAATGCCCTTGCTGAGGGAAGGAGGTTCTCACCCAAGATTTGACAGGACATGGCCCCGTCAAATGATGCGGTGAAGTTGTCCTGTCCCCTTAGCAGAAAAACACCCCCAAAGCATAATGTTTCCACCTCCATGTTTGACAGTGGAGATGGTGTTCTTGGGGTCATAGGCAGCATTCCTCCTCCTCCAAACACGGCGATTTGAGTTGATGCCAAAGAGCTCTATTTTGGTCTCATCTGACCACAACACTTTCACCAGTTGTCCTCTGAATCATTCAGATGTTCATTGGCAAACTTCAGACGGGCATGTATATGTATTCTTGAGCAGGGGGACCTTGCGGGCGCTGCAGGATTTCAGTCCTTCACAGCGTAGTGTGTTACCAATTGTTTTCTTGGTGACTATGGTCCCAGCTGCCTTGAGATCATTGACAAGATCCTCCCGTGTAGTTCTGGGCTGACTCCTCACCGTTCTCATGATCATTGCAACGCCACGAGGTGAGATCTTGCATAGAGCCCCAGGCCGAGGGAGATTGACAGTTCTTTTGTGTTTCTTCCATTTGCGAATAATCGCACCAAATGTTGTCACCTTCTCACCAAGCTGCTTGGCGATGGTCTTGTAGCCCATTCCAGCCTTGTGTAGGTCTACAATGTTGTCCCTGACATCCTTGGAGAGGTCTTTGGTCTTGGCCATGGTGGAGAGTTTGGAATCTGATTGATTGATTGCTTCTGTGGACAGGTGTCTTTTATACAGGTAACAAACTGAGATTAGGAGCACTCCCTTTAAGAGTGTGCTCCTAATCTCAGCTCGTTACCTGTATAAAAGACACCTGGGAGCCAGAAATCATTCTGATTGAGAGGGGGTCAAATACTTATTTCCCTCATTAAAATGCAAATCAATTTATAACATTTTTGACATGCGTTTTTCTCTATATTTTTGTTGTTATTCTGTCTCTCACTGTTCAAATAAACCTAACATTAAAATTATAGACTGATCATTTCTTTGTCAGTGGGCAAACATACAAAATCAGCAGCGAATCAAATACTTTTTTCCCTCACTGTACATGAATGTATAGTTAAAGTGACTATGCATATATGATAAACAGAGAGTAGCAGCAGCGTAAAAGAGCGGTTGGGGGTGGGACAATGCAAATAGTCTTGGTAGCCATTTGATTACTTGTTCAGGAGTCTTATGGCTTGGGGGTAAAAACTGTTGAGAAGCCTTTTTAGTCCTAGACTTGGCGCTCCGGTATCGCTTGTCATGTGGTAGTAGAAAGAACAGTCTATGACTGGGGTGGCTGGGGTAATTGACAATTTTTAGGGCCTTCCTCTGACACCGCCTTTTGAGGATCTGAGGATCCATGCCAATCTTTTTCGTTTCCTGAGGGGGAATAGGCTTTGTCGTACCGTTTTCACGACTGTCTTGGTGTGTTTGGACCATTCTAGTTTATTGAGGATGTGGACACCAAGGAACTTGAAGCTCTGAACCTGCTCCACTAGAGCCCCGTCAATGAGAATGGGGTTGTGCTCGGTCCTCCTTTTCCTGTAGTTCACAAACATCTCCTTTGTCTTGATCACGTTGAGGGATAAGTTGTTATTCTGGCACCACCCGGCCAGGTCTCTGACCTCCTCCCTATAGGCTGTCTCGTTGTTGTTGATGATCAGGCCTACTACTGTTGTGTCGTCTGCAAACTTAATGATGGTGTTGGAGTTGTGCCTGGCCACGCAGTCATGGGTGAACAGGGAGTACAGGAGGGGACTGAGCACGCACCCCTGAGGGGCTCCAGTGTTGAGGTTCAGCGTGGCGGATGTGTTGCTACCTACCCTCACCACCTGGGGGCGGCCCATCAGGAAGTCCAGGATCCAGTTGCAGAGGGAGGTGTTTAGTCCCAGGATCCTTAGCTTAGTGATGAGCTTTGAGGTTACTATGGTGTTGAACGCTGAGCTGTAGTCAATGAATAGTATTCTCACATAGGTGTTCCTTTTGTCCAGGTAGGAAAGGGCAGTGTGGAGTCCAATAGAGACTGCATCATCTGTGGATCTGTTTGGGCGGTATGCAAATTGAGTGGGTCTAGGGTTTCTGGGATAATGGTGTTAATGTGAGCCATTACCAGCCTTTCAAAGCACTTTATGGCTACGGACGTGAGTGCTACGGGTTTGTAGTCATTTAGGCAGGTTGCCTAAATGACTAAGATTTGTTCTTGTGCACAGGGACAATGGTGGTCTGCTTGAAACATGTTGGTATTACAGACTCAATCAGGGACATGATGAAAATGTCAGTGAAGACACCTGCCAGTTGGTCAGCACATGCCTGTACTTGTGAATGTTGATCTGTTTAAAGGTCTTACTCATGTCTGCTACGGAGAGCGTGATCACACAATTGTCTGGAACAGCTGATGCTCTCATGCATGCCTGTGTTGCTTGCCTCGAAGCGAGCATAGAAGGGATTTAGCTTGTCTGGGAGGCTCGTGTCACTGAGCAGCTCGCGGGTTAGAGTCCCGTACCTTGAAAGCGGCAGCTCTACCCTTTAGCTCAGTGCGAATGTTGCCTGTAATCCATGGCTTTTGGTTGGGGAATGTACGTACAGTCACTGTGGGGACGACGTCCTCAATGCACTTATTGATAAAGCCAGTGACTGATGTGGTGTACTCCTCAATGCCATTCGAAAAATCCCAGAACATATTTCAGTCTGTACTAGCAAAACAGTCCTGTAGTTTAATATCTGCTTCATCTGACCACTTTTTTATAGACAGAGTCACTGATGCTTCCTGCTTTAATTTTTGCTTGTAAGCAGGAATCAGGAGGATAGAATTGTGGTCAGATTTACCAAATGGAGGGAGAGGGAGACTTTTGTATGCATCTCTGTGTGTGGAGTACAGGTGATCTAGAATTTCTTTCTCTCTGTTTGCTCATTTAACATGATTTAAGTTTCCCTGCATTAAAATCCCCGGCCACTAGGACTGCCGCCTTTTGGTGGGAGAGGCGTTAGTTTAGTACTGAGTTGTCAATGCTGACACCATTTAAATCTGCCGTATGTGCCTAAAGCTGAGAGTTCGTTCTTTATGTATCTTGGTATTTATTTATTTTTTTACCTTCCATGTACATACGAATGCTAATTTGTTTGTCAATCTTTTGGTCCTGTTTGCTTATTTCCTTATACAGCTGACTGTGTGCAGTCTTAGTGCCAGCATCTGTCTGTGGTGGTAAATAAACAGCCACGAAAAGTCTGGATGAAAACTCTCTTGGCAAATAGTGTGGTCTACAGTTTATTATAAGATACTCTACTTCAGGCGAGCAAAATCTAGAGACTTCCTTAGATTACGTGCACCAGCTGTTGTTTACAAATATGCACAGACCGCCCCCCCTCGTCTTACCGGAGTGTGCTGTTCTATCTTGCCGGTGAAGCATATATCCCGCTAGCTGAATATCCATGTCATCATTCAGCCACGATTCCGTGAAACATAAGATGTTACAGTTTCTGATGTCCCGTTGGAAGGATATTCGCGATTGTACCTCGTCTAATTTATTGTCCAGTGATTGCATGTTGGCAAGTAATATTGACGTTAATGACAGTTTTCCCACTCGCCGTCTGCGGATCCTTACGAGGCACCCCGCTCTGTGTCCTCTGTACCTGCGTCTCTTTCTCTTCCCAATAACTGGGATGTTGGCTTTGTCGGTTCTCTGAAGTACATCCTGTGCGTCCTGCTTGTTGAATATTTTTGTTGTTGTCTAATCCGAGGTGAGTGATCGCTGTCCTGATATCCAGAAGCTCTTTTTTGCCATAAGATATGGTGGCAGAAACATTATGTACAAAATTAGTTACAAATAACGCGAAAATAAACACATAATAGCACAATTGGTTAGGCGCCCGTAAAACTGCTGCCATTTCTTCCGGCGCCATTTTTAGACCAGCTCCTGGCCCTACATGTAAGTGGAGATATAAAAGATGAGGATATCACCGGCTGATTTAAGACAGCAGGATGTCTGCACTGAGAGGAGGATGTTATCTGTATTAAGATGGGAGTTCCTAGCCTGTCTATTGTAAGACTGCTTTAAGGACTAGTGCAGTGTCCTTTCATTAAAAATTATAATAATTACTGTGGGGCTTGTGTGTGAGTGACAAAGCCAGGCTCTAATGGCGAGCAAAATACTGTATCTAGAAAATATTTGTATTCACTATCAGGTCTGTTATAGCCAGTGCTGCTGGAGTTGAGCCGGTGATTTCCTTTTTCATTCCACTTCATAGACTGCTTTTAGAAATGAAACAAAAAGGTTTCATTGCTCCATTTGTTTGTATTTGCAGTTGTGGCACACAATTCAAAACCAGAAATCACCGTTGGTGGCTGGAAACTGAGCAAAATTAGCATTATCTTTACATTTCACAACAAATGTACTTCATTTTCAAACGCTACAGCATTCACCCGTATTAAGATGCCTCTTTGAGCCTGTTTTTTTGTGTGGTCGTGGTGCATGTCTGAACATGTCCTTGAACCAAGTCTGTTGGCTCCTGTAGACTGATGATTCTCTCCTCTGCATGACTGCATTATCATCCATCTATAGCTAGTACTACAGCAGAGCTTTCATAACCTTGTCCAAACATGTCCTGTTAAAGTTACAAATTAATAATAATTGGTGGGTGCTTATATTTGTCTTATTTCACACACGTACAGGTGTGTATTATACAAATGTGTGAATTGGATAATTTTTTGTTGTTGTTGCATATCCCAACTCCCCCTGAGACGCCCTCTTAGAGTGGGGTCACTGGCAGGTCAGCCATTATCAACGGCAACCCTGGAGCAATTAGGGTTAAGTGCCTTTCTCAAGGGCATATCAACAGATTTTTTACCTTGTTGACTGGGGGATTGGAACTAGTGACCTTTCAGATGCTGGCCCAACGCTTTAACCACTAGACTACCTGCTGCCCCGGGTTGCTGGCCCAACGCTTTAACCACTAGACTACCTGCTGCCCCGGGTTGCTGGCCCAACGCTTTAACCACTAGACTACCTGCTGCCCCGGGTTGCTGGCCCAACGCTTGAACCACTAGACTACCTGCTGCCCCGGGTTGCTGGCCCAACGCTTTAACCACTAGGCTACCTGCTGCCCCGGGTTGCTGGCCCAACGCTCTAACCACTAGACTACCTGCTGCCCCGGGTTGCTGGCCCAACGCTTTAACCACTAGACTACCTGCTGCCCCGGGTTGCTGGCCCAACGCTCTAACCACTAGACTACCTGCTGCCCCGGGTTGCTGGCCCAACGCTTTAACCACTAGACTACCTGCTGCCCCGGGTTGCTGGCCCAACGCTTTAACCACTAGACTACCTGCTGCCCCAAGTTGAACCATTACCCTGTCCGTTTTTTCTTTTTGTGGATTAGGCTCTGAGAGATTCATCTGACAGTCGACTTCTCTGCTATGCTGCTTTATTGTTGTGGTGGAACACAGTGTGTTACACCAGCAGGTCAGTGAGGGCCCAGTGAAGGGGAGCTTTGTCCTGACCGGGCCCAGGCCCAGAGATCTGAGCACGGGGCAGCAGGGTGCAGACAGGGAAAGAGATGGATCAGGCTGTGAGCAGGACAGGAATAACAGACTGGCCAAGAGTGTTGCCAGAATAACAATGGGCAATGCTGTGTTCTGGGGATGGTGAAATCAAACAAAAAGCTTCTATGCTGCTCTTATGCAGTGGAGTGTGAGACAGGCCATCTACAGAGCATTCTGTGTCTGGCCTCCTCTGGCCCCGGCCTCCCGGACCCACACTTATCATCCGAGTATGTGTGTATGACCTCAGGGTGTCATGTGTCAGAGACAGGTTGGTGGGAGTTGAGTTTTACTTCAGACTTTAAAGCCTACGTCAGGTTTTATGCACTTTCAAGATGGACATCAGCGTAAAAAAATGACCCGGGGCGATTCCTTTTAAGAACCAGGAAATTGCCTGTTAGTTTCTCTCCCTCTTACATTCAGCGTGCCCTCTCTCCCTCATGACCGAACAACGTCTATTCACACAGCTACTCCTCAGTCCAGACAGAGTGTGTACCAAGCTACTGTACTGAATGTTTAGTAGTGAACTCCTCTAACAGTCCTGTGTTGATTCAGAGAGGAGAGAAATACAGAGTCTATCCAAAATGGAACCCGATTCCCTTTATAGCTGCACCACTATTTCCTAGTGCTCTACTTTTGACTAGAGCTTATATGGCTGGTCAAAAGTAGTGCCCTATATATATGGAATTTGATGCCATTTCAGACACAATTATAGAGTCTATAGGGCTCCCGAGTGGCGCAGTCGGTCTAAGGCACTTCATCTCAGTGCTAGAGGTGTTACGACAGACACCCTGTTTTGAATCCAGGCTGTATCACAACCGGACGTGATTGGGAGTCCCATAGGGCGGCGCACAATTGGCCCAGCGTTTGGCCGGGGTAGGTCGTCATTGTAAATAAGAATTTGTTCTTAACTGACTTGCCTAGTTAAATAAAGGTTAAATGTAAAAAATAAAAAGTCTACCAGAAAGCTCTGGTGCTCCACATGCCATGCCAGCCTTGCAGGGGGCTTACTTAGAGGGAGGCTGGCAGGCCAATGCTCCAAGCTGGGATAGTTCTTGTCTTGGTAAATTGCAAGCAGTGAGGTGGAGTAGAAGAGGATACTTGATAGTGCCACGATCAAGAGAATGTTTTATCTAAAAATAAACTTGCAGACAACGATGACAGGAATTTGGCATCAGCCTCAAATCTAGAGGTATTTGACAGGTGACACATCCATTTTAACGGCTCATATCGCTTGAAGTCACTTGTGGGCTTGTCTCACGACTGTAAGTAAGCCTGTCAGTCTGTGGCAGAGGGTTAGGAATAAGCATTACATCTGTTGTCATCAGCCCTCCGATTATTTTGCAAGTGTTGCCGTTATGACAGAAGCTTTGATTGAAGTGCTAACCTAAATAACACCCAAATAACGCCTCCTTACTGTCAAAAGACTCAATTCAAAAATACAGATATTGGATATGTCCCAAATGGCATCTTATTCTCCTCATAAGTGCTCTATTTCTGACCAGAACCCTATGAGCCCTTGTCAAAAGTAGTGCACTATAATGGGAACACGTTGCCATTTAGGACACAGCCATAAAGCTATCATTGTAAATCTGACTCAGCCTTTGGAATCATCAGTGACTGACTAAACTGTGGTTTTGGATGATAAGCAGAGATTTGACAGATTGCTTAATCAGAGGAGGCCCATCTGAATCTCTCTACCTGCTGAGCCAACCCTGTCAAACTCCACAAATTATTAATCACCTGGAGAGGCAGGGAGAGGGGGAGGCGGTGAAAAAGGAGAGAGGGAAGGAAGGAGGGAGGGAGGCGGTGAGAAAGGAGAGAGAGAAGGAAGGAGGGAGGGAAGGTGGGAGGGAGGGGTGAAATGAAGTACAGTTGGAGAGAGGGGGAGGCGGTGAGAAAGGAGAGAAGGAAGGAGAGAGGGAGGGAGCGGTGACAAAGGAGAGAAGGAAGGAGGGAGGGAGGGAGGGAGGGTGAGAAGGGTGAAATGAAGGACAGTGGAGGAGAGGGGGATGTAGGGATGCTTTAAGGCTGTTTTAGCTGCTTCTCATCAAACATTGAGCAGTCCTCCGTCATTCATTGAGCAGTGCTCCGTCATTCATTGAGCAGTGCTCCGTCATTCATTGAACAGTCCTCCGTCATTCATTGAGCAGTCCTCCGTCATTCATTGAGCAGTCCTCCGTCATTCATTGAGCAGTCCTCCGTCATTCATTGAGCAGTGCTCCGTCATTCATTGAGCAGTGCTCCGTCATTCATTGAGCAGTGCTCCGTCATTCATTGAGCAGTCCTCCATCATTCATTGAGCAGTGCTCCGTCATTCATTGAGCAGTGCTCCGTCATTCATTGAGCAGTCCTCCGTCATTCATTGAGCAGTAGGTCTCCCATTTAACAGTGCTCCGTCCGTCATCCATTGGCAGAGAGTGGAGGGGAGGGACAAAGAGGACAGGAAATGCTTGCCTTGCACTGGGGTTGTGCAGGTTGTGACATGCATTAAAGGCATTCAATTCAAGAGTCTGCAGAGGTCGCTCGCTGTGAATGTATTGTTACAAACCAGTGGCTGTGTTTTCATAATCTCTCACTGTCTCTTGTTAGGTGTGTGTATGTGTAATGTGTGTTATACATTAAAGGGAGCTGCTCTAACGAGATGAAACCAGTGTGGCGCTAGGCAGAACAGCGTTAGAGGACCACATCAAAGGAGGGAGAAACAGTAATTGGATAATAAATGATGACAGAAAAGGCTTTTTCTCTGACCTCTTCCACCATACTATTTCTAGATCCACTGTAGATGACCTGAAAAAGAATACTGTCTTCTATACACTCTTAGAAAAAAGGGTTCCCAAAAGGGTTCTTTGCGGAGGGATAGGGTTCTACCAAGAACTGTTTTGATCAGAAGAACCCTTTTTGGAATACAAAAAATCCTTGTATTCCAAAAAGGGTTCTTCTGAACAAAAGTCAAAGGGTTCTACCTAGAACCTTTAACATCCTAAGAACCATTTTTTTAAATGATTCTTTGGAAGGCAAGAAGGGTCCTACATAGAACCATATATAAATATTTCCCAGCATACTATATTGCAGGGAGATTTTCAGAATTGTTTGTTTTACTGTAATATCTGTGTTTTTGCATGTATATTGATTGGTTGGTTAATGTTATGCTACACAAAGAAACTAATCCAATCTGTTAGTAATTGGATTTATTGCACCCGTTACTGCGATGGTTGTTCCAGTTTAGATGATTGAGGTAGTCTAAATTCTCCATCTTCCCAACCCTGGCAGTCATTTTGAATGCAAGTTGTGGGTGATTACCAATTCCAGTGTTGGCTATCCTGACTGTCTGAATTTCAATAGGAATTACACATAACTTTGCAAGCCAACATAATGTGACTTGCAGGCCTATTGTGGCCTGTAAACCAGGAGATTCCTAAGACCAATGTGTTAGGGTATAACTAGGCCCTCAAATAATGGCCATATATGTAATGTATTGTCATAAATAATACCATTTTAAAGGCTAACAAGGCTCGTGGCTTCTACCTGTTCTTTGTGGGTTCTAGGAAGAACCCTCCGAAGATAAAAGGGTTTTCAGATGAACCCTTCATAGACGATTCAAGGAAGAACCTTATAAAACCCAAATACAGAGGGTTCCTACAAGAACCCTTTGCAGAGGGTTTTAGATAGAACCCTCTGCAAAGGTTTCTACCCAGCACCAAAAAGGGTTACCCTAAGGGGACAAGCCAAAGAACCCTGTATGATTCTACTTAGCACCTTTCTTTCTAAGAGTGTACCTGTAATGGGTGAGTGTGAAGAGTTGGGGGAAAGCTGTAAAAAGCCATCAAGACACTTTAGCAAATGAGCCAGGAAAATGTACATCGGTGTTAATTTCCTTGTCATGCTTACCCTGTGTGTGTTGTTGTCTGTGTGTATTGGCCAGGGCTACCTGTCAGAGGGCTTGGTGACTAAATGGTACCGGTCTCCGCGCCTGTTGCTCTCACCCAACAACTACACCAAGGCCATCGATATGTGGGCAGCTGGCTGCATCCTGGCAGAGATGCTAACAGGCCGCATGCTCTTTGCAGGTAGGGGTCTGTTGAGGTGGAGAGGTGTGGATATGAATATGATATGAGACATATGGATTGAATGATTCATGATTTGGATAAACTGAGAGTATTACCCATTTGTTTTTATGCTGTTGGGCAGTACAGTCTTTTTGTCAAACTAGGATCTTTTTGATGTAGTGAAGAGAAAGTGTACTTCGTTAAACTTTTTTTTGCATAATACAGAAATTGCCATTTGCCTGTCTGTCTGTTCTCTATCCAATCACAGCTCAGTAAGTGTACGCCTAATTGTTAAAAAAGCTAAATGATCCAGGATATGGTCTGTATCCCAAATGGCACTCTATTCCCTATATTGTGCACTACATTTGACCAGAGCCCATAGGCAGAGCACTACAGTGCATTCGGAAAGTATTCAGACACCTTGATTTTTCCACATTTTGTTAGGCTACAGCCTTATTCTAAAATGTATTAAATATTTTTTTCCCTTCATCAAGGCTCCCGTGTGGTGCAGCGGTCTAAGGCACTGCATGTCAGTGCTGGACGCGTCACTACAGACCCTAGTTTGATTCCAGGCTGTATCACAACCACCCAGTGTGGTTAGGGTTTGGCTGGGGTTTTGGCCGGGGTAGGCCGTCATTGTAGATAAGACTTTGTTCTTAACTGACTTGCCCAGTTAAATAAAGGTTAAATAAAAACATTTAAAAAATCAGTCTACACACAATACCCCATAATGACAAAGCAAAAACAGGTTTTTATGTTTACAAATGTATTAAAATAAAAAACTGAAATATCACATTTACATAAGTATTCAGACCCCTTACTCAGTACTTTGTTGAAGCACCTTTGGCAGTGATTACAGCCTCTTCTTCGGTATGATGCTACAAGCTTGGCACACCTGTATATGGGGAGTTTCTCCCATTCTTCTCTGCAGATCCTCTCAAGCTCTGTCAGGTTAGATGGGGAGCGTCGCTGCACAGCTATTTTCAGGTCTCTCCAGAGATGTTCGATCGGGTTCAAGTCCAGGTTCTGGCTGGGCTACTCAAAGACATTCAGAGACTTGTCCCGAAGCCGCTCCTGCGTTGTCTTGGCTGTGTGCTTAGGGTCGTTGTTCTGTTCGAAGGTGAACCTTCGCTCTGGAGCAGGTTTTCATCAAGGATCTCTCTGTACTTTGCTTCGTTCATCTTTCCCTTGATCCTGACTAGTCTCCCAGTCCCTGCCGCTGAAAAACATCCCCACAGCATGATGCTGCCACCACCATGCTTCACCGTAGGGATGGTGCCAGGTTTCCTCCAGACGTGACGCTTGGCAGTCAGGACAAAGATAATATTTTTTATTTAATCCATTTTAGAATAAGGCTGTAGCGTAACAAAATGTGGGAAAAGGGAAGGGATCTGAATACTTTCTGAATGAACTGTATATAAGGGATAGTGTACCAAAAAAATATAGCTGCAAGCAGCCATGGTAGGTTCAAGCCCTATAACACTACAGTGCTACCATCAGGACAAATAAGTCTAATTTTCCTAGGATTAGATACTTTTGTACCCCTTATTACGCTTGCAAAATATCAGAACTCAAACTCAAACACATTATGCTTTTGTTGGATATTGGACCATTTTGATGATGTTCACTAGGCTTTGTGTCGTAATAATAATTTGGTCATGTAACACATGATTTTATCCAGACCTGTTGACACATATTTAGTGTGTGGTCTGTCTGCAAATTCAACCTATGACCTTCTCAGTAGCCTGCTCATTAGTCACGAGGGTGTAAAACTTTTCTTATCCCAGTAGCCTGCTCCAACCATCTTAATACCCGTCTTTAAAAAGTCACTACTTCTAGTACTACTTTATCCTCAAACTTTCAACACTAGCCTTTAACAATTCAAACTTATGAACTTCTACCATAAAAAATCTGATGCAAGACACATCATTTTTCTTCAGAAAAGTGACCTTTTCTAGTTTTAGAATCATAATGCTTCTTTACTTCCTGGTTCCTCCTGACTTCCTGCCTGGTTCCTCCTGGCTGCTCTATACGCAGGAGCCCATGAGCTGGAGCAGATGCAGCTGATCCTGTATACGGTGCCTGTGTTGAGGGAAGAGGACCATCACGACCTCCGGCAGGTCATCCCCTCCTACGTCAGCCACGGTTGGAGGGTCAGGAGGTCCTTCAGAGAACTACTACCTGAAGTAGATGCAGATGGTGAGAAGGATGGGGTTTAGGGAGAGCAGCGAAAACTCTTCAACTAAGATCAGATGGCACCTTTATACTATACCTCCCTGAAACGATCAACAGTTTCTGTTAAATGTTGTTACTAAAAATAACAAGAACGTATGTCTAACTAATGTATTGTCTTAAATTCATGATTGTCTTATATTCATAAACAAATCTATTTCCTGATGGTATATGACCTTACTTGCAGCCAGGTACTGTATATGCACACATCATTTGAAAGCCTTTTCTATTCTCCGTTCCCGTCTCTTTCTCCACTAGCCATAGACTTCCTGGAGCGTATTCTGACCTTTAACCCCATGGACCGGCTGACAGCAGAGGCGGCCCTGGCCCATCCCTTCCTGCAGCAGTACTCGTGTCCCCAGGACGAGCCCATGTCACCCCAGCCCTTCCGCATAGAGGACGAGCTAGATGATAGCCTGGTCACGGAGCCCGGCCACAGCCACAGCCACAGCCAGGCCTCTAGCTCTCACTGGGACAGGTGTGTGTCTAGCCTGGTCTCAGATCTGTTTGTACTGTCATGTCAACTAGTGACAAGGAATTAACATGACACGTAAAGGAGCAAATTGAATGGCATCAAACACCTGGAAACCATGTATTGGTTGTATTTGATTCCATTCCACTGATTCCGCTCCGGTCATTACCACGAGCCCGTCCTCCCCAATTAATGTGCCACCAACCTCCTGTGGTGTCAACCACAGAGATACATCTATATTGTACTATGCCATTCATTTCTATTGAATTCTATGGGGTCAGTTACACTTCACACACTGCAGCAGCCATATTGAGGGGGAACAGCACAGTGACACCATGTAAAAAGAAAGAGATATCATGATCTGAACTGTACACAACAGATACACCAAAGTAAAGCCATCAACAAAAAGCATCAAAAAGAAAGCAACCCCACAATGAGCCCTAGGGAATAAGCACATGATGATTTTAAAGAAAAGTCCAAATAAAGTTTAGTAAAAGACAGCGACTGGTTTCATTGGCTTCCGGGAGAGCCAGGGAAACGCTGTGTGGAGGTTAACAGAGAGCCAGGGAAACGCTGTGTGGAGGTTAACAGAGAGCCAGGGAAACGCTGTGTGGAGGTTAACAGAGAGCCAGGGAAACGCTGTGTGGAGGTTAACAGAGAGCCAGGGAACCGTTGTGTGGAGGTTAACAGAGAGCCAGGGAAACGCTGTGTGGAGGTTAACAGAGAGCCAGGGAAACGCTGTGTGGAGGTTAACAGAGAGCCAGGGAAACGCTGTGTGGAGGTTAACAGAGAGCCAGGGAAACGCTGTGTGGAGGTTAACAGAGAGCCAGGGAACCGTTGTGTGGAGGTTAACAGAGAGCCAGGGAAACGCTGTGTGGAGGTTAACAGAGAGCCAGGGAAACGCTGTGTGGAGGTTAACAGAGAGCCAGGGAAACGCTGTGTGGAGGTTAACAGAGAGCCAGGGAACCGTTGTGTGGAGGTTAACAGAGAGCCAGGGAAACGCTGTGTGGAGGTTAACACGTTGAACCAATGTGGAAAAGACGTTGAATTGGGGTCTGTGCCCAGTGGGGCATGTGTGTGTGTGTGTGTGTGTGTGTGTGTGTGTGTGTGGTGTGTGTGTGTGTGTGTGTGTGTGTGTGTGTGTGTGTGTGTGTGTGTGTGTGTGTGAGTGAGTGAGTGAGAGAGTTTAAAGATAACACCAATATGGTCTTCACCTCAGTAGACTGAAATGGCAACGTTGATGTTTCATTGACAAGCTCTTTGTTTCCACTGTGCAGGTATGATACCAGCCTGTCATCAGACCTGTACTGGCAGCAGCAGAGTGGCTGTCAGTGCATGCCTGGGGTCTCGGAGGTGGTCAACTCCAAAGAGGAGGAGGTCCAGAGAGATCCCAGGGCAGGTTCCTACCCTCTGTTGGAGGAGGCCCAGGTGGACCCTCGCAAGTATTCCCACAGCAGCTCTGCCGAGCGCTTCCTGGACCACTCCCACTCCTCTCTGGTGCGGGCCTGTGGGGGCGGAGCTTATGCTGAGCTGGACTGTGGTCGCTCCTGTGACTACAGAGTGGGCTCCCCTTCCTATCTGGACAAGGTTGCGTGGAGGGACGGCAAGCCGCAGCACTACTCCGAGCCCAAGCTGATCCTGGACCTGTCTCACTGGAAGAGGAATAGCCAGCTCACTGTGCCTGAGGGGCCTGAGCCTAGAGGGGCCAGCGTGGAGGAGCTGCCTGTCGAGGAGCCACCTTGGGACCTATTCAAGGAGATCTCTCGCTGGGTGGAGAGCACACAGACTCGCCTGTCCTCCACCAGCCCACCCCAGGGACCCCTGTCCTACCCCAGCTCACCCCAGGAACCCCTGTCCTACCCCAGCCCACCCCAGGGACCCCTGTCCTACCCCAGCTCACCCCAGGAACTCCTGTCCTGCCCCAGCCCACCCCAGGGACCCCTGTTCTACCCCAGCCCACCCCAGGAACCCCTGTCCTACCCCAGCCCACCCCAGGAGCCCCTGTCCTCCACCAGCCCACCCCAGGAACTCCTGTCCTACCCCAGCTCACCCCAGGAACCCCTGTTCTACCCCAGCCCACCCCAGGAACCCCTGTCCTGCCCCAGCCCACCCCAGGGACCCCTGTTCTACCCCAGCTCACCCCCGCTGCCCCCTTTTCCCACCTCCCTCCCTGCCCCACTCTTTCACAGCTGTTCGCCGGTCGTACAGCCGTCACCTAGACTGGACAAGCGCCACACACTCAGCCCGCCTGCCGCGTCCCATTCCCCTCCCTCCCTGTTGCCCTGCTCTCCCTCGTCTCCTCCGCCAATGTCACCTCTCATTCCTTCGTCGATTCATGAGCCCCCGCAGACTCTTCCCTCCAGGGGGCAAGGGGGCCCGTTTGACCTAGACATGTTCATCTCTCGAGCGCTGAAGCTCTGTGGTCAGAGTGAGGACCTGGGGGGAAGCTCGGACGGGGCCAAACGGGCCAACATCAAGAGGGTACCTAGACTCCCGGAGCACCGGCCACCCCCACCTCAGACTCCCAACTCCTAATAGGACCTAGGTCCAAGGCTACCACAGAGGGTGCTGGTAGACTGTGGGAGCGGCGTTTAAGACTACCACAGAAATCACAGGTAGACTGTGGGAACTGCGTTTAAGGCTACCACAGAGGGTGCTGGTAGACTGTGGGAGCGGCGTTTAAGACTACCACAGAAATCACAGGTAGACTGTGGGAACTGCGTTTAAGGCTACCACAGAAAGCACTGGTAGACTGTGGGAACTGCGTTTAAGGCTACCACAGATAGCACTAGTAGACTGTGAGAGCTGTGTTTAAGGCTACCACAGAAAGCACTGGTAGACTGTGGGAACTGCGTTTAAGGCTACCACAGAAAGCACTAGTAGACTGTGGGAGCTGCTTCCAAGGACTGTGGTATACTTAGTAAGACTTGCCTTGTAAAAAGCACCAGTTGACTCACACCCAAAGTCATAAGCGAGGTGCTGACTAACAGAATAGTAAACGTATGGAGAAACACTCTATATACTGTATACTCCCAATGATTACTCCCAGTGTAAAATAGCTTTTTTTACCCATTATCATTGCGGTGTGCAACTTTTCATAAGTTGCCTTGACACTGACCTTTCTCACTTAAATGAATGGTGCTGGTCCTTTGGATCAGAGCAGTAGGTGAGGAGAGAAAAGTGAGGATCAAGATCCATTAGCTACAAACAACATAATGTGCTTCCGATGGTTTTGCTACTGCATACAGTATGTCATTGAGGTCACTGCTGTAAATGAATGTATGTTTTACAGAATCGAACGGAAAGTAGTAAGCCTATGTAGTAAGCCTGCATGAAAGCAGCAACTGTACTCATTACAAGAATGCCTGCAAATGATCAACAGTTAGGTGGAGAGAGGAAATTCCAGGTATTGCCTCGCAGAATAGCTTAAAGACAACGTAGCCAGCTATATTTGGTTATAATTTTGTTGAAATGACTCTTTCAAACACAACCCTTTAGGTTGTTTAGATATCTTCTGGATGTGAGTAGCTATAGGTCTTCCTGCAGCAAATACTTAAGAAGAATGATACGAATATCTTCCATTGAGTGGGAAGTATCTCCTATAAGGAGTCTGAATGTATTTATAGATACACATATTAGCATAAGAACAGTTAGCTCTGGTCCATGGCGTTAGAGCCCCTTCGTCTACTAAGGAATGTGTTAATGGAGGGAACGCGAACTAACAACCTGGACCAGAGTTAAATAACAGTCAAAGGGAGATGGTCTCTGGGACTCATATATTGAGGTTTTACTGTTAACACTGCTGCTGTGATTTCAAACAGTATGCCTTGTACAATTGTATACATTGAACTGCTGTTTCATAAAGCATCTTCCAGATGCCAGTAATGGTTTGTTGACAGTTTAAGGTTAAGTACAGCTTTTGGGGATTTATGTGTGTGTGTTATTATTTAGCTGAAAAGGAGTTTTCACACTGTAACGCAGTAAGATATATCTGTCTGGTACCTGCACACCCACGTTGTCATCACAGGGAGGTATACTTAGAACAGTGGCAACACGGTAGTCAGCCTAGCTGATATCAAGCTGATAACAGAAAGCCTAAGGAGAAGTCATGCAAAAGGTCACACACTCATCAAGCACTCAAAACTCTTTAGGCTGCATCCCAAACAAACAAACGGCACCCAATTCCTATATAGTGCAATACTTTTGACCAAAGCCCTATGGACCCTGGTCAAAAGTAGTGTACTGTAAAGGAATTGGGTTTTGCCATTGGGGATGTAGATCTTGTCTCATGCTTTTACCATTGTTACTACTATTCAATGACAGCTACCGTTCCAAAATGGTTGGATTTCATAATGATATACTCTCGAGTCATGAGAAATGTATCATTGCACAATATCACATGACATTGTAAAGGGGACACAGTGAGCTAACATAGTCAATTCTGGGAATTGCAGGGTGCAAACTATCTTCAGAGCAGAGCGAAGTTTTAATAACAAAAGCACATCAGACAGACATTGCCAGGGACCAGGTTCTTAAAGGCCAATTAAGCTTCATGTGCAGTGACAGACACAATCTGGACCAGTCCATGATATTTTACTGGTAAAATAACAGTCAGCAATAATATCAGTACCAGTCAAAAGTTTGGATACACCTACTCATTGCAGGGTTTATATTTATTTTTACTATTTTCTGCATTGTAGAATAATAGTGAGGACATCAACACTATGAAATAACACATATGGAATCATGTAGTAAGCAAAAAGGTGTTAAACAAACCAATATTTATTTTATATTTGAGATTGTTCAAAGTAGCCACCCTTTGCCTTGATGACAACTTTGCACATTATTGGCATTCTCTCAACCAGCTTCATGAGGTAGTCATCTGGAAAGCATTTCAATTAACAGGTGTGCCTTGTTAAAAGTTAATTTGTGGAATTTCTTTCCTTCTTAATGCATTTCAGCCAATCAGTTGTGTTGTGACAAGATTGGGTTGGTATACAGAAGATAGCCCTATTTGGTTAAATACCAATTTCATATTATGGCAAGAACAGCTCAAATAAGCAAAGAGAAAAGACAGTCCAACATTACTTTAAGAAATAAAGGTCAGTCAATCCGGAACATTTCAAGAACTTTCAAAGTTTCTTCAAGTGCAGTCGCAAAAACCATCAAGCGCTATGGTGAAACTGGCTCTCATGAGGACCGCCACAGGAAAGGAAGACCCAGAGTTACCTCTGCTGCAGAGGATAAGTTAATTAGAGTTACCAGCCTCAGAAATTGCAGCTCAAATAAATGCTTCACAGAGTTCAAGTAACAGACACATCTCAACATCAACTGTTCAGAGGAGATTGCGTGAATCAGGCCTTCATGGTCGAATTGCTGCAAGGAAACCACTTCTAAAGGACACCAATAAGAAGAAGAGACTTGCTTGGGCCAAGAAACATGAGCAATGGACATTAGACTGGTGGAAATCTGTCCTTTGCTTTGATTAATCCAAATTTGGAGGAGGAGGTGTGATGGTGTGGGGGTGCTTTGCTGGTGACACTGTCAGTGATTTATTTAGAATTCAAGGCACAGTTAACCATCATGGCTACCACAGCATTCTGCAGCGATACGCCATTCCATCTGGTTTGCGCTTAGTGGGACTATCATTTATATCGTTTTTCAACAGAACAATGACTCAACACACCAGGCTGTGTAAGGGCCATTTGACCAAAGAGAGTGATGGAGTGCTGCATCAGATGACCTGGCCTCCACAATCACCTGACCTCAACCCAATTGAGATAGTTTGGGATGAGTTGGACCACAGACTGAAGGAAAAGCAGCCAACACGTGCTCAGTATATTTGGGAACTCCTTCAAAACTGTTGGAAAAGCATTCCAGGTGAAGCTGGTTGAGAGAATGCCAAAAGTGTGCAAAGCTGTCATCAAGGCAAAGGGTGGCTATTTTGAATAATATAAAATATATTTTTTATATTTGTTTAGCACTTTTTTGGTTACTGCATGATTCCATATGTGTTATTTCATAGTTTTGATGTTTTCAATGTTATTATATAATGTAGAAAATAGTAAAAATAATGAAAAACCCTTGGTTGAGTAGGCGTGTCCAAACCTTTGACTATTACTGTACATAGTTAGATCCAATATGCTTGTTGCGACAGAATATGTCCCTTTTAGTCTGAGTCGGTTCATGAATGTGCCTCAGAATAGGCCTACAGCTCAATGCTTCCAGCTCGCTGAATGTAATAGTTTTGCATGGCTTGGTCCTTGATTAAACTGTCAAATGATTTTAACTACAAGACTTTAATAATGTGAAATTGTGAACAATCTTTACTTGAGGGTGTCCTGCTTGTATCACATATGGTGGAAGCGGCAGTTTTCACAGCTGAAATCAATTTACTCTTATCCCTTTTGTAGTTCCTCTTTAGCTGATGAACAGACAAATAAAAGTTGACTGAACATTTTGTGAAGGGTGTTTTTTTTCTTATTATTTTCTTCTGACCGCTGATATCAGCCCTGCTGGAGCTGGGGATGAATCTCCTCCTATTACCTGTTTTGGCACATCTGGGTACCGGGGAGGCTAAAGCCAAACCAGTCGTCTACGGGGGATTATATAAGAAAAAGAGAGGTTATAATCACATATGGTGTGAAGAGCATGAATCCTCTGAACTTAATAATAGTAATAATAATAATGTTAATAATAATAATAATAATGTTAATAATAATAACGTTAATAATAATGTTAATAATAATAACGTTAATAATAACGTTAATAATAATGTTAATAATAATGCCAATAATAATAATGTTAATAATCATGTTAATAATAATTATAATAATACCGTTAATAATAATTATAATAAGAATGTTAATAATAAGAATGTTAATAATAAGTATGTTAATGATAATAATAATAATGTTAATAATAATTTGTATAATAATGATCATAATAATGTTAATAGTAATAATAAATACATAGACAGTATAAATAATCCTTGTAGCTCAGTTGGTAGAGCATGGTGTTTGCAACACCAGGGTTGTGGGTTCGATTCCCACGGGGGCCAGCACAGGAAAAAAAAAAATGTATGAAATTGTTTGAAAATGTATGCATTCACTACTGTAAGTCGCTCTGGATATGAGCGTCTGCTAAATTATGTAAAAATAAGATTGATAGCTGTGGAGAATGATGGATTTTGCAGCAAATGATGGTAAATGGCCATCATGTTTTGTTAGTGCGTGTGTGTCGTACACAGAGCTCTGCTGTCCTCTAGTGTTCATTATTGCTCAATGCAAGTCACTAATGAAGTTCTACAGGCAGCTATTGTGTAAAAAAAAAAACACACAAAAAACTGACAACTGTGTAATCGAGCTCCTTCTAAGTGGTTTTAATAATTTGATGTGTTATGACATTTGAGGAGGACAATGCATGTTATTGATACTGGATGTAGTTCTCAGAATAGGCTATACGTGAATTAACACAAATGATTCAATGAGTTGCTGAACAAAGTGTAATGGTCTACAACTATGGGGAATGTTGTACACACACACACAACACAACACAAAATTACACCATTCCATGATGCCTATGTAGGCGATGTAGGTGTAAGGAATAAAGCTAAACCTTTCGTAGTGCTGCTGATTTAAGTGATACTGGACCATAGTAGCAGCAGCAAATACAATTTTTTTATTTATTTTTAATCCATCAACCTGCGAGACAGTGCTCCTGCAACCTGTAGTTAAAGTTATTTTTCAAAAAATAAAAAAAGTACCGTACGTGTCAATAACAGAGTAAATCCCGTGTGGCTCAGTTGGTAGAGCATGGTGTTTGCAACGCCAGGGTTGTGGGTTCGATTCCCACGGGGGACCAGTACGGGGAAAAAATGTATGAATTCACTATTGTAAGTCGCTCTGGATAAGAGCGTCTGCTAAATGACTAAAATGTAAGTCATGATGAAAAGATAAATGGGATTCCACTGATTAGTTAGATTCATAGTTGTTAATTTATACACCAAAATCTATTCCATGCATTTGGGTACAAATCTTCAGCACATACAAGAGTCTAAATAAATGCACCGTTAGAAGCTTATAGGACGGTCTCCATCCTCTGATTTGATAGTAGCTGAGGACGGAAACCCTGGTTTCTGATTGGCCAAGCGCTCCTACTCTCCACGGCCTGGGATTCGTTACTAGTTACTACAGCCACAAAGTCCTAAACTCCGCCTATTTCTACAATGTCTCTTTTTAAAATGTGATGTTAAACCTTAATACTAACCTTAACCTTACTGCTAACCCGAACCTTAAATTTAGACCAAAAAGCACATTTTAGTTTTCATGAATTTTTACGATATATCCTTTTTTGACTTTTCGGATGTGCTATCTAGTGTAAACCACTGCCGTCAGTCTCATCTTTCTCCAGCTTCGCATTTGCCTGTCAGCGAACGAGGCCAACTCTGCACTTGATGATATTCCGCATGCAATTCTTGCAGTAATATGCCCTCTAAATTATAAGAAAAAAAAATACTCTTCTTCACTCAACATAAAGCGAAGGTAAGGTGTTACGTTACTTACTAGAGAAAAGAGAAAGTCAAACCTATAGCTAACGTTACCGGTTTAAAAACGTTTAATTGAGTACCCAAGCTAGCTAGCTAATAGCATTAGCTAACTAGCTCATGTGTGGCAAGACAGCAATTTGGTGACGCAAAAAAAAAAATCGAAACATTGCCGCTTTTTATGTCAGTTAGTAAATATATTTTTCTTAAATAGTTTTCTCTATGTGTTGGATAGTTAGCTAGTTGTAGTTTCATAGTCTGAACAGAATTGTTGCTAGCTGGGAGAGGCTGTAGGGACACGCCTGGTGGCAATATGGATGACGTAACGGAATGCTGATAACTTGCGCTTCAAGGGGGCAGAAGGCCCTGTTTTAAGCCAAATGTCCACCAGATGTATATGCGTTTTATTTTGTCTAGCCCGCATTTTCCATACTCAACTAGTTAAAAGCGAACTAGTTTGTGTGTGTGTGTGTGTGTGTGTGTGTGTGTGTGTGTGTGTGTGTGTGTGTGTGTACACTTCTGTTAGTGCCACCGCACTGTAAATCAATGTGCACGAGTTGAAAATATTGAATGCATCTTGGTGGGGCAAACAACCAATTTTTTTTTTAGATGCATGCCAGCGAAGCCACTACACAACTCTAAACAATACATTAAATGCACTATAACTGTGACAAACAGTGCCCACAAACGTTTAGGTTCTACATAAAGCTGTTCCCAAGAGTGGAGCTTATGGCTGACTTGATTTAATTAAATAAATATGGTTCCTATTGACTCCTTGTTGATTTGTGTACCTCGATAAGAACCACATTCGCCTTCAATAATAATGAATGTCGACATGAATTTAGACTTTTGAACCCAACACAAACATTATTACATTGATGTTCAGTAAATTCACAATGTTTGTTATATAATTAACGCTTAGCTCTTAGTATAAGCAAGTGCAAGCAAAGGGGCTGCGATGAGGTAGACCTATTCGTTCAGCAATTTCGAAATGGACACCGACAGAAATTCAGATAGATGTTAGTTCAGATAAATTCAGCTAGATGTTGAGGCCTTAACTTTACTCTTTAAACCTCTTACATCTAGATGTTCCGCTAGCGGAACGCCTCACCAATATCCAATGATAGAGCGTGGCGCGAATTACAAACACCTAAAAAATCCCAAAACTTCCATTTTTCAAACATATGACTATTTTACACCATTTTAAAGACAAGACTCTCCTTTATCTAACCACATTGTCCGATTTCAAAAAGGCTTTACAACGAAAGCAAAACATTAGATTATGTCAGGAGAGTACCCAGCCAGAAATAATCAGACACCCATTTTTCAAGCTAGCATATAATGTCACAAAAACCAAAACCACAGCTAAATGCAGCACTAACCTTTGATGATCTTCATCAGATGACACTCCTAGGACATTATGTTATACAATACATGCATGTTTTGTTCAATCAAGTTCATATTTATATCAAAAACCAGCTTTTTACATTAGCATGTGATGGTCAGAACTAGCATACCCACCGAACACTTCCGGTGAATTTACTAAATTACTGACGATAAACGTTCACAAAAAACATAACAATTATTTTAAGAATTATAGATACAGAACTCCTTTATGCAATCGCAGTGTCCGATTTTAAAATAGCTTTTCGGTGAAAGCACATTTTGCAATATTCTGAGTAGATAGCCCGGCCATCATGGCTAGCTATTTTGACACCCACCAAGTTTGGCACTCACCAAACTCAGATTTACTATAAGAAAAATTGGATTACCTTTGCTGTTCTTCGTCAGAATGCACTCCCAGGACTTGTACTTCAACACCCAATGTTGTTTTGGTTCCAAATAATCCATAGTTATATCCAAATAGCTGCGTTTTGTTCAAGACACTATCCGAACGACCACTTTCCAAAACCCCTACTGTTTTTCGCCCAGGGACTGCAGAGTTATCATTCCCCGTTCTGGCACCTTCTGAGAGCCTATGGGAGCCTTAGAAAATGTCACGTTACAGCAGAGATCCTCTATTTTCGATAAAGAGGCTACAGAAGGCCAATAAATGGTCAGACAGGGCACTTCCCATATAGAATCTTCTCAGGTTTTGGCCTGCCATATGAGTTCTGATATACTCACAGACACCATTCAAACAGTTTTAGAAACTTTGGAGTGTTTTCTATGCAAATCAAATAATTATATGCATATTCTAGTTTCTGGGCAGGAGTAATAACCAGATTAAATCGGGTACGTTTTTTTATTTTTTTTGTTTAAATCCGGCCGTGAAAATACTGCCCCCTATCCTGAGAGAGAGAGAGAGAGAGAGACTACACCATTCAAAGTATTTTATTAGGCCTAGGTGGTCTAAAAAGGAAGGACAATCCAATCACGAGGATCCACTTTTATAGACAATATACAGACGCACTGACAGCGGATTGCGCAACCAAAACAACCCTCACAATATGAACAGGAATTACATTGGTCTATAAGTGAACTGTCTGTTGAACACAAATATTTGAATGGGAAGAGACTGTCACTGGCAACCATGGTTATGAGGAGGGATACTATAATGTTGTTGGGTCTGTAACTTACCACCTTCCTCGTGGATAAAAGCACCCTAGCTAATTATAACACACAAAGTAAGAAACTGTTAAATGCATCATTCAAACATTGCCTAAAATTATTAAGAAGATACTAATGAGAGAGACCTATATAAGCAATATAACAATGCAGATGTACAAACTATGGCATATATGACGATAAGCGGTTAAGAGGCTGGCCGTAATTTTGATTAAGACATGAGTGAGCTGAGACGGATGTAGCCTTTATGCCGCCTGTTTGTTCAGCACTTTTGAAATTGACAGCGACATTATTATTCAGAACATGGGCCGTTCTTACAGTATTCTCGCTGTACACCAAGTCAGAACCGTAGGATAAATAATGGGGGCACATTAATCATTACATTAATCATTACATTTCTCTAAAACAGGCTATAGGCTACATGTGCACTACCAAGTCAGAACAGCAGGCTATATGCCTATTCATTCAGCACTTTTGAAGTGGCCAGCGACATAATTCAGAACATGGGCCATTCTTACAGTGTTCTCCCTTTACACCAAGTCCGAACAGTAGGCTAAATTAACAGGGGCAGGTAAGCAGGCAATGAAAGCTGTTACAATATTCAATGATGACATTTCTCTAAAACAGGCTATAGGCTACATGTGCACCACCAAGTGGAGCTGTTCTTGTCTATTAATGTTCTGTATTATGTAATGTTTTGTGGGGAACCCAGGAAGAGTAGCTGCTGCTTTGGCATAAGCCAATGGGGAGCCTAATAAAATACCCCAACATACCAATACCATGTCAGAACAGTAGGATAAGTTCTAAGAGGGAAAGGGACCCCATTCTTAGGGTGAGACACAAGGGCTACTAACTGCTTACTACACAACATACACTTATGTATACTGTAGCTAAGAAAGTAATACTATCTCCACGGCATATTGCATCACTTATGCAGCAGAATACTAGACATATTTATGGACTCACCGTTGGTGTGCTGTGCTCACTTGAACAGGAAGTTGGCACTGCGGTCCTTCTTGTGGGCAAACTTCTCAATTACTTTGGATTGACAGCATGGCCAATGCATTTAACCTTTTCTGGCCCATGGAGTTGCGTGTGAAGAATTGTATTTTTTTAAGGGTGGAAAAGTTTCTCTGTGACTCGGCGGTTGTCATCGGAGTGGTGATGATTTTGAGAAGAGAGACCGTCTCAGACAAGGCCTCCTTTAGGTTGTTCTCATAGAGTGATTTCAATAAAGAAAGTGCCGTCTTTCCAGTGTCCAGCTCATAATGCTGTTAGAGAGTGGACAGCTCCATTTTCAACTTCTCCTGTTTGCCCACAGGCCATAGCTTGGTAGCACACTGGAGTTCTGCGGTCGGAAAGGAATGTACATACTGGGAGGAAAATGGGCTGTCCACCAACTTTGCTGCAATTAAGTGGTCACTTTCAGAAAACTTTTCTTGCACATGAGCAGCGATTGTGTCGCATATCTCCTTCATCTCGGGTTGCAGTGTTATGTTATCTCCGCCTTGGTTCAGTGGCATCAACATGTCCTTTGGCCAGTGCATTAGTTTGCTCGCGAATGTTTTGAATGTTCACCTTGAAGTTGTTGATTGCTCCGCCGATTCCTGCTACATTAATGGTTTGTTTCTGCTTTATGTTTTACAAACATCCACCTCTGGCATGACCAAGGAAAATAACTTGAGCAGTTGCAGAAATGCTTCCTTCCAAACCACTCATTGTTAATTTTGCGATTTCTGACTTGTTGTGTAATGTTTATGTCCAATGGCCGATGAGCCCCGAGACGTTTTATATCTCATTTCTCTTCATATGACAAGGATTGAAAAGGATTTGCCAGTAGATTGTCGACTTGACTCATGATGACAACTGCTAGCTGAGATTTTGAAGTATGATGTTGACATGATCAGTCCAAGGAAAGCTACTGTAGATATAACGTGATTTGATGTCGGCAGGTAGCCTAGTGGTTAGAGCGTTGGACCAGTAACCAAAAGGTTGCTAGCTCAAATCCCCGAGCTGACAAGGCAAAAATCTGTCGTTTTACCCCTGAACAAGGCAGTTAACCCACTGTTCCTAGGCCGTCATTGTAAATAAGAATTTGTTCATAACTGACTTGCCTAGTTAAATAAAGGTTAAAATAAAAAAGTATATCTGTGGCCAATGACCTTGAGCCTTCTTGGATGGGCACTTCTAATGTGGCAGAACCCAAGGGGCTAACATTTCTGAGCTCTACCCATAAGACTTGGCAGTGACGTAGTGTCCCCATGAGTGGCAGAACACTGAGCCAATCACGGCGCAACGCTCCGTATTTTCTGTTGGCTTGCCCCACCACCAGAGAAAGCACTGAGCTAGGCTGAAACACCTGCATTTTGGAGCTGCCTTGCTCAAGCAAGCAAAAAGAGACCATGTTTGTATGCGGCTTTATTAACTGAATTATTATTATATATTTTTAAATATTGTTTGAAAACTGATATGTGACGCGTATTAATGCCAAAATAACAAGCAAAACAGGCCAGCCAACCACCACTGGAGACCAGCTAGAATACAACTAACACAACTACAGATTAAAAGTAAAGAGAGCAGACTTACAGATTGATGGCTGGGGACCATCAGATGGTAAAACTTCACGTTTAGATTAGGGAAGCACGATATATCGGTAAGCATATCGGAATCGGACGATATTATCTAAAAATGCCAACATCGGCACCGGCCCGATGTCTAGTTTAATGCCAATGTGCAAAACCGATGTCAAAGCTGACATGCATACCTATATAACGTAGGTAGATGATGTAATGACGACAAGAAAAATACAGCGATACACGTGCAACACAGCATTCCTAACCTGGCCCACAATGTCCGCTGTGTTGATCTATTTTGAAGTTTCAAAGGAAGATAACAAAAGGCCATATGCAACGTTTGTGCTGCTATTATTTCCAGAGGGGAGAAAGTGACATTTTTCAATGCCACAAACCTAACTACTAATTTGAAAGTGCATCACCCCCAGACGTTCAGTGAATACTAAGCAGAAATAAACTAAGCGCATACTTCCAACAACTAAATAAGTTCAAGTCGAGCAGTCATTTGAAAGAGTAAGAACGTTTCAGCGAGACAACTCAAAGGCGAAATCTATTAACGCCACGATAATGGAATTCATTGCCCTTGACAATCAACAGTTCTCTGTCGTGGATGATGTTGGCTTTCGCCGACTGGTCGAGCACCTCGAGCCCCGGTACACACTACCAAGTAGGCAATATTTTTACGATGTTGCCCTACCGGAGTTACACAGTATTGTTGAAACGCACATCCATGAACTACTTGCTATGGGCGTCACTGCTATTAGCTTCACGACTGACATTTGGACCAGCGATGTCAGCCCCATGAGCATGCTGAGTCTGACAGCACAGTGGGTCGACAAGGATTTCGTACTGAGGAAAGCCGTATTGCATGCTCAAGAATGTACTGGTTCTCATACCGCTGCTGCCATTTCAATGGCATTTGCATTTGAAAACAATTTTGAAACTTGGAAAATCCCCAAAAACAAAGTACACGCTGTGCTACGTGATACTGCACGTAACATGAGAAAGGCTTTGGAAGAATGCAGAGTTGCCAGTTTGCCATGCATGGCGCACATTTGTAATTTTTCTCATTTACAAGTTGAACAATCTGTTCCTAACTGAACAAATGTACATATGACACTTTGTTTCAACTATTTAACTGTACTAGAATGCTTAAAAGGCCGCAAAATGTTTAAATATCAGTTATCGGTATCAGATTTTTTAGCAAGGGAAATATCGGATATCGGTATCGGCCAAAAATGTCATATCGGTGCATCCCTAGTTTAGATGGAGTGTTTTGGCTGCCAGAGCCAATTTGCTTCTGAACAGAGTTTGCACTGTAAGCCAGCAACACAACAACACCACGGGGCACATTGTTCTTCGCTCCCGCATGGCGAGCACTGCTGTCCGGCAGTAAGGAAAGGGAAGTAGCTGGGATAGTGTAGCCAATATGCAATATCAGGCCAGGGTGACAGCTAAAGCGTGATTTTCACCAAAAATGTTCAACTACGGCTTTAACGTCTACATTTATGTAAAAACTGAATGATTCTGAACATTTGCTGATGTCCCAACTTCGGCAGACACGTTTGAAATTCTCTCTGACGTTTCTAGCCACAAGCATAAACTAGCTAGCTGGGAAGGGCTCATCGGGATGACTGACTGAACTAGCTAGCTGGGAAGGGCTCATCGGGACGACTGACTGAACTAGCTAGCTGGGAAGGGCTCATCGGGACGACTGACTGAACTAGCTAGCTGGGAAGGGCTCATCGGGACGACTGACTGAACTAGCTAGCTGGGAAGGGCTCATCGGGACGACTGACTGAACTAGCTAGCTGGGAAGTGCTCATCGGGACGACTGACTGAACTAGCTAGCTGGGAAGGGCTCATCGGGACGACTGACTGAACTAGCTAGCTGGGAAGGGCTCATCGGGACGACTGACTGAACTAGCTAGCTGGGAAGGGCTCATCGGGACGACTGACTGAACTAGCTAGCTGGGAAGTGCTCATCGGGACGACTGACTGAACTAGCTAGCTGGGAAGGGCTCATCGGGACGACTGACTGAACTAGCTAGCTGGGAAGGGCTCATCGGGACGACTGACTGAACTAGCTAGCTGGGAAGGGCTCATCGGGACGACTGACTGAACTAGCTAGCTGGGAAGGGCTCATCGGGACGACTGACTGAACTAGCTAGCTGGGAAGGGCTCATCGGGACGACTGACTGAACTAGCTAGCTGGGAAGGGCTCATCGGGACGACTGACTGAAACTCACTGAACCCAATCCGTTCGCCTCCTCTCGACTTTCAGCTGCACAACATGAGTCATAAATTTGGGCACCAGGCGTGTCCGTATAGCCTCTCCCCTAGCTCGCTAGCTAGTGTAAAAGTCAGCCTGAATTTCAAGCCATCAGACTGAGACCATGCAAGCAAGCCACACAGTCGATGGGTACAGTACATGTTGTACTCCCTTTCTAATAGGTTTAGGCCTTCAGCTGTGAACCAGGTTAATCCCACCCTCTGTTGTCATTGTTGTGACATTGGCAATCTATCTATCCAGCTAACGGTTACATGCCAAACAGTGGTATTGAATAGATGTATCACTGTAGCTAATTTACTGTTCCCCACAACCGTCTTCAATGATAGGCTGTGTGGAATACAGTTTAGGCTGTTTGGAATACAGTACAGTCAAACAGCCATCCACTCAGACCAATGTTGTTGGTTACCCAGCTCTTGACCAAAATAACCATTTCAAATGGCATACAAGTTTAAAGGTCATAGGGCTTACAGGAATAGCTGCCCTTTGAAAAGGGCAGTTGAATTATTTAAAAGCTATTCTGGCTAGAACATCTTGTTTTGTCATGATTTGATTACTATCAACAATATACTGTACTGGTTTTGTTTCACCAAAGAAAATGAATCTGTTGCTTAGTCATTTTGAAAGATGTTTTGTGCATTGACACACTTTTCAGCCTGTTCAGGCAGCCTGACCTGCGTTTGACAGTGTGTTATTGCAAAAGCCATTCCTGTCTGGTCTCATAATGACAGTAGGCTTTATCACATTGTGTACTCTGCTCCTTGTAATAAAAAAAATGAATCGCCTACTACAACAATTCTACTATAGTCATAGAGGAGGGAGTGGCAGTGTACACAGGTTACATTCAAATGAATGTGTAGGGAAATTTAAAGAAGGCATTGACTCACTCACTGGTTCTCAGTTTGCAGAGGGATTTCCTGAATGAAACCATTTCCTAGTCCTTGGTGTAGGCCTGACCTGCATTTCACAATTGTATCGATGTGTATTGAAGTGCTGCTCTAATTCTGTCTTTAATCACATTTCCAAATTACTTTAGGGCATTTCCTTTTGAAAAGGAACCAACATGGGAAGTTCATAGGAGCATATGAAATTGGGTGTCAAATGAAGGGAAATGAAGGCATAGATACATTTTTTTCAACTATTTTGAATCTTAAAATTTAGGCATAAGTAAAGGCTTTGATTTATGGGTAAACAGATAGAAAAGGGGTCTTAGAAAACATCTACCAGAAAAAGCTTGAAAAGGTATCAGAAATACATTAAAACACAATGTGCTTTTGTGTTTTGCTAACTAATATCAACACTTATATTTAGTTTTGGGGAAATTGTTTACCTTCTTTAAGTTTAAGAAAAATTGCCTTGTGCCTTTTAATTCCATTACCAACAACCCATATATCTTGAAGATATTTTCTAATTTCTCTCCCTCACTACTTACAGAAGTAAGAAGTCAAGGTAGACCTATCAACTAGTTAGTGTTTTCACTGATATCGATTTTGTTAATGAATTAAGTGATTTAAAACTCATAATTCCATTACCAAATTGTAACGAAAATACTGCAACTTAATTGGCTACAATGGGAAATCATAATAGTGATGAACCACAGTTGGGTCACATGCTACTGTCCTCCCTTCCACTGTATACTGTGTTCAGCTCATTACTGTTTTCTTTGTCTTTCTTTTGTCTGGTGGTCAAACCAAGAGTGTTAAGTCTGTCTGGACAACCCCTCTCTCTCTCTCTCTCTCTCTGCGTCTTTCTCTCTCTGCCTCTCGCTCTCTGCATCTCTCTCCCTCCAGTTAATGTCACCTCCCAGATCTTACTGACACCTACCCATGTGTAACCAGCATCCTCTCCTACTGAGCACTAGGGCCAGGACGATAATGTATCGCAATATTGTTTCCATGGCTAAAATCATAACACGAAGCAGACCAAATTCTTTAGTTCTTTGAAAACCAGCTGTATGTAAAATATTGTGTGCTATAGTTTGGAAAATAAATACGTGACCCTGGATGACAACATAATGATGTTTGTTTCCAACATTATGGCTGTTTTCCTAAAGAAGATAACTCTGCTTTGTGTTTTGTTTCCTTGCTACGATACTAACAAGTATTGCGATACTGGTATCATCCCAGACCTATTGAGTAGAGGCCTTCATGGGTCCAAAATGTTGGACCTGTTCCTAAATGGATCTGGGGCTTTCCCTTCTGGACCCGATATGCATAAATTAAAAAAAATAATATGGAGACCCGTTCCGAATGGACCGGAGGAGAACTAGACCCGTTTCATATAGACCTGGTCAGATCCAGACCTGGTCCAATCCGAGTGAGGGAAGCAGCAGAAAAGTCAATTTTCAAGCTACTTTATTCATCTGAGCTGATAAAGCGCGAGGTGACACTCTAGCAGGCTCCCTGCTGTGTGTGTAGGTTCTACATTTTTTCATTGGAAATTGTTAAAAGTAGTTATTGTGCATAGTTGTATGGTTTGTTAATCTTAGGGATCAAATCCCTTTAGCGGGATCGATTTGACAACATCCGGTGAAATGTCAGAGCGCCAAATTAAATTACTATAAATATTTAACTTTCATGTAATCCCAAGTGTAATACATAAAAATAAAGCTTAACTTCTTGTTAATCCAGCCACCATGTCAGATTTCAAAAAGGCTTTACGGCGACAGCAAACCATGCGATTATCAGAGGACAGCACCCTGCATACAAATGCATGACAAACATTTTTCAACCAGGGAGGAGCGACACAAAAGTCAGAAATAACGATATAATTCATGCCTTACCTTTGAAGATCTTCTTCTGTTGGCACTCCAATATGTCCCAGAAACATCACAAATGGTCCTTTTTGTTTGATAAACTCCTTCTTTATATCCCCAAAATGTCCATTTATTTGGCGCGTTTGATTCAGAAAAACACCGGTTCCAACTCGCCCAACATGACTACAAATTATCTAATAGGTTACCTGTAAACTTGGTCCAAACATTTCAAACAACTTTCCTAATCCATCCTTAGGTATCCTAAAACGTAAATAATCGATCAAATTTAAGACGGAATTTACTGTGTTAAAAAGTGGATAAAATAAAAGTGGAGCGACCTCCAGGTCGCGCGCCCCAAACAAAAGAGTCCGCTTGGCTTGACACTCATTCTGAATAGCCGTACTTCTTCATTTCTCAAAGGAAAAACATCAACCAATTTCTAAAGACTGTTGACATCTAGTGGAAGCCATAGAAACTGCAACCAGGTGCCTCAAATCTAGTTTCCCATGGAAAACCAATAGAAAACACGGTGAACTCAAATATTTTTTTCCCTGGATGGTTTGTCCTCGGGGTTTCGCCTGTCAAATAAGTTCTGTTATACTCACAGACATTATTTTAACTGTTTTAGAAACTTTAGAGTGTTTTCTATCCAAATTAACCAATTATATGCATATCCTCGCTTCTGGGCCTGAGTAGCAGGCAGTTTACTTTGGGCACGCTTTTCATCCGGACGTCAAAATACCGCCCCCTAGCCCAAAGAGGTTAAACTTTGAAATCAATGATTTTTGTTTAGCATACATTTGAAAGTGAAAAAAAAACGGAGTCAAATGCTAGGCTCGAGACTTACCTTTTTCATCAATGTCTCAGAATCGTCCCGAAGTGCAATTTAAGTCGCCCAAAATTAAAATACTTTTTTGTTTGTTTTTATATGCAAACATGAGTCTACTCTAGGACCTAGGTAATTTACAGTGATTAAAACAAGCATAGCCTAATACTAAAATAGATAAATGGGCCAGAAAGTCATGGGGGGGAAAAATCCTTTAAAAAGGCCAACATTGGAATAATATTTAAACCTGTTTTGAATAAATATAGCCTACAGTACACAAATAATTAGTGTACATGTAATAGTAGGCTACATCCTCTCATGCGCACACCGATGCTGACATGGAGGCACCAAAAAATGTAGCCAAACTTTAATGAGACTTTTAATTGCATGAATATAGGCTAAATGCCAGTCATGTTTGACAAATATAATGTAGGATCATTTAAATGTAACGTCTAAAGTCTTGATTCTGTTGACATAGGCTACTCGAGGCACGATTGGTTCAGATCAAATGGTCATGAGTGGAGAGAAAGGCCTTGTGCCTGTTGCGCACCGCACACATCACCCACCTTGTAATCTGAGTGGAGGCAGTCAGCATTCACAATCCTAGTCATACAAGCAACCCATGTTGCTTGTTGCATCTGTAGAATGGTGTGTTCCAGATAATTGCATTTTGGTACATTCATGCATAGCCTACTGCATTGTACACATAGCTGCGCTTGTCATGTGAATAAATAATAGTTCATCAACATTTTTTATCTAAATGTTCTGATCTGTTGCATCAGCCTCATTGCTTTAAAAAATAGTTTCTGTACAGTAGGCTAGTTGTATAAATGTTGGATCTATTGTAGGAGACCTGTCCCAGTCCGTTTGAACTGTCTTAAATAAAATCTGTCTATCAGCCCCGGGACGCCCTTAATTTCGAGCTCTGTTCAAAGCGTAATTCCGTTTTCCGTGGAATTGCCCATTTACATTTTTGCATCTGTTCAGTCAGACGTCTGTGGCTTTCAGTGCTTTGAGATCTCCACTATCAAATATCTCCACCTGTTTTGACTGTGACGTTCTGGGGCTGAAGTTCACTTGTCACCAGCAGTATTGCCAATGGAGCGGTAAGAAACTACTTGTCACACTTCCTTCCTTCTACAGTGAGGGAAAAAAGTATTTGATCCCCTGCTGATTTTGTACGTTTGCCCACTGACAAAGAAATGATCAGTCTATAATTTTAATGGTAGGTTTATTTGAACAGTGAGAGACAGAATAACAACAAAAATTTCCCTCAAAAGGCAAATCAATTTCTAACATTTTTGACATGCGTTTTTCTGGATTTTTTTGTTGTTATTCTGTCTCTCACTGTTCAAATAAACCTACCAATAAAATTATAGACGGATCATTTCTTTGTCAGTGGGCAAACGTACAAAATCAGCAGGGGATCAAATACTTTTTTCCCTCACTGTAGCAACGTGTGCATAAAAGTCAAGTGGTTTCGTCAGCAAGGTCACATGCTGCAGATCATGAGCCTAGCCTGTATTATGCACTGCAGCTCTGAATGACCCCTCCTCACTGTTACAGCACATTCTGTCAGCCATCCAGTATAGAAATAGACACAGATAAATACACATTGCAGTTTTTTTCCCTCCAATATTTTTCATCAGGAGAGGATTAAAGTGTGTGTTGATTGTCCTTGCTGTCACATAGCCTAGTCCAAGTGCAACCCATGGCTGATCTAGTAGGCTAGCTGCCTTGTCTTTACCCCACTCCTATTGCTGTTTTTGTCTTGCTTTCTTTGTTGTCAAGCTGTTGACAGCTCAGCTGCCTGTTTCTCAACAGAGGATCAGATAGGAGGATGATGATGATGATGATGAGGAGGATGATGATGATGATGATGAGGAGGAGGAGGATGGGGACAGAGGTGGATGAGATTAATGGTGGGGGGTAGGGTGCCTGGTCAAGCTCTACATGATGCCCTAGAGTGATTCACATGAGTTCGGTGGTGGCGCCGTGGCAGTTTTTCAGAGCATGAAAGCAGTTAGAGGAACAGGTCACTAGCTAGGATTCCATTCAATTGGCGACAGATTTTAACATGAACATTCTAAAATCTGCATAAAAACAATATACGCATTTACCCACCAGAGATGTTTCCATCAAATTCATTTGTTGCGGATAATTTGGCTGTGCGTGAGGATGTAGTGCACGTAAAATATATATTATTATTTTGCAGTGAAATTCCCATGTACCAAAAACATTTTTTTATAACAATTTAACAAATGTTGTGTTATATAGCGAATGTGCACGTTCTGGTCTTGGCATGTGCACTCTAGCCAAGAGGTCACAGATACAGTGCAGTTATAGCCTACTACATCAGATTATTGTGGACGAAGAGCGAGATCCTTTTTATTTATCAAACGGCAGCCAAGCATCGACCATCATGTCAGCAGAATAATATCAATATTTATTGGAAAGGACAATCAAGCTCATCACCGTGCACTTTCACCACCCTGTGAATTTCATCATAACTTATTTCATCTGTAGCCTAATAAACTGCATGCTTTTCCGAGTTGTATGACTGTAAGTTTACTTCGATAAGATGGTTATTAAATCAGTATTTGCACACAAAGGCGTTTCCACCTACGATTTCTCGGGTAATTAATTTAGCAGACACAAAAGGATCCTAGCTGATTTAGTGTATTTTGTTTTGTTTACCAACAAATTTTCTGTTTACATCAGGCTGTTGTAATATTTTTTATCCGACATGTCTCTACACTCATAAAAAGGTTGGATGGAAAACTCAACCGAGTAAACAGTCAGAGCGTTGGGATAGGCCTAAATCTTCTGAGAAAAGAAAGCTTACTGGTGCATTGGGACTGCTGGGACTATTGGTGCAGCATAGCATTGGGACTGCTGGGACTATTGGTGCAACATAGCATTGGGACTGCTGGGACTATCGGTGCAGCATAGCATTGGGACTGCTGGGACTATTGGTACAGCATAGCATTGGGACTGCTGGGACTATTGGTGCAGCATAGCATTGGGACTGCTGGGACTATTGGTGCAGCATAGCATTGGGACTGCTGGGACTATTGGTGCAGCATAGCATTGGGACTGCTGGGACTATTGGTGCAGCATAGCATTGGGACTGCTGGGACTATTGGTGCAGCATAGCATTGCTTGTTAAACCCTCTGCAGTAGAGCATCCAGAATACAGCATCTCAAAGAGCAGGCCTGTGTTTTTTGTTTGCAGGAATCCCATCACATGCCAGCTACAATGAGCTAACTAATAGTGCTGGGCAGAAAAGGAGGTCACTGTGAAGTGAATATAGTATGTGATTATGACTCACAAGGCTGAACCTGACCTTTTGACTATAGTTCAATACTAGGCTTAGGCAGTCACCAGGGGTTTGTGTGTGTGTGTGTGTGCGTGTGTGTGTGTGTGTGTGTGTTCATTAGGCTAGTGGACACCGTAGCTAAACAAGTATTTCTTAATGACCAAATTCCGGGAGATCCCTCCCTTTTTCCATCCTGTTTTCTTTCGTTTGGTTCCTAGTGAATACGCCCCAGTTTCTAGTTGAAAGCACCACTTCAGTTTAAACAGGCATGACTTCTCTATTCCCTTGTGATGTTTTGTGTGGCTTTTATTTATAGCCTTCCTTTTAGAAGAGGATTAGGACGATCTTTCCAAGGCTGGACAGTAAATTACTTTCTCTTCTCCAGATTAATGTCTCTCTGTTGCTTTCGTCAAATGTAATCCAGCACCCAGTCTGTCTGTCTCGGATCTCAGGTCAAGAAGACATTGGGGGGTGGGGACAGTGATGATGGCACTAGTTGAATGTTTTTTGGAGGGATTAGGGAACGGGTGTGACTCTCGCTCACAATTAACATCGTAATGCCTAATGATTTATTTGGCTATTGCAAGTAAAAAAAAACATGACATTTCGGACGTCAGAATGAGACTAGTGGCACTAGATGAAATGCAGTTGAAAGGTCAGTCATTTGCATGCGGAGGGGCAAGTGTAGGTTATTATAGCCTAGTCGTGAAGCAATAACTTGTTCAAAGATGGCAATTAAGTGAGATGACACACTGAATGCTAATGTGACAAAGCTTAAAGGGCAATTCCACCACTTTTCAACTTCATTTTCATGATCTTCAGCACAATACCAGTTTCTACATGGGCTATGTGAAAACGGTGCTTTTCTTTGTTACTAGGGGAGCAAGAAAATACCCTCCCTCTGGCTAGAAACTTGTTGCAGGTTTTGAAAATCACTTTGAATCCTACCCTGTGACGTCTTTTACCACAGCTCACATATGAAGACACTGGTTTGGTGCTGGAGATAATGAATATGAAGTTGAAAAGTGGCGGAATTGCCATTTAAGCCAGACGGTGCCTTCAGAAAGTATTCACGTCCCTTGACTTTTTCCACATTTTGTTGGCTGAATTTAAAATGGATTACATTGAGATTTTATGTCACTGGCCTACACACAATACCCCTTAATGTCAAAGTGGAATTATGTTTTCAGATATTTTTATTAATTAATAAAAAATGAAAAGCTGAAATGTCTTGAGTCTCTTAAGTATTCAACCGCTTTCTTATGGCAAGTGTAACGTGTGCGCTGGGAGTCGGGATGCAAGTTCAGGGAGTGCATACCGTAATTTCCGGACTATTAAGCGCACCTGAATATAAGCCGCACCCACTGAATTAAAAAAGATATATATTTTGAACATAAATAAGCCGCACATGTCTATAAGCCGCAGGTGCCTACCGGTACATTGAAACAAATTAACTTTACACAGGCTTTAACAAAACACGGCTTGTAACAAAAATAAATAGGCTTTAACGAAACACGGCTTGTAACAAAAATAAATAGGCTTTAACGAAACATGGCTTGTAACAAAAATATAGGCTTTAACAAAACACGGCTTGTAACAAAAAATTAGCAGTAAGCTTTAGTTGTCTTTTTGCACTGAGTCAATTCCTCACGCTGCTGTTTCCAACGTCTTATCATCGACTCATTAAGACCAAGCTCCCGTGCAGCAGCTCTATTTCCTTTTACAACAGCCAGATCAATCGCCTTCAACTTGAAAGCTGCATCATATGCATTTCTCCGTGTCTTTGCCATGATGAGGGTGACAAAATGACTACCGTAATCAGAATGATGGGAAGTTTGAGAGCGCTCGATTTAATCTAAACAGTAAACAAAACAGTTGTTTGACCGTAACCCGTTCGGCAATTTCATTGGTCTAATGAAAGCTTCATGCCGCCAAAAAACTGAGCACGTCACAGAATGTGTTTTTTTGGAAAAAAACAAACATTTAAAGTGGGAAAAATCCATATATTTGCCGCGTCATTGTTTAAGCCGCGAGGTTCAAAGCCTGGGAAAAAAGTTGCGGCTTATAGTCCGGAATTTACGGTAATTTAATAAACAAAACAAGAAACACGAACAACGCACAGACAGGAACCTGAAACAATGATGCATTGGGAAGGAACCAAAGGGAGTGACATATATATATATATATATATATATATATATATATATATATATATATATATATATATATATATATATATATATATATATATATATATATATATATAGGGCAGGTAATCAAGGAGGTGATGGAGTCCAGGTGAGTCTGATGACGTGTAGGTGCGTGTAACGATGGTGACAGGTGTGCGCCATAATGAGCAGCCTGGTGACCTAGAGGCCGGAGAGGGAGCACACGTGACAGCAAGCCTAAATGAGTTCAGTAAACATTTACTTAAAAAGTCACGTAAGAAGTTGCATGGACTCATTCTCTGTGCAATAATGGTGTTTAACATGATTTTGTGAATGACTACCTCATCTCTGTACCCCACACACATACAATTATCTGTAAGGTCCCTCAGTTGAGCAGTGATTTTCAAACACCTGTTCAACCTCAAAGACCAGGGAGATTTTCCAATGTCTCGCAAAGGGATAGATGGGGGGGAAGAAGAAAAAAGAAATGTAATATCCCTTTGAGCGCGGTGAAGTTATTAATTACAAGTTTATTTTTTTAAATGTATTTTTCTCCCCAATTTTGTGATGTCCAATTGGTAGTTACAGCCTTTTCCCATCTCTGCAACTCCCGTACGGACTCGGGAGAGGCAAAGGTCGACAGCCATGCGTCCTCCGAAACACGACCCTGCCAAGCCGCACTGCTTCTTGACACACTGCTCACTTATCCCAGAAGCCAGCCGCACCAATGTGTCAGAGGAAACACCGTCCAACTGGCGACCGTGTTAACCAAATTAACTTTATGTCCTGAACACAAAGTGTTATGTTTGGGGCTAACACAACACATCACTGAGTACTACTCTCTATATATATTTTTAAGCATGGTGTTGGCTGCATCATGTTATGGGTATGCTTGTCATCAGCAAGGACTAGGAAGTTAAGGGTGAATAGAAATGGAATAGAGCTAAGCACAGGCAAAATCCTAGAGGAAAAGCAGGTTCAGTCTGCTTTCCAACTGACACTGGGAGACAAATTCACCTTTTAGCAGGACAACAACCTAAAACACAAGGCCAAATATACACTGGAGTTGCTTACCAAGATGACATTGAATGTTCCTGAGTGGCCTAGTTACAGTTTTGACTTACAGTGGAGCTGACAGCTTTTTAGCAACATGAAATCTTTTTCAAATCTGTTTATACACACCCAAGCACATTTCATAAGTTCATACAATTTTTGGGAATGACTTAGCATAAAGCATTTGTGAACATTCTATAGCAATATAGAGTGGGAAACTGGCCGTGCATTTGGACAATTAAACACTGCAGTTAATAAAAACATCTGTCTTGTCCAGGATCGGAGTCTACGCAGAACGGTGCACCATAGCCAATCAGAGCTACAGTAGGCCTACAGTGCATTCGGAAAGTATTCAGACCCCTTGAATTTAAAAATGTTTTGTTACGTAACAGCCTTATTCTAAAATTGATTAAATGTTTTTTCCCCCCTCAATCTACTTACTATAATGACAAAGCAAAAATAGCTTTTTAGAATTTTCTGCAAATGTACTAAAAATACAAAACAGAAATATCACATTTACATAAGCATTCAGACCCTTTACTCAGTACTTTGTTGAAGCACCTTTGGCAGAGATTACAGCCTTGAGTCTTGGGTATGACGCTACAAGCTTGGCACACCTGTATTTGGTGAGTTTCTCCCATTCTTCTTCTCTGCAGATCCTCTCAAGCTCTGTCAGGTTGGATGGGGAGCATCGCTGCACAGCTATTTTCAGGTCTCCAGAGATGTTCGATCGGGTTCAAGTCGAGGTTCTGGCAGACCACTCAAGGACATTCAGAGACTTGTCCCAAGCCACTCCTGCGTTGTCTTGGCTCTATGCTTAGGGTCGTTGTCCTGTTGGAAGGTGAACCTTCGCCCTGTCTGAGGTCCTGAATCAAGGATCTCTCTGTCCTTTGCTCCGTTCATCTTTTCCTCGATCCTGACTAGTCTCCCAGTCCCTGCCGATGGAAAAACATCCCCACAGCATGAGTTGCCACCACCATGCTTAACCATAGGGATGATGCCAGGTTTCGTCCTGATGTGAAGCTTGGCATTCAGGCCAAAGAGTTCAATCTTGGTTTCATCAGACCACCGAATCTTGCTCCTCATGGTCTGAGAATCCTTTAGGTTCCTTTTGGCAAACTCCAAGTGGGCTGTCATGTGCCTTTTACTGAAGAGTAACTTCTGTTTGGCCACTCTACCGTAAAGGCCTGATTTGGTGGAGTGTTGCAGAGATGGTTGTCCTTCTGGAAGGTTCTCCTATTGCCACAAAGGAACTCTGGAGCCCCGATTACTCAGTTTAGCCGGACGGCCAGCTCTAGGTAGAGTCTTGGTGATTCCAAACTTCTTCCATTTAAGAATGATGAAGGACACTGTTTTCTTGGGGACCTTCAATGAAGCAGATATGTTTTGGTACCCTTGCCCAGATCTGTGCCTTGACATAATCCTGTCTCGGAGCTCTACGGACAATTCCTTCGACTTCATGGCTTGGTGTTTGCTCAGACATGCACTGTCATCTGTGGGACCTTTATATAGACAGGTGTGTGCCTTTTCAAATCATGTCCAATCAATTTAATTTACTCCAATCAAGTTGTAGAAACATCTCAAGGATGATCAATGGAAACAGGATGCACCGAGCTCAATTGAGTGTCATAACAAAGGGTATGAATACTTATGTAAATAAGGTATTTCTGTTTTTCACTTTTAATACATTTGCAAAAATGTCTAAAGCTGTTTTTGCTTTGTTATTATGGGGTATTGTGTGTAGATTGATGAGGGAAAATAACAATTTCATCCATTTTAGAATAAGGCTGTAACGTAACAATGTGTAAAAAGTCAAGGGGTCTGAATATTTTCCGAATGCACTGTATATGCAAATAAACAATTTTCCACATTGGCTTCCATCATTCACTTTGAACTGAACTGTGTATTTACAGGCAGTAGCAACAGCGTGACTTTAGAACATTCGCCAAACGCCTGCCTGCCAATTTGATCGATGCCAAATACATTTGAATGACAACTAAGATATATGCTAACTGTGGATAATAGCCACCAAAATCGCCACCAAAAAATGATATGACTGGAGGAAGTTGGTCACTCACCCACTCCGCCAATGACATGACCTCCTCCCAGCAACTTTAGGCTGTTTGTTCTTAGCTTGCTAAATAAATAGCTAGCTACATAAAAAGATACGCTAGCCCAGGGGTGTCAAACTCAATCAGCGCACGGGCCATATTGAAGAAAACAATGAATTTGCGGTTCAGACCTAGCCTATTTTATAAAAAAATTTGCAACTGCGACCCAAACTGGCCATTGTTTTATTAGGAAAAGTATGGCCCTAAATTCTATGTGGTGCTTGCATTAATGTTCTTTCCTAAAATTTTAAGAAATCAGCTTTCTGAGTATCCTTGTAAGGCTGTTTTAAGCACTATCCATGCAGAAACATCCCATATCGGTCGGGCTATAGGGCGGCAGGTAGCCTATCAGATAAGAGCGTTAGGCCAGTAACCGAAAGGTCACTGGTTCAAATCCCTGCTGTTCTTCCCTTGAGCAAGGCAGTTAACCCCCGACAACAACTGCTCCCTTGGAGCCGATGATGTCGATTTAAGGCAGCCCCCCCCCTCCCCCTGCCTGCACCTCTCTGATTCAGAGGGGTTGGGTTAAATGCGGAAGACATATTTCGGTGGATTGAATTCAGTTGTGCAACTGACTAGGTATACCTGATAGCCACTGCTGTTGTCATCTCCCCTCCAGGACCTGAGAGCTGTGCACCATGTTGTCTAGACTGAGGGCATCACTGATGCTGCGGCCATGTGTGAGCTCCTGCCGCTGGACACACACCAAAGAGAAGGGCAAGCCTCTCATGTTGAACCCTCGCACCAACAAGGTAAGTGCCAGAGGGCACTAACACCATCCTCGCACAGCAAATCGGTGTCTAAAAATGAGCTGCGTGTGGAATACGAAGATTAAGTGTGTGTGTGTGTGTGTGTGTTGGGTCTGGAGTGCATGAGAGGTGACGCCACAGAAGGCCATGATGGAAATGGAGGAGAGCCCTGTACATTATAATACTGCTATTCTACCCTGTAAATTATAATACTGCTATGCTACCCTGTACATTATAATACTGCTGTGCTACCCTGTACATTATAATACTGCTATGCTGCCCTGTACATTATAATACTGCTATTCTACCCTGTAAATTATAATACTGCTATGCTACCCTGTACATTATAATACTGCTGTACTACCCTGTACATTATAATACTGCTATGCTACCCTGTACATTATAATACTGCTATGCTACCCTGTACATTATAATACTGCTGTACTACCCTGTACATTATAATACTGCTGTACTACCCTGTACATTATAATACTGCTATGCTACCCTGTACATTATAATACTGCTATGCTACCCTGTACATTATAATACTGCTGTACTACCCTGTACATTATAATACTGCTGTGCTACCCTGTACATTATAATACTGCTATGCTGCCCTGTACATTATAATACTGCTGTGCTACCCTGTACATTATAATACTGCTATGCTACCCTGTACATTATAATACTGCTATTCTGCCCTGTACATTATAATACTGCTGTTCTACCCTGTACATTATAATACTGTTGTACTACCCTGTACATTATAATACTGCTATGCTTTCCTGTATGTTACAATACTGCTTTCTACACTGTACGTTACATTACTGCTATTCTACCCTGTACATTATAATACTGATATGCTTCCCTGTACGTTACATTACTGCTATGCTACCCTGTACATTATAATACTGATATGCTTCCCTGTACGTTACAATACTGCTATGCTACCCTGTACGTTATAATACTGATATGCTACCCTGTAAATTATAATACTGTTATGCTACCCTGTACATTATAATACTGTTATGCTACCCACAGTACTACTGGAGCTTGTTCTCCTATCCCCTCCCGTTCCCCCCGGCCTTTCTGGAGAAGGTTATGGTTTCCATGTGGGTCTGTTCTGGCTCATGTTTCACTGGAGGTCTAGCCAGTCAACACGCACCCTCCTTCCATCTAGTACCCCAAGCCTCCAACTGGCAAAATGAACATGAATGAGCTCTGCACGTGCCCGTACCCGAAACCACCTATGAGGGGTAGTCGTCCCAACATACATTCATAATGGCTTTCAAGCACATTATGAGCATACTCCCTTTAACCTAGTGTTCCCCCCTCTAAAGTTGACCTGGGATTCCGTGTACTGCAGGCAGGGTTCAATTTCAAAGGAAGGCTGTACCCCAAATACACATTCACTGGCTCCTAGAAACCTGGGCAGTGAGTTGTGAGGCCATCTGTGCAGAGGGCAGCTGTCAGTCTGTGGGGGATGTTCAGAGCAGTCATGCAGCATCTCTGCTTCAGTACTGTGCTTACTTGGCCCCAGTGCCAGTCGGATCCTGTTAGCTCACTGTCGATATTTACCCTGACTACCTCGCTGTCTCCCCTTCATTATCTCTCGCTCTGTCCCTCATCAAATTGAATTAAATCAAGTTAATCTGTCAAATGCACATGATACAGTGTAGATGTGTACACAGTATAATGAAATGATTACTTGACAGCTCTCCTCTCAACAGTGCAACAGCTACAATTATTTTTTATTGAAAGACTAAAATAGTTACAATAAGAACGTTATGTCTCCCTCATTCTCCCTGGTTTATTTCCATTCCTCCAGGGCATGGCCTTCTCACTGCAGGAGAGGCAGATCCTGGGTCTCCAGGGTCTTCTGCCCCCCAAGATAGAGTCCCAGGACATCCAGGCCATGCGTTTCCAGAGGAACCTGAAGAAGATGACAGAGCCACTGGAGAAGTGAGAACGGGCTCAGTCAAAGTAATGCACTATATAAGGAATATGGTGCCATTTGGGACCTAGGCTGTGAGCGACAACAAATATCAACCTAAGCCGAATAATATTTTCAAGCATTACAGGGTCTGAGACTGCAGAAGTGCAGTTCTTATTGCTACACTAAGTAATGAACTTAATCACATAACAACTTGACATAAAATGAAGGCATCTGTAACCACTACCAAAACTCTTCCCAGGTACATTTACCTGATGGGGATCCAGGAGAGGAACGAGAAACTCTTCTACCGCGTGCTGATGGAAGACATTGAGGAGCTGATGCCTATCGTTTACACTCCCACTGTGGGCCTGGCCTGTACACAGTACGGACACATCTTCAGGAGGCCCAAGTAAGAGCTGGGTCTTGGTTATTTAATTTTTTAAAACATGTTTAGTAATGGCCCGCTGCTCTTTCATAAGAATACACAACCTCTCAGATTACTATCGATATTGGCTTTGATTAGATTGCTAAAATCTGTTTAGATGGCTAAAAATGATTGGATTGTTAAAATGTCAGATTTCCTATCAGACAAAGGGGAGGGAGTTAACTGTCTGAGGACTCTATTCCTTTACCCACAGAGGCCTGTTCATATCCATCTTGGATCGAGGCCATATTCGCTCCATATTGGACAACTGGCCAGAGACCAATGTGGCGGTAAGCTGAGTTCCAGCACCATATTGAAAACATTGTCTTTATGTTGATATGCCCCCCCTCGCTCTCTGACAGCCTCCCCCTCGCTCTCTGACAGCCTCCCCCTAGCTCTCTGACAGCCTCCCCCTCGCTCTCTGACAGCCTCCCCCTCGCTCTCTGACAGCCCCGCCCCTCGCTCTCTGACAGCCCCGCCCCTCGCTCTCTGACAGCCCCGCCCCTCGCTCTCTGACAGCCCCGCCCCTCGCTCTCTGACAGCCCCGCCCCTCGCTCTCTGACAGCCCCGCCCCTCGCTCTCTGACAGCCCCGCCCCTCGCTCTCTGACAGCCCCGCCCCTCGCTCTCTGACAGCCCCGCCCCTCGCTCTCTGACAGCCCATCGCCCCTCGCTCTGACAGCCCATCGCCCCTCGCTCTCTGACAGCACCTCGCTCTCTGACAGCCCATCGCCCCTCGCTCTCTGACAGCACCTCGCTCTCTGACAGCCCATCGCCCCTCGCTCTCTGACAGCACCTCGCTCTCTGACAGCCCATCGCCCCTCGGTCTCTGACAGCACCTCGCTCTCTGACAGCCCATCGCCCCTCGCTCTCTGACAGCACCTCGCTCTCTGACAGCCCATCGCCCCTCGCTCTCTGACAGCACCTCGCTCTCTGACAGCCCATCGCCCCTCGCTCTCTGACAGCACCTCGCTCTCTGACAGCCCATCGCCCCTCCCGGTGTGGCATTGATTTGGGGAAGTTCAGGTCACCCCTGTCTGTTTCAGCTTCGTTTGGTGCTTAATGAATAGAATCCCTACCTGTTGTCCAGGCGGTCGTGGTGACAGACGGAGAGCGTATCCTGGGCCTGGGGGACCTGGGGGTGTTTGGGATGGGCATCCCCGTGGGGAAACTGTGCCTGTACACCGCCTGCGCTGGGATCAGGCCCGAGAGGTGCCTTCCTGTCGTCATCGACGTGGGAACTGACAACGAGGCAAGTAAAAAATAAAAAAATTCAATAAAGCTTTATTGTTGTCATGTTATATATACAAAAGGCTGTTAGCTATTTTATGTACTGTATCATATCTATAACCAGTCTCCTTATTCCAGACCCTTCTGAAGGACCCATTCTACATGGGTTTGTACCAGAAGCGGGATCGTTCCCAGCTCTACGATGACCTGATCGATGAGTTTATGGAGGCTGTGGTGGACAAGTACGGCCAGGACACCCTGATCCAGTTTGAAGACTTTGGGAATCACAATGCATTCCGCTTGATGAGGAAATACCGCGAGAAGTACTGCACCTTTAACGATGACATCCAAGGTCTGAATTCACACCATCTAAATATATTATGCCAAATGGAGTGTGTTGTAGTGAGTATGTGCAGCTAGGTGAATAGCAGACCCGGGTTCAAATACTATTTGAAATCATTTAAAATACTTTACTATGTGATTGATTGAGCCTGGCGTAATGTAACAAATATAATATTCTCACAAATGCAAACCCCGCCCATCTGGCACTCCAGGCAGACTAGAGCAAATGCTACAAGTATTTGAAAGAGTTGAAATAGTATTTGAACCTAGGTCTGGTGAATAGCTGTGCATTTACAGCATGTGTTGTGGTGTTCAGGAACTGCAGCGGTTGCCCTGGCAGGGCTGTTGGCAGCTCAGAGGGCCATTGGGAAACCCATCACTGAACATAGGGTCCTGTTCTGCGGAGCAGGGGAGGTAGGCCAGACTCCTACTTGTATTACCAGCATTCCGTGTCTGCATACAGCAATACCTTTACCTGACATAATGTACTAAAGGTACTAAATTGATGTACCAAATGGTTAACACTGTACTCAATAAATCATAAAAATAAGTGTCATTTTAAATTTGCTTCATACTGACTCAGATACTGAGTCATACTGTAAATTGACACAGGACATTTTTACTTGTTATTGCTTCACATGTTTTTGCACTTGTGATATGATATTTTTGTCAGCTGAATAATAAATAATTGTGTTTTTTCTTCAGGCTGCTCTGGGTATCGCCAACCTGATTACCATGTCGATGGTGGAGAAGGGTTTAACCCAGGACGAAGCCAGGAAAAAGATCTGGATGTTTGACAAGGACGGCCTACTGGTCAAGGTTGTGGTCCAGTCCAAACACAGACACGTTGTCTTTCACTTCTCCTTTGTAACTGTCTGTGTGGCGGAACTGAAACACTGTGTATGGAGTGACATTAGAGTCAACAGAAATGGAATCTGAATTCAGTCATTTTGAATTTGTATCAAGAAATGTAATTTAAATTCAGTGTTTTTTCCTGTGACTTGCTGTAGGGCCGAGCGCAGGAGACGGATAGCAACCAGGAGGCTTTTGTGCATGAAAGCCCCGGAGATGTGCAGAGCTTCTTAGATGCAGTCAACGTCATCCAACCAACAGCCATTATCGGTAGGATCCATATTCTCCATTCTCGTCTTTATAATAGTAATAATACATTGTATAATTAAAATCAGTGTAACTCTTGTTGTCCGTGCTTTATGAAACCCTGGTAACCCTAACTTGTTGCCTGTTCACAGGTGTGTCCGGGGCTGGACGCCTCTTTACCCACGACGTCCTCAAAAAGATGGGCACCCTAAATAAACAACCAATTATTTTCGCTTTGAGCAACCCCACCACCAAGGCAGAGTGCACTGCTGAAGATGCCTATACCCTCACAGATGTACGTATCGATTCACCCATGTCGTCAGCTGCGTCCTAAATGACTCCCTATTCCCTACATAATGCACTACAGACGTACTGCACTATGTAAGGAATCAAGCATCATTTGGAATGCAGCCCTCCTCCTCATGTTTTGTTAGTGTGTAGGCCCAGACCCACAGTCACCATGGCTTCTCTCTGTATGTTGTTTGATATTCAGGGCCGATGCCTGTTTGCCAGTGGAAGTCCGTTTGACACGGTGACTCTGGCTGATGGACGTGTTTTCACACCTGGACAAGGCAACAATGCTTACATATTCCCAGGTTAGAATCATTAGATTATCATGTTTTCTCATCTGTATTTATAGAGAAAATCTCAGTGAGCCTTCTCTCGTCAACAGCCATGGGAAAGTGGATACGCATAGATGCGCCACATAAGTGTATTGTGAGATTTGTGTCGACTGTTGAAAGGGGTAAAGTGCAGTGTGTCTGCTTTGTCTGGCTGCAGGTGTAGCCCTGGCTGTGATCCTCAGTGGCGTGAGACACATCAGTGACACGGTCTTCCTGGAGGCTGCCAAGGTCAGAAATAAAGCTGCATTTCAGTCATTCAGAGCTCTCGACCTGTCTCTCTCCGTTCAGCTCCCCTACGTTTACACACTATTTGACAAAAAGACAGGCCCTTAAAGACATATTTTACTAATTTTTGTATTTTGTTTACAGAGCAAATTGTTATGCAAATTATATGCAAATGCTGAGTGTTTTTTGTCATTCCGTCAGACCCTGGCAGACCAGTTGACTGATGAGGAGCTGGCGGAGGGGAGGCTGTACCCGCCACTGTCCAACATCCGAGAGGTCTCTATCCAGATGGCAGTCAAGGTCAGGATCAGACACTCTACATCTCGCTTCTTGTCTGTCAAATACATTTTGAGGGAGATAAAAGCATTCTACAAAATGAGCAAGGTCCTTTGATTATGTTGAAATCGGTGGCTTCGTCATACACAAAATATACTGAGGATGATGTAAAGAGTACCGCCCTGCCTTTGGTGTGATAGTGTCAGAGGGAACCTTTGAGAAGATAATGAAGGCAAAGATGTGCCTTCATAATCTGCTCAATAACTCAATCCGCCTTTGCACTCCTTTTAAACAACACTTTTTTTTTTTACATTTCGGCAAAGGGTGAAGTCTACAAAACTTTGTCCACTCTGTTTAAAACAAATTCTAGTTTTGGTAACAGAAAATTGTACTGAGATCAGATATTTTTATTAATGAGAATATGTGCATAATGTCGGCCAAAATATATCTCATTCAATCTTTCTCCCACTGCCGACCACTGGGCTTCCTCTCACCACCATATTTGGTAGTGAGTGGTAACACCAAGCGGATGCTTCACATTTATACGTCCAGTGAAATGTCTGTGTCATTGTTCTATCTGTGCCAAAGATGTGCCTGTAAATGTACTCTGCGTCTCACTGTCTCCCCCTGCAGGTGGTCCGGTTTGTGTACGCCAACAACATGGCCTTCCGGTACCCAGAGCCCAAGGACAAGGACACCTTTGTCAGGTCAACTGTATGGGACATCAGTTACGACTCATTTCTCCCTGACATCTATGAGTGGAAAGGGATGAACCCAGCACCTGATCATTAGAGAGTTTTGGGTGTGGAAAGGGGGCAACAAATCATGGTAGGGAAGGTGGGCGGGCGTTAAAGAGGGAATGGTAAAACTGGGAGATGGGGAGGACAATGAAATGAGGTTAGTTGTTTAATCATAGGGCAGATATTTGACCGATTCTTTTATTATTATTTTTTTCAAAATCAATTGGCAGGCCAGAAAAATTTATATTTAGTTTTTGTCGTTCATGAGTGGCCTTGAGTTTTTTTAGTTTTTTTACCAAAATTCCCCCCCCCCCCCCCAAAAAATAACATTTTCTTTACTCAAACCCGTAGTTTGCCCACCCCTGCATTAGAGTAACCAGAATCCACTCTGTCTCCAGGCTTGTACACATATTTATTTATCTGATTTGACCTACTCTTCATTTGGCATGTTTTTATTTCGGACCGTTGTGTTTAAGACGGGCCCTGATTTTTCTTGATCAGTTTCCACATGAAAACCCTCCAGAAGTGGGGTTATTGTTAGTCAACATGCTGCTAGCTAAACGGAAGGATTCCAACATATAATATCACTCCAAGCTCTGGAGACCTTGCTTGAATTAGTTCATGAAACAGTTATGCAAAAATATAAGTAAAATAGTAGAACTCAGTAATAGTTTAAAGGCTTTTGCTGTTTACATTTTTTTTTGTCCATATCCCCATATGAAATAATATACAGTGTATGTATATTGTGTTATTGACATTCTAGTCATTTAGCCAGGGTTGAGTTCAATTCTATTTTAATTCCAGACAATTCAGGAAGTGCACTGAAATTCCAATTCTCTTGAATGCTTTTCAATGAGGAACATTTGGAATTGGAATTTGTTCTGCTAAATTCAGGTTTGTGGTCAATTCAGAAAGTAAACGCTCTTATCCAGAGTGACTTAGACTGTAATTATGCACTTGTTAGACAGTTGACAGAGCCTGGATGTTTTGTAGAGAGTATGTTCTAATGTGGGTGTGAAATGTCTCCTAGCTCTGATATTTAACTTAAAGATGGACGGTGACAGTTGTTAACTAGATCAACATGTTTGTGTCATGAATCCTGGGGTGTATTCATTAGTCGGATTCCTTTGTAAAAAGTTTTGTCTATTGCAAAATGTTTTGCAATGGAAAAGGTTCAGTCCAAACTGAAAACATTTTGCAACGAAAATGTGTTTCTATTGAACAAATTTTCAGTTTGCTTGGTTTACTTCTGTTTGGTTCCTAGAGTAAACTGTCTCCATTGCAAAACATTTAGCAAAAGACCAATGAATATACCCCAGATCATATCACCATGAGTTTCTCCCAGACTAAAGACTAGGCATAGGGAACCAGCCATATTCCATGGCCATACACATATCAGGGGATGGGGCTAATTTTCAGTATAGAGAGAAGAATGCTGTAATAAACACCATATCCAAATAGACATTACCAATGTTAGGATAAGCTCCATTGTCAGAAAACATAAATACATTACATGAACTATAATGCTCTTCACAGTCAGTTTTGTATAGGCAGCATATGGTTTACAAGCATACTTTTTTTTTTACCGTTTTTTTTATGTTTTAGTCACATTTTATATACAGAACTGTTCAATCACTTTTTGAGTAAATGGAAATAAGTAAAAAGATAAGCTGGATAGAAAACCAGCATAAGGCAGCTGAAGTTAAGAGCCACAGGTCCTAGATTTGTGAGACCGTTTAGCTAAGGATGGTAGACTGGCTTTTTTATCCATCTGCATAGGCGAGCGACGTGACTCCCATTTTATACACACCTCACCTCTCACCGCAGACGTAGCCAAAGAACAATGAATTGTATAGGAACACAATAGTTGAAGAAAAAATATATTCAAATTGGCTTATTTTTCTGCATATCCCACAGGCTAATTATATCTCTTGTACTGTTGTACAGTCCTCTTGTTGTAGTTGATCAAACTAGTTTGATGAGATGTCATTCACAAATGTACTATGTTCGACCCTTGAATTTAGATTGGACCATTAAATGACAGTCGGTCTCATTCAATGATTATGTTGGCCCATAAGCCTGTCCAAGCCTGTAACGTTGGTCTCCCATTCAGAGAATTGCTGTGCTGTATTCTTGTCTTGTTTGCTTTTCATTCATTTACTTTAAGTGCCCTGGTAAAAGTGTATGGTCCTTCCTCTTCCAATGTCTTTGATGTGTGCATACATGTATGTGTTTCTGGAGTTTATTTTTGTTACGCAGTATTGCCTTAGCGAATGAACGCACAAAGCGGCAAAAGCGCTCCTCGAGACCCCTGTGTGCTGTTACATGTGCAGAATTAAAATTAGTTTTACACTTGCTGTTGCACCCTCCCCCTTTGTCCTTTTAATGATTTATTCTGTGTATCTATTGAACAACATCTCCAAATGGATTTAATTCCAAGCTGGTCTACATTATGACCCTCTGATCATCAACACCAATATTGGATCCCAAATAGAATCATGAGTTGATTGTTTTTCTAATGGGATTTTCACATATTATTAAAGACAGTATAGAAATAACACATTTTCCATTTTCTGTGCCACTTTGAGACCAAAGTTAAATTTTATTTTTTGTCACAAACTTTTGCAACTATAACAAAACTATAAACAAATGTTCCCCCAAGCTTTATATTCAGACATGCACTCGAGACTTATTTGTACAAAAAACATACTTGCTGCACACTATATAAACAGGTTTTTGAGATGTATTAAAGTAAATGACAATTGGTTGTGAACAGACTTATGTATATTATGAGCATCTGCAGCAATAAAATGGACAATGTGGTTCCATAGTCAAGTTTCTTTCTACAATTGCCTCACGAGCATCATATCCCCAGACTTATATTTTTTGCATTTTTCTTCTGTATACGTTTCACAATCTACCATAGGGGTGAGATTTCAGGTGCTCCTTAAGTTGTGGTATGGTGGACAGCGCCATGCCACACACGTGACAGCAGAGAGGTAGTTTCAACAACTCATTTGTCCCTTCTTTTACCGTGACCTTCCCATCCTTTTCCAGCATCTGAATGACTTCTTGAGATTCTATGAAATAGTCGGTTGTGAATGAATTCCAGTGTTTCTTGTTCTTTAAACAAGGGGAGTCAAAGTCCTGGCTGATCACGTGTAGATGGACATGGCTCATACTGGGGATGGCGTGGTAGCCCTGGCGGAAGTGTAGCAGGCCGGCATCGGGACACTGCTGTTGTACAATCCTGTCTGCTACCTGGTTCATGTGCCTCAACAGATCACAGTGCTCCCTGCGCAGTGTCTTCAGACTGGGGATGGACTCCCAGGGCAGGACCAGCCAGTGGTAGTGAGCCTTGGGGTACTTGTCCATGATAACAACTACTCTGTCATCCTTGTAGACCTGCATTTTGGGGTCTTGCATTGAGGCTTTCAATCCTTGGCTCCAATATCCTAAAGTTTCCGTTTTCTCTGTTGTTTGAGGTTCAGGCTGTGTGTTAGTGGAGGTGGACCCTCCATGCTTGCACTGAGTGGAGTCCTCTGTTTTCCTTGGTACTTTATGCCCAGGGGGCTCTCTGTGAAGCTCCCGCTCCTCTGAGGCAGGCCCACAGGGCCTCTTGGTGCCCACACTGGACTGAGAGTTGGATGGATCCTCTTTGAAGCACACAGTATATGGGTACAGCTCATTGACCATGTGCAGCTGCTGGCCAGATCTCATCCCCACTTGGTTGCCTTTACCCACCACCTCAGAGTCCACACTAGTGGGGTTGACACCCAGTTGTTTTACACTGATATACCCTTTGTTGCAGTCTGCCTTGAGCTCAACCTGCTCCCTGGAACATTTTTGGTCTTTTATCGTTGTTTCTGGACCTCGACCCAAGATAACTGTCTGTAGGTGAGGTAAATGAATCGGTTTATGCCTTCCATTTTTGCTGATCAGCAAACAGATAGACATGATCCTCTTCCTAAAGAATTACGAGTTTCTTTAGTACGACAACAACTGCTTTCCTCTCTTCACCCTATGCGAGGTGCGTCAGCGTCGCTAGTATTTTGCGCCTGGTTTTGTTTCCAGCACGCACAAAGATGACGACTTCCTCTCTGACACGCACAAGCGGAGAGGAAGAGACGAAGCGAGAGGGATAACGACCCAAAATCTGTATTTTCCAACTGGTAGCGGTGTGTCGAATTTGGTTAACAAAACATGGAATGGCTTATTTACTACATGTGGCTTAGTTGATCGAATAGAAGTGTCGTAATGATTAGGTTGTTACGGCTGTTCTGAAATAAGTAGGACACGTGACATCCCGGCAACTGGGAAAAAAAGCATTTAATGTCGGAGCCTGGTCGTTACTAGTTACCACAGCCACAAAGTCATAACCCCCCCCCCCGCCTATTTCTACAGTGTATCTTCTTAAAATGTGATTTTTAAACTTAACCAACCCAACGAGTACATTTTTAGTTTTCGTCAATGTTTTATATATAAAATGCCATTTAGACTTTCGCTGTGGGAACCGGTGTGTCTGTTGGTCACACGTGTATCTGCTCTCTCATTGGCTACAGTGGTCCCACCTGATCTTGCCTCCTCCCGACTGCCTTCCATTTTTTAAGACATTTATTTTCATTGTACCATATCTGGACAATATAATGGATACTATGTGGTGATGTTACTGCTGGTTTTAATGTTCGTTTAATGACATTTAAATAGTTTGTTTCTCAACATGACCATGGACCTAACTTTTCTGGGGACAGGGTCGGCATACCCTTCCCCCCATCGTGGCGCTTCTGCCCTCGTACTCAGAACAGAAGGGGAGTGCTGGCTGTTTGACTGCGGAGAAGGGACGCAAACTCAACTGATGAAGAGTCAATTGAAGGCTAGTGAGTTGTTCACTTTTCTTTAATCGTTGCTAGCTAGTTAGCATTAGCAATGTCAAACGTGTTGTTCTGGCGATATAATGAATGGTTTATTCTATGTTTAACTGTTTACAGAATTATTTAAATAAACACTAGATCGCCAACTTATTTTCACTATCAACAAAAACATTATTTGCTACTTTCCCACCCTCTTTGCTATCACGGCATTGATGAAAGGTTACAAACTTTACAGCCTGTAACCTTTGACGATGACGGGGTTAGAAATGCATGCATGTTTTGACAGTGGTCTCAATAACAACACAGCCTGAAATGAGGATGTGATCAGGTTGATCAACTCATATTTATTTATGTTTTTCTTACAGGCCGAATCACCAAAGTGTTTATCTCTCACCTCCACGGTGATCACCTCTTTGGTCTACCAGGGCTACTGTGCACTGTGAGCCTAAACCTCAACCCCTGTCCCACCCAGCCTCCAACATGTGTGGATATCTATGGTCCCCAGGGTCTCAGGCAGTTCCTGAGGGTGGCATTAGAGCTTACCAGCTCCCAGCTTCTCTTCCCCTATTCAGTACATGAGCTAGAGCCCACCACTGACCAGTGTCCCACAGAGGGTCAGCTAAGCCCTGACGTCACAGCAGATTCTGGGCGTCTCCATCCCCAAGAACGCGCCGGCCGAACAATCCCCCTGGATGTCAACAGTGACTGCTATGTTATACTGGAGGAGAAGCGTTTTGTTGTGAAGGCGTTCCGTTTGTTCCATCGGGTACCCTCCTTCGGGTTCTCTGTTCAAGAACATGATTGGCCAGGGCGTTTGAACACAGAACTACTGAAGGATCTTGGTAATCACAATATATACCTGGCATAATAATCTATATGTTTATCTCTGGGATTTGTCTTGATTATTCCATTTGTTTTAAATAGGCAAGCCATTGTTATGTCATCAACAAAAGCTATCTTTTGACATACTGAATTGAGAGTACTCAATTTTAAAATAACTTACATATCTAACTTTGGTTGTTGCAGGTGCGTGAGAATAATTCGATGCCATCTAAAAAGAAAATGGAAAAACTTGCACACTGCTCTTGCCAGTGTGTGAAGGCTGAGAGGCAGATAAAACATGTAAGCTTAATGAAGTGATATTGGCAATAGCAGTGTGCAAGTTTCTATTTTAAGGTCATTCAATTTTGAAATAAATGAAAAACCTTTTGTCTATCTCACAGGTTTGAAGCCTGGACCACTCTATGGGCGACTGAAAGCTGGCGAGTCGGTGACATTGGAAAATGGACAAGTGGTGAAGCCCAGTGAGGTGCTGGAGGAAGCCATTCCGGGGAGAAAAGTTTGTGTTTTAGGGGATTGCAGCTCGTTATTGGGGGAGGGACCCCTGAGGGCCTGTCACAGAGCTGACATCCTGGTGCATGAGGCCACCCTCTCAGATGAGCATCGGGAGAAGGCAGTGGACCATGGGCACAGCACACCTAGTATGGCAGCTGCAGTGGCACAGGCCTGTTGTGCACGCATGCTGGTGCTCTACCATTTCAGTCAGAGGTATAAGCCGGCCGGCCAACACAAAGAGGGTGATGAGGATGATGTCTTGGAACTCAGGAGACAAGCTGAGGAGGCTTTGCAGGGCACAGGCATAGAGGTGTCCCTGGCAGAGGACTTTCTCACGATACCCATACCCCTCATAAGGCTTCACTGAGGCCTTACACTTGGTAGTTATGATAAATACTGTAAACAAAAGCCAGAGTGAGCAGGTTGTGAATTAAGCATCGAATGAATTACTTGGTGTCTGGGAAATATTTAGTAACTTGTCTGAATAAAAAAATGTATTGACTCTCTTTCTCCTTATTTTCCTCAGTGATAGGGTTCAAATCAATCTCCATTTTGAAGTTGTCAATTTTCTTCTTTCACAATTGGCAGATACCTCCTGATGACCAGGTTGGACATGAATCCAACATGGTCATCTGGAGGGCTCAGCCAATAAATTTGGAAGTCCCACCCAGTTCACTACATTAAAACGGTGGAAGCTCTCAATGGCGCAGACCATGCTGAAACAGTATTTAGGCCGTTTAGAGGCCTCTATCATTCTCTATGGTTCACACAACAGAATTGCACGTATTCAATTTGACCAGATTATTGAAATCAACCTAGCTAGAATAGTACCTGCACAATGAAAATTATAAATTAAATTCATTTAATTTGAGTCTTCAAAATATTCAGAAACGAACTGCTTTACTAGTTTTAAACCGGGCTAGTTTTCTCTTGGTGGGTTTGGATCTCTGCTACTACCCGCTGTTGCCCATGCGCAAAACGCCATGTTGGAAGAAATTGAACTGAAAATCGTCAGAGAGGAAGAGAGGGCCAACTCGGCGGAAAGACTGTTTTCCTCCCTCCGTTTTTTTCCTTCATTTTTTTCACCCACAAAGCAAGGCGTTTTTGTATGTAGGTCGATAAGAGTCGAATTTGGTCAACAAAAACATGAATGGTTATTTGCCTCGTGAGGTTTATTTGATCGAATATAAGTTTTGTAATGCTTTTAAGTTGTTACGAGTATACTGATATAAGTAGGACACGTGACATTCCGGCAATTTGAGAAAAAACCCCACTATATTCGGAGTTGTCTATTATGCATATTTATGAAATGATGCTTGTAGCGTTCTCTATTGAATAGAGGCGATTGACGTCAGCAACCCTCATCGAATATTTAAAAGAAGATTACAATAATGAGATAATCCACCAATCCAAAGAAAGGATTCACATCCCGCGGTACTGTTTTGTGGACAACGATTTCCATTGTTAGGGCGGAGAGACGTGTATCTTGTCAGAATATCCATAATCTTTGGAATAGCTGATACAAAGCCGTGATTTGTTATCCAACGTTTATTTTGATATTGAAATGATTTCCATATGTTATTTTAAATGATCAAGTAAACATTTAGGATAAACGAAGAAGTACGGTTGATCCAGCGCAAATGCAAGAACGGAATATCCCGGCCGCGTATGCAGGGTATGTTTGTGGATGGGGACGGGTGGCTAATGTTACTTCGTTTAGCAGTGAAACTCGCGAGTAAGCCAGCGAAATAGCCTACCTAATCTGTGGCGTCGACTTGTTTTTGATTAATATCAGACGAAATTACAGTGGCTAGTTAGCTAGATAGTGTTATCAAGACCATATTTAAAGCACTCGGACTGAGAATGGCTGTTTATTTATATGTTGTTGACATGTTTCTTCGTTTTGAGAAGCTAGTTAGCACGTTGTCCTGCTATGCAGCTGGCTAGCGGTAGCCGCAGTTCCCGACCACTATATACATTTGTTTTTTGTCGAAAACAGTGCGCTTTATTATTGTGCATTGGGTTATTTTAGCTAGCTACAGTTCGCTTAAATATTTAGCTAGCTAACGAACGGTAGCTAGCTATTTTGTTATTACTCAGGTCACTGTTGTGCAACGTAGTTAGCTAAAATGTTTATTGCCCGATGGGATAATGCTAGTTGTGTAACTTCGTTGCACATGCTGTCCTGTAGCACCTTGTTATGTCAATTTCGTGCATGATGTTTAGGATGAACATCATAATAACATACTGTACTTATCATGGCACGATGGGATGTAGCTAGCTAATAAACATCTTACTTATGTAAGATATTGGTAAAGTACCATAATAACCACTATTCCCTTCTGTCCTCTCTTTCAGAACCCTTAATCCTCGAAGCAGTGTGACAATCATTTAATTTTGTATTGGGATGCCTTGGTGGACTGGAGGGGACACCCTCTCATAGCTTCATCTTTTTGATGTGTTGCTCCATACAGTAAGAAACAACAACATTTTATAGTTGGGACAAAGTATTTATTCCCTAATAGAACGATACACTAGTGGTTCTCAGGATGTCTATCACCAACACGCCTTCGAGTAATGATGCTTGCCTGAGCATTGTACACAGCTTGATGTGTCATAGGCAAGGGGGAGAGAGCGAGACCTTTGCCAAGCGGGCAATAGAAAGTCTGGTGAAAAAGCTGAAGGAGAAGAAGGATGAACTGGACTCCCTAATCACAGCCATCACCACCAATGGAGCTCATCCCAGCAAGTGTGTCACCATTGGGCGGACTCTGGATGGCCGTCTGCAGGTAGGGACTACACCAATGTCTGGGGTGAAGTTTTCCCTAGGTACATATCTTGGATCAGATTCCCCTCCCCCAATTATAACCTTAATCATTAGTGGGGAAAAATACAAAACTGACCTAAGATCAGCGTCTAGGGGCAACTTCATCATACACCACTGTCTAGGGATCTGCTATATGTAGCAAGATGTAAAAATATATATAAAAAAGGTGAGATAGCATTATGAGTGAGGATCATGCAAAGATGAGTATAAGGGCATGAGACCTATTAGCACGTCTGGGTGAAGAACATTTTCATTGAGTTTAATCCTGTAATATTTTTCATCCCAGGTGGCAGGTCGGAAAGGGTTTCCCCACGTGATCTACACTCGGTTGTGGAGATGGCCTGATCTGCATAAAAATGAACTGAAGCATGTGAAATATTGCCAGTTTGCGTTTGACCTGAAGTGTGACAGCGTTTGCGTGAACCCATACCACTACGACCGGGTGGTGTCTCCAGGCATTGGTGAGTGTACTGATGTCCCTGCCGTTTGTTTGTGTTGACCTCCTGTGAGTGACAGTTTAAGCCTCTTATCATCGTTGTTGTTTTATTTCACAGATCTATCAAGTTTGCAACTTACCAGCTCAGGTAAGTGACCTCCATTTTGATGGTTATGTACCTTATGACGGCTTTCTTTTTTGTCAATAGCTAGGTTTCCATCCAATTGGCTACAGATTTTAAATCAAACATTCTAAAATCTGCATAAAAACATTGTGCATTTTCCCACCAGAGATGTTTCCAGCAAATTGACTTGTCTCAGATAAAAGACTGAGCGTGATGATGTGGGTAACACCTTTTGTGGTTATATTCCCATGTACCGACTAGAAAATACAAGTTAAATGGGTTTTCATCTCATTTTCAACTCTACTGATGGTTCTCACAAATGTTGCATTTTTTATAGTGAGTGTGCTCACTCTGGTATTGGCACGTGCGCTCTAGCCAGATATCTGCACGCGGTTGGCTAGAGCACACATATAGCCTACATGATGAAATTATAATGGACAAGAAAGCAAGATCATTTTTTTTGTCAAACGGCAGCCAAGCATCGATCATGTCACCAGAATATGACCCTCGATATTTATTGAAGGGAGCATCAAGTTAATCACCTTGCACTTTCACCACCCTGTGAAGTTCATCATAACTTTATTTCATCTGTAGCCTCATTTTTTAAAATTTTGCCTTTATTTATTTAACCAGGTAGGTTAGTTGAGAACAAGTTCACATTTACAACTGCGACCTGGCCAAGATAAAGCAAAGCAGTGCGACACAAACAACAACACAGAGTTACACATGGAGTAAACAAACATACAGTAGAAAAATACTATATACAGTGTGTGCAAATGAGGTAAGATAAGGGAGGTAAGGCAATAAATAGGCCATGGTGGCAAAGTAATTACAATATACCAATTAAACACTGGAGTGATAGATGTGCAAGTAGAGATACTGGGGTGCAAAGGAGCTAAATAAATAAATACAGTATGGGGATGAGGTAGTTGGATGGGCTCTAATAAACGGCATGCATTCCCGACCAGTCGTACTGTGAGGACCACACATGTCATCGCCTGTTTACTTCGATATGATGGTTATTATATCAATATTTGCGCATACAAATGTTTCCACCGATATTTCACACACACTTCATTTTACTGACATAAATATACCACCTTGTCTAGTGTGTTTTGTCAACATTTGAAAAGTTTACCAAAAAATGTTCTCTTTCCATCAGGCCTCTCATGACATGTTTTTTTTTTTAATCCAACATGCACTCGCATAAAAAGATGGGATGTAAACCTGGTTGTCTGTTTTGTTTCTTGTTGACCTGTATCTTGTCTCTGTGCTGCTCTCAGGTCCAAGCCTGGGACTGATGGTTAAAGATGAGTACGACTTTGATGGCCAGGCCCCACTGCCCACCATGGAAGGGGGTCACTCCCTCCAGACCATTCAGCACCCTCCCTCTAGCCGAGGTGGGCCCCCCTCGGAGCCCTTCGGCACCCCTGGCCTGCTGTCCCCCTCTGATGCCAGCACCGCCTCCACCTCCGCCTTCCCCAGCATCTCTGTCGGATCAGGAAGTGAGGGCCTATCCCCTCCCCCTTCCACCCTATCCACTCCCGCTTCTACTATCTACTCCACCTTCCCAAGATTATGGCTCTTGGTATCCTCCTCACCCAAATCATTAGAGGTCTTGAGTTATTCGTACCAGTAATAATCCTGGAAAGGTCTTGATCATAGTCTAGGTTTGTGTTTGTTTAGCTACAGCCTGTCTACACAGTTATGGTTGTGGCTGACTGACAGAACTTGTTTCATGTGAGAATCACATCACAGTAATATCAAACTCATCTTGGTATGTAATGGCTTAGGAAATGGAACCTATTTTGTTGACAACTGGTGGTCACCTGTTCATCTTCCTCTCATTGGTTATTATTAACAGCCCCACTTCCCCCACACTCTCTGAAATGCATCAAATCAAATGTTATTTGTCACATGCGCCGAATACAACAGTTCACCTTACAGTGAAATGCTGAATACAACAGGTGTAGACCTTACAGTGAAATGCTACTTACAAGCCCTTAACCAACAATGCAGTTTTTAGAAAATACCTAAAAGAAAAGTTATAGATATGAATAACAAATAGTTAAAGAGCAGCGGTAAATATCAATAGCGAGGCTATATACAGGGGGTACAGAGTCGATGTGCGGGGGCACCGGTATTGAGGTAATACGTACATGTTATTAAAGTGACTATGCATAGATAATAACAGAGTAGAGGGGGGGGGGCAATGTAAATAGTCTGGGTAGCCATTTGATTAGATGTTCAGGAGTCACTGCTCATTTACTGTGTGTTTGAACAGTCCAAGTGTGGGGTTCTCCCTACAATTCTGATCTGTAGGAATCTACCTGTGCCCTTACAGATGCCACCTCCACCTGGACTAGAAATAGCAGCTTCACGCCCAACATGCCTCACCATCAGAATGGGCACCTGCAACACCACCCACCCATGCCTCCTCCAGGACATTACTGTGAGTCCATGCCACTATCAGGATAAGTAGAACATGCATTTCATTGTTAGTACACATAATGCCCGCAACTTACTGATGTGGGCCAGGGTTGAAGGGATTGATCATTGATGCATTTATGTTACCCTCCCAGGGCCCGTACACAACGAGCTTGGCTTCCAGCCACCCATATCCAACCATCCAGGTAAGTGAAGCGTGACTCCTGTTTTTACCTGACAAGGTGTTCAGAGGGCTGTGTTGGTCTGGAGAGGAGAGGGGACTGAGTTTGGTCTGTTGCAGCGCCTGACTACTGGTGTTCCATCGCCTACTTTGAGATGGACGTGCAGGTGGGTGAGACCTTCAAGGTGCCCTCCACTGGCCCCGTCGTGACGGTGGATGGCTATGTGGACCCGTCTGGCGGAGACCGCTTCTGCCTAGGCCAGCTGAGCAACGTGCACCGGACCGAGGCCATCGAAAGAGCCAGGTACGCCAGCCTCCTAACCACAACTGTGTTGTGCTTCTGGCTCTGAATGGAGGTGAATTGATGCCATTGGCAGAGTATTTGGTCACCCCACTGATAACAGCTCTTCTCACTTCCCAAGGCTCCACATCGGTAAGGGGATCCAGCTGGAGGGTAAAGGTGAAGGGGACGTGTGGGTTCGTTGCCTCAGTGACCACGCCGTGTTCGTGCAGAGCTACTACCTGGACCGGGAAGCCGGCCGCGCCCCTGGCGACGCCGTGCACAAGATCTACCCCAGCGCCTACATCAAGGCAGGTCCCAGCGCCTCCTTCTGCTCAGCATTACCAATGTGTTTTTTTTATTATCCGCCCCCTGGTGTGCAAGCTGTGAACTGCATGTAGCGGGTAGTAAATATATTGGTTTTGTTCCCCTCCCTCCCAGGTGTTTGACCTGCGTCAGTGCCACAGGCAGATGCAGCAGCAGGCAGCGACGGCCCAGGCGGCAGCCGCGGCTCAGGCAGCCGCCGTGGCCGGGAATATCCCTGGGCCGGGCTCTGTGGGAGGCATCGCTCCCGCCATCAGTAAGCAGCACAACACTAACATACTCCCACAGACACCATACTCTGCTCCTGTTGACTGGCACAACTTCACACCAGAGCTGTAACCCTCAGAGCTGTAACCCTCAGAGCTGTAACCCTCAGAGCTGTAACCCTCAGAGCTGTAACCCTCAGAGCGGTAACCCTCAGAGCGGTAACCCTCAGAGCGGTAACCCTCAGAGCGGTAACCCTCAGAGCGGTAACCCTCAGAACAACACATTACTTGTAACACCACTCACACGCTTTTCTAATAGCCCGTTCCAAAGTAATTTGCTAATCGTCTCAGCCAATTGTAGCGTCGGTCAGTCATTGACGATGCATAGGAATCTGCACTTGTTCTGGAACTCTTTATCAGTGTGGATGTGTGATGTCGTTGAGCCTGAGTTGGGTTCCATTACATTGATACCTGAACTCCTACCTCCCACCCAGGCCTTTCAGCTGCTGCCGGCATCGGAGTGGACGACCTGAGGAGACTGTGCATCCTGCGCATGAGCTTCGTCAAGGGCTGGGGTCCCGACTACCCCCGGACGAGCATCAAGGAGACCCCCTGCTGGATCGAGATCCACCTACACCGGGCCCTCCAGCTACTGGACGAGGTGCTGCACACCATGCCAATCGGTGACCCCCAGCCCTTGGACTGAACCACCAGCCTGACCCCTCCACTGTGACACTTCAGTAGACAGACCTTGGAATGAGGTGGTAGGTAGAACAGGAAAGACACCCCGGTTTACCGCTTCAAGGAAGCAAAGACTTGTTTCTCTCTATGAGTCGTTCCTCTTTCTCTTTGCCTTCATTGTGTCCAGATCAGGACATAGTGGCTCTGATGACGGAACGGGCCAATCTCTTCAATCGCCCTGGTGACCTCAGATTGGTCACTTTTACCAGTGATTCCATCTGGTTAACCTTGTATGGTTATCCAGAGCAGAGTACTACTATGGTAAACTATACTCGGTTTCTTGCTCTACGTGAGAAGAGCAGGTAATGGTCTCTGCCATGTCGTTTACAGACAGAAACAAACATTTTAAGGCAATTTCCAGCAATACCATAATACATTTTTTGGGGGGGTTCTTTGTGTATTTTATGAAAGGAATTATTTTGTCCCATTTTTGTTTTTCTTCCTTATCCCCTTGGCTATTGTATTGTCCTGTACTATGGGAGATGAGTGGATATAGTGACTATATTTCAGACCAGATGGCAGGTCACTAAGACCCCTTCAATTACATTCACTATGTAAGGGAATCTTATTTCTCTTGAATGAATTTCTCCCTTATCTCATGTACATACATTTAACTGTAGTTCTTTTGTTTTTAAATGCATGTGAATGTTTGCATGAATGGTGAGAAGTGATGGCCACAAAGCCACAGGTTTTTGTGATGTCTTGATCTCAGGACAGCCTCGATAAGGAGGAATCAAGTATGCCATAGACCCCATCACAGCGTTTGGCTTCGATTTAAGATCATCATGGTGAGGCTTCCCTCTGCCACAATGTTGGAGGCTCTTTTCTGTTGTGGTTCTGCACTAACTGGGTTCATGGTGTTCGTGTGCTGTGAACAAAACCCCCTCATCTTGTTTCACCTCCCATGATCCCTCACTGCATGTCACTTTCCTACCATTTCTTGTTTTGCCTGTTGAGTATTTTATATTGCTGCACACACACAATCCCCTTGATGCAATTTGTTATATCTATGATACAGAACTGCCATTTTTATTTCATATCTAGTTGCATCTCCTAATAACATGTAATACGTTAGCTATTGATTTAGTTAAAATCAGATGCTGCTGAAATGTAGCTTGCGGTATCCCTAGAGATGAAAGTGAATTAGGATACACTTTTACTGATGTTTCTCAGCTTTGCTGTTTTAAGAAGTTATTCATGAGAATAATTAATAGATCATTATTAAGGAAACCTTCTAAATCTGCATTCTCAAATGTTCAAGTATCCATTTCAGAGATTTATGGGTTACTGTCTTGGATGTTTTGTTGTGATACATTGTCTTGTTGCTTTTCCCTCCCTAAATGTTTCACTTTGCTTTTGGGATGGAAGTGTGCTCAAACTGTGGGCATCACATTTTTAAGGAATTCATTTTGGACACGTACTTTAGATGTATCCAACTGCTTGGCTATAAACAACCTTAATTGGTTTATGAACAGTGATAGTTGTTGAATAGTTTTGACGATGCCCGATATCTTACGTTGCATTCTTAGGTCAATACAATTTTTTTTTGTATAAATTGCAATTTTACCATAGGATCCTGGAGAAACAAGCTAAATGAGTTGCTGGTAATTGGACAAATAGTAGTTAAAAAAAAATTGTGAACCTATTAAAAATGGCCTGATACTCTATTTGGATCTGTCTGATTATGACCCATTGAATAATATACATTTAGTAAGTACACGCTCTGAGAAGCCCCCCTGTAACATCACCAGACAAGCTATTTTCCTAGAACCTGAAACAAGAAAGGGTGCCTATAAAACACCAACAGATACTGCATGGGGTAGAATGAGAAGACGGCCCAAAACACCAACAGATCCTGCAGGGGGTAGAATGAGAAGACGGCCCAAAACACCAACAGATCCTGCAGGGGGTAGAATGAGAAGACGGTCCAAAACAGCAACAGATCCTGCATGGGGTAGAATGAGAAGACGGCCCAAAACACCAACAGATCCTGCAGGGGGTAGAATGAGAAGACGGCCCAACAGATCCTGCATGGGGTAGAATGAGAAGACGGCCCAACAGATCCTGCATGGGGTAGAATGAGAAGACGGCCCAACAGATCCTGCATGGGGTAGAATGAGAAGACGGCCCAACAGATCCTGCATGGGGTAGAATGAGAAGACGGCCCAAAACACCAACAGATCCTGCATGGGGTAGAATGAGAAGACGGCCCAACAGATCCTGCATGGGGTAGAATGAGAAGACGGCCCAACAGATCCTGCATGGGGTAGAATGAGAAGACGGCCCAACAGATCCTGCATGGGGTAGAATGAGAAGACGGCCCAACAGATCCTGCATGGGGTAGAATGAGAAGACGGCCCAAAACAGTGAGATGGAGAGTTGTCGATGGCCTATTCCAGTGTTTCCCAAACTCGGTCTGGGTGCATGTTTAGTTTTCAAATAATCAACTGTATAGTGAAAACCAAAACTTGCACCCGGGGGGGGGGGGGGGGGCTCAGGATCGAGTTTGGGGAACCCTGAAGTAAGCACCTTGTCAGTTGGCACACAGGCTTTTGTGCATCTAAAAACACAGCAACGGTGGTGTCCCATCCACTCGCACTTTATAAATACTTGTTATTGGGGTTTATTCCTCACAGCAGATCGATCAATGGCGCCACATTTTCTAGTTCTAGACTGTGTGTAGTTGTGTAAATGCCCCCCCAAAGATGTAGAAAGAACAGGGAGCTGTCGTACCAGGCCAGTAGCTGCCACATGTCTGACCTATTTCCCGGCAGGCAAGGTCAGACAGACCTCCAGAGACTGCGGCAGGCAGATCAACTCCAGGGCCTGGCGGACGCTGTGCTAAGGAAGTACATGCCTCTGTGCAGTACAACACACCCGGTGCCTGTTGCCTAGCTCCTTGTCTAAATCTAGACCAGAGGTGTTTTTGCCCTAGTACTACACAGCTGATTCAAATAATCAATAAGTCAGCTGTGTAGCGCTAGGGCAAAAACCAAAATGTGTAACCGGGGGAGGGGGCCCCTGGTCTAGACTCATGCCCCACTAACAGTGAGGTAGAAAACCACATTTCGTGGAACTTCAGAAACAACCCCAGCCTATACAGATCTCTAGAAAATAAATGAACATTCAGCAGCCGGTCAAATTTTTTTTAAGTCAAAACGAGACACAGGGCTTTAAATGAAACCGTCTTTATTAAGTAATATCAGAAAAATAAAACTCTTAATTCTCTTTACAGCAAATATATAAATCAGTGCTTTGGCCACAACTTAGAAGGCCATTTATCATAAAATATAGTTTGCTTTAAACTTTACTCAATTTGTTAAATTTATATGCAATTAGTCTTCCCTACATATACATAACAGAAGTGTAGTAAAATTAGCAAATTCTTTAACTGTTGGTACAGCATAGATATTTAAGAAGCATGTATTCCATTAATTTGGTGGCGTACAGATGCAGCTCATGTTTGATCCTTGGCCTTTACAGTTGCAGTGTACAATGCGGTACATTATGAAAACATGCGTATGTGCACTTTCCCTCAACTACAAGACGGCAGCTAATCGTTTTTCAATACTGGTGAAATATACTACAAGCAAATATCACTGACAATCTGCAGTACACCGCAACTCACCCTCCCAGTTCTGCACAGAGGAAAAATAATTATTTGTAAACATTTTAATATATTTATATACAGTATATAATGTAACTTCAAGTGAAATAAAAATAAATGTCTATATTTATGTCATTAACAATATTCCATACACAAAAAGTAAAGATTGGGGTTGAGAGGTTTAGGACCAATGTATTCCCCAGAAGTTAGAATAACACATTTGAGCTGCATACCTCTATGGCTGCATTTACAGTCAGCCCAATTATTAGTCTGTAGACCAATCAGATCAGAGCTTTGCCAATAATTGGGCAAAATATCAGAATTAGGCTGACAGTGTAATGCAGCCTACAGCGGACGGGAAAAGGGATGAGAGGATGACAGCGGGGGAATACTAGGTATCATCTGTCAGCAGAGAAGAGATGGGGTCAGTGCTTGGGCACATGATAAAACTCAAAACGTGAGAAGGCAGATCATATGAAGTGGTACCAGAGTCAGGAGGCCGTTAGTCCAATTTAACGCACTAGGGTAGGTGTAGGCTAGTTAAGTTCAATGTGGGTAAAAAAAATACTGGATAATATGGCTGGAATGTCAGGAACACAACCACCTACATAGGATCATGAGTTGACCACAACGGAAGACCAGGTCACTACCCAAATGCATCGTCAGTCTGACCTCCTGAAGCAGAAGGTATGGGTTGAGTAATAGTGTTCAATAACATACATGCTTTCTAAAAAGGCCACAGGCTTTTTCTATAGAGTTCTATGGTAACACTGTGTGCCCACAAAACCGGTTGTACGTTTCGATTACTTAAGTGGAATTAGGCACGAGTTACTGTAAACAGATAATGTTTTCAAGTTGCAATGGAAAGCATGGCAGTACTGAAGTAGCACATCCTGGTACTTCCTGTCTGTAAGCACAGCTAATAACAGACAGGGAGAAGTATTTTATCATATAAAAACACTAACAGAAAAATAAAAAAGGCTAAAAGCCAGGAGAGAAATAAAATGTTACAACCAACTTAAACCTTGATTCAAAGAGTTGAACACCTAGGATAAGTTAAGTGATCCCCAAAAATGTGATACATTACATTTAAAATAAAAACACAAAAAAGGTAGGAAGAGTATTAACATGTCAAAATAAAATGGATTTTAGGGAATCCCATTGCTACTTAGCGGGTCTGACCCCATCGGTTCCCTGACCAGGAGGACAATACTAGGCACGTGCGTGGGCCCGCACCCCACCCACTCTGCCCCCCCCCCCCCAACCAACCCTGTCAGGGCTCAGGGCAGGCTCAGCCGTATGGCCTGGGTGACTGGTGCCTGACACACTGGGCAGATGGCCTCGGGGCTCTGGCAGATGCGGTTGGCGCATTCTATGCAGAAGAGGTTGTGTCCGCAGGGCACCAGGGCTGCGATGATCTCACTCTCCAGGCAACGGATGCATTCCTGGCCTCCTCTGCATGAGTCTGGGGGAGAGCTGGAGCTGTCACTGGAGGACGAGAAGGTGGGGCCGTAGACTGGGAACTTTTGAGACTCTGAGACACTGAGGGAGACCCTTTGAACCCGCTGGGCCATGGGGTGTTCCAAGGCCTCTTGGAAGGCAGGGGAGAGGTGAGGTGTGCCGGACTGGCTGTCTCGGACAGGGGCCTGGCGGCCACCCAACAGCTGGACACCTTGTTCCAAGTGGCTCCACACCACCTGTGGCTGCGGTGCCGGAGCAGCTGTAGTGATGGCCAGAGGGTCAAACCCAGGAGATCCCAGTGCTGCCAGCTCCTCAGACGCCAAGGGGAGCAGAGTCTCCTCAAACCAGAAGCTGGCCCCAACATTGTTGTTACTGTTGACAAAGGGGCTGGTGGGGCTGAAGTCGGCCATGCGGTTCCCCCCTCCGCCATAGTAGGAGTCAGTGGAGCCACTGCCCAGGGAGCTGGAGCTGTCGTTGCGGTAGTTGGCGGTCATGCGCACACTGCGGTTGCCGGTGCGCTGGGCACCAGCAGGTGTGGCTGCGTTTGACTGCAGCCACACCCCACAGCTTCCCGCCTCGAAGCTGACGTCAGTGCCGTTGTAGTGGAAGTCGTTCTCGTCTCCTGGAATCTCCACACAGTTGCCTGTGCGTATGGCAATGTGGGCCTCGATCTCCTCTCGCGCTCGGTCCACATTCTCAGGCATGCCCGTCACCTCAAACACTGGCTCTTTGTCTCGGCTTGGAGTGACAATGTAAGTGTGTGTCTGCTGTTGGATGCGCTTGATGGTCGCTCCCTTGGGCCCAACCACCAGTCCCACCACGCGGTAGGGAACACGCACCTGGATGGTGGTTTGACCAGGTAGGGAAGGTGCAGCAGGTAGCCCTGGCCCTGCTGCAGCCATCGGACCTGCCTTGTTCCGGGAGGCTCGGATGAGGGAGAAGTGCTCAGCTGCCGAGAGGATCTCCCTCTTGGCCATGACCACATCCTCCTTCCGCCCTGTCACCACGAACACCGGCTGCTCCCCTCGCACTGGGGTCTTGATGTAAGTGTTGGTCTTTGCTCGCAATGCCTTGATCTTGCAACCTAAGAAAGAAAAAAAAGAATAAACGTTTGGAAGGGAGAATCTGACATTAATCTCTATCCTTATAATTTGTTCCAATCTCGATTTCTTACTATTGTGAAATCTGAGATTACACTAACAATTCATAGCTAGATGTCTCGCTGTAGATGGTAGAAGTTGAACTTAACACTATCTTGTCATTTCCGGTTTTAACAACAGTCTACCATTCCCCACAGAGAGAGATAGTAATGGCGTCTTTTTGTAGGCCTATGAGGAAAACGAATGGCGTTTTTCGATAAACGCTGAAACTAAGGTCTGTTGTAAACAGGCTTAGGAGATCTTATACGTTTTGTTCTGAGATCATCAGCTAAAGTCACTAAGAATTAATGTATAAAAAAAACATATCAAAGACTTCATAATTCATAAAGGTATTGTTACCTGACTGCTATTAGCTCAGATCAAAACGTATAAGATTTCCTAAACCGGTGTTAACCTCAGACTTTATTTTCGGCGTTTATTCCAAAACACCCATGTATTTTCCCATAGGGATAGCTAACTTATTTCCGGGTTTTAGGACTACAAGATGGCGAGGTCTATAACAGATCCAGACAAACTATTTGCCAAACATGTTTTATGGCAGTCCAGTCGATACAAAAAGTTAAGAGGATCAAAAATGTACCCCATCTATGAAAAGACAATTTGATAGATTGGTAGCAAACTAAAATCGCGGTACATTACACCGATTTGCTAGCGATAGCTTGCTAGCTGATGTGGCATGGTAATCAACAAAGGCAAAGTTATCCTTTCGGGTGCTAACTGGACAAAGCAAAGCTAGCTACCTAAGGTCGATAATTATCACACCATGAAACAAGCTAAACGTAACTAGCTAGGTAGCTAACTACTAGTAACTAGCTAACTTGCAATCCAAAAGTGCATCAATCACATGGCTAGAGAAAGATAGCTAGAATCAACATAACGATATTTGCATTGCCAGTTACCCAACTTTGAAATGTGGATTTGAAGGGTGACCTAGTTTATAGTAACGTTAACTAGTTACGGCTTGCGGATGCTAACTACATCAGTTAGTCAGCTGTTTGTTTCCAAATTACATTTTACAATGTCAATTACCAAATTGGCAGCTTACATACAATTTAACTCTAACCGAATCAAGCTAGCATCCAACATACACGTCTGACTAATTAAAAAATAATAATAATAACTAGCATACTCACCTTGTCTACCGACAATCTCGGCAACATGTTCTGAGCTGGGCACCGACACACACTCGGTTGTGTTCACACTCTTCCTCCGCATGAGCAGCGATGTCTCAACTTCATAGCCAGGCTCTCCATACACAGGTGGTAGAACCATCATTCCCTGGGCCTGTTGTAGTGTGCCGTGGTCAAACTCATTGTACAGCAAGAGTGTCTCGGGCGTATCCATTCCAGGTAGCATAACAGAGCCTAGTCCCGAGACTTGGGCCTGCACAAGCAGCGTCTTGTTGAACTCATCCTCTCCCAACACGTCTTCGTTAGCTCTTTCTTCGTCCTCTTCCGTCGGTGTCGGATGGTGGTGCTGTATAGGCTGCAGGTCCAGCACAGCACCAAGCACATTGAAATGAGAGACCGGGCGTGAATGCAAGAGCCTCTCGGGTTGTTCCGTCTGTCTGTAGTGGGCTTCCAGGCCTATGTCGGCGAATGCATGCACAACTAGTGGCGGGATCTCCGGCTCAGTTTCCTCGGTCTCCAACAAAGATGTGCTACTTGGCATTATGAAATTCTACCAACGACGTTATTTAACTAAATTAATACCACACGTTTAAATAGTTAGTTACTGTCGTCTGTAACTATGAATTTATGAAAAAGTTATTATTAAAAGTAGCGCCCGCGCCAGTTTTACTTTGTTGTGTTTCGTCTTTTCTTCAGACACCTCTCTCACCAGCAGAAACGCTTCCGGGAATTCTCGCGAGTTTAATCAATCTTCTTCTTGTAGCATTCCGACCGACTGGACGATATTGTGCTGCCACCCGCAGTTTGGAATGCACATAATCAAATAGATTTTTCCATCAATTCAAATTCTAGGCTTTCATTACCTTTTTTTGGAAATCAAATCATTAAAATATTGAATTGGATATGGCTGATTTATTTGTTTCTTCCTCAAAAATATTGCACAGATCATCGATCCTCAGCATTCCCCAACATAGCAAATCATGAAATGCCATTGCATGGAATACGTTGTCATTCAACATTTTATTTTGTCTGATCTATAAATTATTTCTGCTCTTATCAAATTACATGGGCTGGGAACATCACAATGACTGAACGTCATCAGATGCAACTGCATGACATATGTTACACCGCTAGATGGCATCATTGTCCTAAATAAAGGGGTCCCCCTCCGTCTGATATTGCCTTTAAATGAGGTGACAAACAATTATCATCGTAATAACTGATACATTACAGAAGTTAATGTTTAGCTTTTTGCATGTTAGGTTCTTTAACAACGGTGCTATAATGAATAGCCTTTAGAATCATTGTAAAGTTCTATTTCCGTAATGAAACGTGACTCCAAACTTGCGTAGCCAGTGTCTAAGCAACGACGCACAATAACATTGTAGCGCCGAAAATAAATAATATTTTTTGGCTCCATTAGGATTTTTTTACCAACTCCAAATTACTGAGGGAAACTACGTCTACGAGGATTTCATTTGACATTTTACCGAGTTGTTTTGTCTTCCGAGTCATTGCTGGTGAAAATGTATGGTCGCGCTCCAAGAGTTACCTACCTCACCGTGGGCAGCACCACGTCCGAAGTTGGGCCAGGATCATACGAGGTCATTCAATACACAACAAAAAAATCAGGTAAGGTTGTTGATGTTTTCAAAAGGAAGTTTTTAGTAGCATTTTAGGAACAAGCTCGCAAATTGTCATAATTTGTCAGTTTTTTAAATGAGTTATTATGACTGTTGCTTATCTGAAATCCATGTAGGGCAGGCCTATGGCTAAAATTCTGTATGTATGTAGACTTATATGCTCAGCTGCTATGTTTTGTTTTTGAAGTAGCCATATTGACGCAAAAGGTAGCCTTTGTTACATACATGCACAATTTGTGATTAATCCAATATTTAATCATGTTGATCTCAGATTCATAAAGTATGCTGTTCTTGAAAGCAATTGAACATGTAATATATATATACTGTTAGTAGTTGTGACAGTGTATAAAATATGTTAAAAATATGTGTATAGGCCTATATTCATTGACATTTATCACTGTTTTGCAGATGGCTATGCTCCATTCCTCTCACTCTCCAACCGGCCCTCAATGTTCCACAGGTCCAGCAATGACAAAGCCTTGCCTGGACCGGGACAATACAACAGCTCACATAGCAAGGTAAATCATGGATGCATCCATCCACCCAAGTGTGAATTTAATTCACTTGTCTTTCTAGCAGTCTTGTCAAATGGGTCTGAAGAATCAATGCATTGGGTTCAATTTGATTCCCAAGCTTAGCTAATCATAAACCAAGGTGACATTGATCTGAACCTTGTAGGATAACATTCTGGGAGGACAAAGTCTAAAGAATCGATCAAAGCGGTTTGATGAGGTGGTGTCAGAAGTCCCGGGCCCTGGAACGTACAACGTCCGGCAGGCAGCAGGAAACACACTGAGGGGAGCTGAGAGTGAGCCTCCGGGGAAGAGACGCACTAAGGTAGTATGTGTCCCTGAGGTGTATTCACTAGAAACAAAATGGAAGCAAACAGGCCAAAACGGGGAGGTACCTACCTGAATTTGTCCAATAAGAAACACTTGTTTTCATTGCAAAATAGTTTTCCACTGCTAAATGTTTTGCTACGGTGTGCCCTAATGAATACACCCATGTACTAGCCTAAGCTATTCCATTTTAGCACACTCTGTGACTTACTGCAAAGATGAGTGGGGAACCATCCCACCTTGTCACCGCACATATTTTAAGTCTGTACAACAACATCTTTACTCAAATCAAATGATGCTACTTAAACCAGATGATGCAGAAGACGTAGTAAAAAAAGCCATTGAATAATTTCAGTCCCACGCTATCATCTGTGATTTGTTTTTTAGTGCTTCCACACCCTCTTAGACATTGTGTGCTTGTGCTACAGACTTCTGGATTTGTCTATTTCTTCTGCATTTGCTGATGCCGACCGTTGATTGGGGCAGGTGTTTGTGAGAGCAGTGTTTTGTGAGACGGATCCGAAAATGGTTCTTCTTACAGAACCCCAATATGAAAAGCTGAGACTCTCTCAAACATGCACATGTAATCTGTTTTTCTCTATGACGCCTACAAGACACACGAGAGTGGTTAGAATGTAAGAGTAAGGGTTTGTCGCCCAGGACATAGTGTCTATAATACTGTAATAAGCTCACATAGTTGCTGTCACAAAGTCCAAACTCCATACAGTTGTCGCTGAGTAGTTGGATATACCTTTCCCACTGAGTAAACCATTTCTGTCCTTAAAGCAGTCAAATAAATACATTTTGATCAGGTTTTTGCTTTTGTCAATAAAACTCATGAATGCAACTGTTTATGTTAAGTTGTTTTGTATTCTACTTGTAGCTTTGGTTGTCCTGAAAAGACGATGGTACAACACAGGGGAAGCAGATACATGGAAGTAGTGAATTTTAGGTTTCCCATTCAGGAATTGGCTGGGTATGTTAATGTGTTTCCTATGTTGTGTATTCCACTAGTGGCTTCAGGGTGTTCCTACTCGCCTCAAGTTCCTACCACAGCCAGACATTCCTTCCATCCCGTCACCTGGGCAGGCCTTTGGCTATGAAGACAATGGACAGGGATTTCTTTGCAAGCAAAAGGCACCAGCAAAGGATGATACATTAGGACCTGCTTTCTACAACCCAGTGGTGGTAAGAGAGGAGAACGCGCACGCATGCACTCACACACACGCTCACTCGCATGCTCGCTCACTCAAGTTATGACAGTGAGAGTGGTGAGAGTAAATTCATTAGTGAGTGAGTGAGTGTGTGTGTGCGTGTGTTTGCACTTACTCTGTGTGAGAGAGTTCCATTAGCAGCAGCCGATCTAATGCACCAGTGGGCCTCTTAATTTGCCCGAAAACTATTTCCATAGCTAATGATCGGAGCTCCACAAAGCACCTTGTTCATTTATTCTGGTGTCAACAAAGAGGACCATTAGTAATTATTCTTCAAGTTATATTACAATATTCATTTAAAATAATGCACCGCCCACTGGTCTGGCCTTCAATTAAACTATATTTAATTTGCTAATGACTAACCAAGTCAACAACGTCCTTGAGGTAGGTTATATCAACACTCCAGGCTGACAGAAAGAGATTAGTCAGGTAGGTTATATCAACCTTCGAGGCTGGCAGAAAGAGATTAGCCAAGTAGGATATACCAACACTCCAGGCTGACAGAAAGAGATTAGTCAGGTAGGTTATATCAACACTCCAGGCTGACAGAAAGAGATTAGTCAGGTAGGTTATATCAACACTCCAGGCTGACAGAAAGAGATTAGTCAGGTAGGTTATATCAACACTCCAGGCTGACAGAAAGAGATTAGTCAGGTAGGTTATATCAACACTCCAGGCTGACAGAAAGAGATTAGTCAGGTAGGTTATATCAACCTTCGAGGCTGGCAGAAAGAGATTAGTCAGGTAGGTTATACCAACACTCCAGGCTGACAGAAAGAGATTAGTCAGGTAGGTTATATCAACACTCCAGGCTGACAGAAAGAGATTAGTCAGGTAGTTTATATCAACACTCCAGGTTGACAGAAAGAGATTAGTCAGGTAGGTTATATCAACACTCCAGGCTGACAGAAAGAGATTAGTCAGGTAGGTTGCACCAACACTCCATGCTGGCAGAAAGAGATTAGTTAGGTAGGTTATATCAACACTCCAGGCTGGCAGAAAGAGATTAGTCAAGTAGGTTATATCAACACTCCAGGCTGGCAGAAAGAGATTAGTCAGGTAGGTTATATCAACACTCCAGGCTGGCAGAAAGAGATTAGTCAAGTAGGTTATATCAACACTCCAGGTTGACAGAAAGAGATTAGTCAGGTAGGTTATATCAACACTCCAGGCTGACAGAAAGAGATTAGTCAGGTAGGTTATATCAACACTGCAGGCTGGCAGAAAGAGATTAGTCAGGTAGGTTATATCAACACTCCAGGCTGGCAGAAAGAGATTAGTCAAGTAGGTTATATCAACACTCTAGGCTGCCAGAAAGAGATTAGTCAGGTAGGTTATATCAACACTCCAGGCTGGCAGAAAGAGATTAGTCAGGTAGGTTATATCAACACTCCAGATTGACAGAAAGAGATTAGTCAGGTAGGTTATATCAACACTGCAGGCTGGCAGAAAGAGATTAGTCAGGTAGGTTATATCAACACTACAGGCTGGCAGAAAGAGATTAGTCAGGTAGGTTATATCAACACTCCAGGCTGGCAGAAAGAGATTAGTCAGGTAGGTTTATCAACCTTCGAGGCTGGCAGAAAGAGATTAGTCAGGTAGTTTATATCAACACTCCAGGCTGGCAGAAAGAGATTAGTCAGGTAGGTTATATCAACCTTCGAGGCTGGCAGAAAGAGATTAGTCAGGTAGGTTATACCAACACTCCAGGCTGGCAGAAATAAATTAGTCAGGTAGGTTATATCAACACTGCAGGCTGGCAGAAAGAGATTAGTCAGGTAGGTTATATCAACACTCCAGGCTGGCAGAAAGCGATTAGTCAGGTAGTTTATATCAACACTCCAGGCTGGCAGAAAGAGATTAGTCAAGTAGGTTATATCAACACTCCAGGCTGACAGAAAGAGATTAGTCAGGTAGGTTATATCAACCTTCGAGGCTGGCAGAAAGAGATTAGTCAAGTAGGTTATATCAACACTCCAGGCTGGCAGAAAGAGATTAGTCAGGTAGGTTATATCAACACTCCAGGCTGGCAGAAAGAGATTAGTCAGGTAGTTTATATCAACACTCCAGGCTGGCAGAAAGAGATTAGTCAGGTAGGTTATATCAACCTTCGAGGCTGGCAGAAAGAGATTAGTCAGGTAGCTTATATCAACACTCCAGGCTGGCAGAAAGAGATTAGTCAGGTAGGTTATATCAACACTCCAGGCTGGCAGAAATAGATTAGTCAGGTATTATATTTCAACACTCCAGGCTGGCAGAAAGAGATTAGTCAGGTATTATATTTCAACACTCCAGGCTGGCAGAAAGAGATTAGTCAGGTAGGTTATATCAACACTCCAGGCTGACAGAAAGAGCTCAGTGATTTAGGGTTATCAAGAGTGCATCAATTAATTCCTTTCTTCCTCTCCCTCTCGCTCCTTGTCTTTAAAGGCTTTAAATCTCCTGACTGACATGTGTTTTTAACCACCAAGTTTATCAGGTCATGGAGTTAAGTAGCTGTCTAATGGCATTCTTTCAAAACAGGGAAAACTATGCTGATAAGACTTGTTTGGGCAACACTGATCTATTGGCTGTCTGATGAATAAACCTTATTTTCCTAACCTCAATATGCATCACAGTGTACAATTCATTTCAAAGCAGACTAAGTTACTTATATCCTGAGTTGCTTTGGTTTGCTTTAGGAGATGTTGGTACCATTTTGTTAGACGGTATTTTTGTTAAAGATAAGTTTGTAGTGTTCGCAAATTGGATGCAGCCTGTGTTGTTGACTGACATTCAGTTATTGTTCGTGTGTCGCTGATTGAATTCAAACCTGCCATGTAATTCTGAACCCATGATTACTTAGAAAAGGGCTGCTCATTTCCAGAACTATCTTTATTGTCATTCTTGTGTGTTAATAGCCCCTGTGCCATATCTCAAATGCCAGAGTAAAAGTGAGGGAGGTTGTAAAGGAAAAAGATTACTGGTCGCTGAATCTCAGCTGTTCTGAAATATACTGACATTTAGTGGAAATTCATCATCCCATCTTAAAGAAAGCTAAGCAAAAAAACACCATTCTAAAATAGAAACAACCCCCCTCCATCGTCACTGTTTTATTTCCACAGGCAGAAACCAGCTTCTCTCTGAAGTACAAAGGCGTCCATTTTGGGAAGATGACAGGGAAGCGAGGCGAGGTGAAGGGGTTAGAGGGCCCTGGACCAGGGCAATATGATCCTGAAGAGTGAGTGCTGTCTGCCTCTCCTCACATCGAACACTTCTCTGCTACTAAACACACGCCTAGCCTTCTCCATTCCAGTGGCTCAGATCCATCGGACCACGGCAGTCACACATCTACAGTTGAAGTCGGAAGTTTACATACACCTTAGCCAAATGCATTTAAACTCAGTTTTTCACAATTCCTGACATTTAATCTTAGTAAAAATTCCCTGTCTTAGTTCAGTTAGGATCACCACTTTATTTTAAGAATGTGAAATGTCAGAATAATAGTAGAGAGAATGATTTATTTCAGCTTTTATTTTTGGGTAGCCTTCCACAAGCTTCCCACAATAAGTTGGGTGAATTTTTGCCCATTCCTCCTGACAGAGCTGGTGTAACTGAGTCAGGTTTGTATGCCTCCTTGCTCACACATGCTTTTTCAGTTCTGCCCACAACTTTTCTATAGGATTGAGGTCAGGGCTTTGTGATGGCCACTCCAATAATTTGACTTTGTTTTCCTTAAGCCATTTTGACACAACTTTGGAAGTATGCTTGGGGTCATTGTCCATTTGGAAGACCCATTTGCGACCAGGCTTTAACTTCCTGACTGATGTCTTCAGATGTTGCTTCAATATATCCACATAATTTTCCTACCTCATGATGCCATCTATTTTGTTAAGTGCACCAGTCCCTCCTGCAGCAAACTACCCACACAACATGATGCTGCCACCCCCGTGCTTCACGGTTGGGATGTTGTTCTTCGGCTTGCAAGCCTCCCCTTTTTCCTCCAAACATAACAATGGTCATTATTGCCATACAGTTCTATTTTTGTTTCATCAAACCAGAGGACATTTCTCCAAAAAGTACGATCTTTATGCAGTTGCAAAGCGTAGTCTGGCTTTTTTATGGCGGTTTTGGAGCAGTGGCTTCTTCCTTGCTGAGCTGCCTTTCAGGTTATGTCGATACAGGACTCATTTTACTGTGGATATAAATACTTTTGTACCTGTTTCCTCCAGCATCTTCACAAGGTCCTTTGCTGTTGTTCTGGGATTCATTTGCATTTTTTGCACCAAAGTACGTTCATCTCTAAGAGACAGAACGCGTCTCCTTCCTGAGCGGTATGATGGCTGTGTGGTCCCATGGTGTTTATACTGATGAACGTGGTACCTTCAGGCATTTGGAAATTGCTGGATGAAGCAGACTTGTAGAAGTCTACAATTTTTTTTCTGAGGCTCTTGGCTGATTTTCTTTTGATTTTCCCATGATGTCAAGCAAAGAGGCACTGAGTTTGAAGGTAGGCCTTGAAATACATCCACAGGTACACCTCCAATTGACTCAAATGAAGTCAACTAACCTATCAGAAGCTTCTCAAGCCATGACATAATTTTCAGGAATTTTTCAAGTTGTTTAAAGGCACAGTCAACTTAGTGTATGTGAACTTCTGACCCACTGTAATTGTGATACGGTGAATTATAAGTGAAATAATCTGTCTGTAAACAATTGTTGGAAAATTACTTGTGTCATGCACAAAGTAGATGTCCTAAGCGACTTGCCAAAACTAGTTTGTTAACAATACGTTTGTGGAGTGGTTGAAAAAAAAGAGTTTTAATGACTCCAACATAAGTGTATGTAAACTTCCGACTTCAACTGTATAGGCAATTGGTACAACAGGATCAAATTCCCTGAAATGTGCATTCGTTTTCCTCTTTATCGAAATCCACTCGGGCTAAATGACAACACAGGATATACGCTCCACTATTCAGTCATTTTTGCCTCCAAAGTAAAATTAAAGTCTAACATTGTTTACAATGCACTTCCTGACAGTATTATTGATGGTGAGTGAGAATGAGTCTTACTAAGCACTTTTGGATATTGTGGGCATCCTCCCGACATAGTTATTTGAAAGGCTTCAACAGCTCAATAGTAGGGAGGGCACCTGCGTTCCCCCAGCCATCACATCCCCCACTCTCTTCAATTGAGCTTGGCTTGGACGTGTAAATCAGTCCTCTCCCATCCTCTCCCATCCTCTCCCATTCCCAGATAGATGTGATTAACAGGGTTGGAAACGGCCCGTAAGTAAGCATTTCACTGTTAGTCTAGAGCTGTTGTTTACGAAGCATGTGACAAATAAAATTGGATTGGATTTTGACAGGGTCATTTGGAGATGATTGACAGGGGAAATAAATCCTCCCTCCTAAAAGCTTAAGAGCTGCTGAAAAATACACTTCCCATTTCCTCCACCTATCCCACGTCCATCCGCAGGTATTCCACGACGGAGTACGAGAACGTCAATGTGAGGAAGGGGCAGAAGAGTCGGGCCGAGCTGGTTGTCCCGCGCTACCACGAGATTGTCACCTTGCAGGAGGAGAAGAAGGTAACTCCTTAGGGGATGTGTCCATACCAGTGATGCCACGTCGCCATACTGTAACAACCCCAATCATCATCAGCACAGTGACACTTCTAGTCTCTCTCGTCCCTCTTTCATAGTGCTACTTGAAATGCTACAGGTTCCATAAAGCTAGAGCAGGCCGAGCTAGCTAGCATAAGACTTGGAGTATGGTCCACACCTAGACTAGACTGGAGGAGCAACGCTAAGCATGTTTGAATGCACTGCGTTGAGAATGAGAGGGAGTGACCGGAATGGGGGGAAAGCACTACTGGTGACATCAGCTTCCTACCATTCTCAAAGGGCCTTTTGGGGCTGAGGGGGGAGTGTGCTGTCTGTTCAGCGGACAGCTTTAAGGTTAAGGGAGACTGAGGGAGGGAGGGAGGGAGGGAGGGAGGAGGAAGAGCGGGAGGCAGGGAGGAAAGGAGGGAGGGAGCCAGGAGGGAGAGAGAGAGGTAGGGAGGGAGCGGGGGCAGGGAGAAAGAGAGAGGGAGGTAGGGAGAGGAGGGAGGGAGGGAGAAAGAGAGAGGATAGGAGGGAGGGAGGGAGAAAGAGAGAGGGTGGAGGGAGGGAGGGAGGGAGGGAGAAAGAGAGAGGGTAGGAGGGAGGGAGGGAGGGAGGGAGGGAGAGAGAGAGGATTGGAGGGAGGGAGGGAGGCAGGCAGGGAGGGAGGGAGGAAGAGCGGGAGGGAGGGAGAAAGAGGGAGGGAGGGAGAGAAGATAGGAGAGAGGGAGAAAGAGAGAGGATGGGAGGGAGGGAGAGAGGATCGGAGGGAGGGAGGCAGGCAGGGAGGGAGGGAGGAAAGGATAGGGGCATGGAGTAAGCACTCCCAACCCTCTCATAGTGAGACAGTAAGTCAGCACTGTGCCAATCTAGAAGCTCTGGAAGGGGCCTTAGAGTGTGTTCCATCCCTGCTGGAAAGGAAACTGCTCTCTCCTAGTCCCATAAATTCAGAGGAGCAGATCTCCAACAGCAACAATCCTCAGGGACTGGATTCTTCTCTTCAAGATCATAGAAAGATATATTTTTCAATCTCAGATGAAATATTATTTTCATTAGTCACAACAGCTATTTGTTTGCATGTTTTTTTCTGGAATGTCTCCAGCCTTGCTCTGGCTTTCCTCTCCTCTCCTTTCCTTTGCTTTCACTATCTGTGTTTCTTCCTCCACTCTTCTCTCCTCCCCTCCCCTTTTCTCCCCTCCCCTCTCCTTTCCTTTGCTTTCCCTATCTGTGTTTCTTCCTCCACTCTTCTCTCCTCCCTTCTCCTTTCCTCCCCTCCCCTTTTCTCCCCTCCCCTCTCCTTTCCTTTGCTTTCCCTATCTGTGTTTCTTCCTCCACTCTTCTCTCCTCCCTTCTCCTTTCCTCCCCTCCCCTTTTCTCCCCTCCCCTCTCCTTTCCTTTGCTTTCCCTATCTGTGTTTCTTCCTCCACTCTTCTCTCCTCCCTTCTCCTTTCCTCCCCTCCCCTTTTCTCCCCTCCCCTCTCCTTTCCTTTGCTTTCCCTATCTGTGTTTCTTCCTCCACTCTTCTCTCCTCCCTTCTCCTTTCCTCCCCTCCCCTCTCCTCCTCTCCTTTCCTCTCCTCTCCTCTCATTTCCTTTCCCCATGTCTTTCCCATGAAATGCTTATTGCATGCTTGACACTGTAGTGTTCTACTTTCAGCTTCCTGTCTCAGTTATATCATGTACCACTAGAGGGCATTCAAGCTTCACATTTGGACGGAGCTTGTGCACTACCTGCTAATACAATGTGATCAGTGTTCCGGGGTGAAGTTTCTCCAAGGTTATAGGTCTAGGAACAGCTTCCCTCCCTGAATCCTAACATTAAGCATTAGTGGGGTAAATGCAAAACTGACCCAAGATCATAATCTAGGGGCAACTTCAATCTACTCCGTGACCTGCAAATGAACTTGAATGCACAAATGTGGTATAGATGTTGGTAGCTTGGTAATGATGCTTGATGGTGTTCAAATAGGCTGGAGGAATTACATGTGACATACTTATTAAATGTGGTAGAGATGTTGGTAGCTTGGTAATGATGCTTGATGGTGTTCAAATAGGCTGGAGGAATTACATGTGACATACTTATTAAATGTGGTAGAGATGTTGGTAGCTTGGTAATGATGCTTGATGGTGTTCAAATAGGCTGGAGGAATTACATGTGACATACTTATTAAATGTGGTAGAGATGTTGGTAGCTTGGTAATGATGCTTGATGGTGTTCAAATAGGCTGGAGGAATTACATGTGACATACTTATTAAATGTGGTAGAGATGTTGGTAGCTTGGTAATGATGTTTGATGGTGTTCAAATAGGCTGGAGGAATTACATGTGACATACTTATTAAATGTGGTAGAGATGTTGGTAGCTTGGTAATGATGCTTGATGGTGTTCAAATAGGCTGGAGGAATTACATGTGACATACTTATTAAATGTGGTAGAGATGTTGGTAGCTTGGTAATGATGCTTGATGGTGTTCAAATAGGCTGGAGGAATTACATGTGACATACTTATTAAATGTGGTAGAGATGTTGGTAGCTTGGTAATGATGCTTGATGGTGTTCAAATAGGCTGGAGGAATTACATGTGACATACTTATTAAAGGTGGTAGAGATGTTGGTAGCTTGGTAATGATGCTTGATGGTGTTCAAATAGGCTGGAGGAATTAAATGTGACATACTTATTAAAGGGGTGTTTGACTTTTATACCTCCCTTTATTTCCAGGAGGAAGGCTACTGAAATGATACCTTAAACTATTTATTCAATCTTTACACATTTATTACAACTTAACACATTTGTATATACATATGTATAATATGTATATTATATTAAAGTTAAAGAACACAGAAACAACAATAGAATTACTACATCCAAGACAGAACAAACAGTCCAAGTTCACTCTCTTTTTGACGTCCAAGTTGACTCTCTTTTTGACGTCTCTTTTTGAACTGTATACTTCAGACCACTGTGTTTTGCGGTGAGGGGAGGTGCGGTATGGTCAGACTGGGGCGTGTGTGTGGCTGCCCCACGATGTGTGTCCCCTGCTGTGGATCCCCCAGTGGTGTCTGGGCTTCCATCCATCATCATTAGAGAGGGACTGGCACGGCACCGCCCCCCTGGCAGATGGGTAATTATTAGTACGGACACACACCATGGACACCCAAGGAATTACTCAATTCAGTTGAAGTCACTGAATTCAGAATTCAGATTTGAAATAAGTAGCTTCTCCTTTTCAGTTTATCAAGTCTATTATTGAATTGGAATTTCAGTTTACTTTCTGAATTTACGGACTTCGATTGGAATTGGACCCCAACCCTGTACTGTATACTGTCAATTCCATTTCAATTCAGTCAATTCATCAATGGGAAAATTCACCAATGCTTTTCAAGGAGAAGGAAAAAAATGCAATTCCAATTTTAGTTCCTGAATTGACTGAATTGAAATGGGACAGACCCCAGCCCTGGTACCTGGATACCTACATACCTCTGTAGGTCTACCAAGACCTCTCCGTAGGTCTACCAAGACCTCTCCGTAGTTCTACCAAGACCTCTCCGTAGGTCTACCATACCAAGACCTCTCCGTAGTTCTACCAAGACCTCTCCGTAGGTCTACCAAGACCTCTCCGTAGGTCTACCAAGACCTCTCCGTAGTTCTACCAAGACCTCTCCGTAGTTCTACCAAGACCTCTCCGTAGTTCTACCAAGACCTCTCCGTAGTTCTACCAAGACCTCTCCGTAGGTCTACCAAGACCTCTCCGTAGGTCTACCATACCAAGACCTCTCCGTAGGTCTACCAAGACCTCTCCGTAGTTCTACCAATGCCCGTGGTTGCATCCCAAATGGCAACCAGTTCCTTTTATAGTCTCACTAATGACCAGAGCCCATAGGACCCATACACAGGAGAGTGTAGGATTGGATGTGCTGGCTGGAGGTATTCTGCTGTGAAATGTAGGCAGTGGCAGTCTTTAGTTGACCTCTAAAGAGTTGGCAGCAGACGTCTATAAACAGAAGCTGCACACACAGCGACCACATTCATTCTCCCAGACATCATTATTCCTCACCGCTTCCAATGTATTTGCCCACCAAAGAGGCATGTGTGTGTGTGTGTGTGTGTGTGTGTGTGTGTGTGTGTGTGTGTGTGTGTGTGTGTGTGTGTGTGTGTGTGTGTGTGTGTGTGTGTGTGTGTGTGTGTGTGTGTGTGTGTGTGTGTGTGCGCACGCTGTGTTTATATGTGTGTGTGTGCTTGCTTAGTGAACAGATTTTCCTCTGAATATATGTTTTCTTACTTTGTGTGCAGCTTGGTTTCTCAGTGTGTGTGTTTATATGTCTGTGTGTGTGTTTGTGTGTTCATGCATCTACAGTGAGGGAAAAAAGTATATGATCCCCTGCTGATTTTGTACGTTTGCCCACTGACAAAGAAATTATCAGTCCATAATTTTAATGGTAGGTTTATTTGAACAGTGAGAGACAGAATAACAACAAAAAAATCCAGAAACACGCATGTCAAAAATGTTATAAATTGATTAGCATTTTAATGAGGGAAATAAGTATTTGACCCCCTCTCAATCAGAATGATTTCTGGCTCCCAGGTGTCTTTTATACAGGTAACGAGCTGGGATTAGGAGCACACTCTTAAAGGGAGTGCTCCTAATCTCAGCTTGTTACCTGTATAAAAGACACCTATCCACAGAAGCAATCAATCAATCAGATTCCAAACTCTCCACCATGGCCAAAACCAAAGAGCTCTCAAAGGATGTCAGGGACAAGATTGTAGATCTACACAAGGCTGGAATGGGCTACAAGACCATCGTCAAGCAGCTTGGTGAGAAGGTGACAACAGTTGGTGCGATTATTCGCAAATGGAAGAAACACAAAAGAACTGTCAATCTCCCTCGGCCTGGGGCTCTATGCAAGATCTCACCTCGTGGCGTTGCAATGATCATGAGAACGGTGAGGAATCAGCCCAGAACTACACGGGAGGATCTTGTCAATGATCTCAAGGCAGCTGGGACCATAGTCACCAAGAAAACAATTGGTAACACACTATGGCGTGAAGGACTGAAATCCTGCAGCGCCCGCAAGGTTCCCCTGCTCAAGACAGCACATATACATGCCTGTCTGAAGTTTGCCAATGAACATCTGAATGATTCAGGGGACAACTGGGTGAAAGTGTTGTGGTCAGATGAGACCAAAATGGAGCTCTTTGGCATCAACTCAACTCACCGTGTTTGGAGGAGGAGGAATGCTGCCTATGACCCCAAGAACATCATCCCCACCGTCAAACATGGAGGTGGAAATATTATGCTTTAGGGGTGTTTTTCTGCTAAGGGGGCAGGACATTTACCGTCAAATCTTGGGTGAGAACCTCCTTGCCTCAGCCAGGGCATAGAAAATGGGTCGTGGATGGGTATTCCAGCATGACAATGACTCAAAACACACGGCCAAGTCAACAAAGGAGTGGCTCAAGAAGAAGCACATTAAGGTCCTGGAGTGGCCTAGCCAGTCTCCAGACCTTAATCCCATAGAAAATCTGTGGAGGGAGCTGAAGGTTCGAATTGCCAAACGTCAGCCTCGAAACCTTAATGACTTGGAGAAGATCTGCAAAGAGGAGTGGGACAAAATCCCTCCTGAGATGTGTGCAAACCTGGTGGCCAACTACAAGAAACATCTGACCTCTGTGATTGCCAACAAGGGTTTTGCCACCAAGTACTAAGTCATGTTTTGCAGAGGGGTCAAATACTTATTTCCCTCATTAAAATGCAAATCATTTTATAACATTTTTGACATGCGTTTTTCTGGATTTTTTTGTTGTTATTCTGTCTCTCACTGTTCAAATAAACCTACCATTAAAATTATAGACTGATAATTTCTTTGTCAGTGGGCAAACGTACAAAATCAGCAGGGGATCAAATACTTTTTTCCCTCACTGTAACATCAGTCTTGTGACTGATGGACTCTACATCATGCAGCATTGTGGAGGACATGTGGAACTCTGATGGTCTGTACATCATGCAGCAGTGTGGAGGACATGTGGAACTCTGATGGACTCTACATCATGCAGCAGTGTGGAGGACATGTGGAACTCTGATGGTCTGTACATCATGCAGTAGTGTGGAGGACATGTGGGACATGGCTCCTGGGGAGGGTGGAAGGGCCTGTATGGGGAGGAGGACTTCAGTCTAATGGCCCACTCCACTCCCCGCACTGCAACCCAGGGTTGCATCCCAAATGGCATCTTGTTCCCTAGATAGTGCACCAGGCCCTTGTCAATAGTAGTTCAAAGGGAATACGGTGCCATTTGGGATGCAGCCCTACTAATGTCTAATCAGAGGTAGGTTATTCTTCTTCTGACATCCCTCGCTCAGTCTCCATCTCTGCCCGCTCGGAATGTTCATCTTCATAATTCACTCATCTACTTTTCTCATCTCTGCAATCCTCACTTCTGCAGTCCTCACCTCTGCAGTCCTCACCTCTGCAGTCCTCACCTCTGCAGTCCTCACCTCTGCCGTCCTCACCTCTGCCGTCCTCACCTCTGCCGTCCTCACCTCTGCCGTCCTCACCTCTGCAGTCCTCACCTCTGCAGTCCTCAGCTGGAAGGGCTCAGATGGCATCCAAAATCACCAAGCTGCTCTATCTTCCTCTCTCCCTCTCGGGATAAACCAATTACTCAATTCAATTCAATTCAATGGGCTTTATTGGCATGGGAAACATATGTTAACATTGCCAAAGCAAGTGAGGTAGATAATATACAAAAGTGAAATAAACAATAAAAATGAACAGTAAACGTTACACTCACAGAAGTTCCAAAAGAATAAAGACATTATAAATGTCATATTATGTATATATACAGTGTTGTAACGATGTACAAATGGTTAAAGTACAAAAGGGAAAATCAACATAAATATGGGTTGGATTTACAATGGTGTTTGTTCTTCACTGGTTGACCTTTTCTTGTGGCAACAGGTCACAAATCTTGCTGCTGTGATGGCACACTGGTATTTCACCCAGTAGATAAGGGAGTTTATCTCTCTCTCTCTCTCTCTCTCTCTCTCTCTCTCTCTCTCTCTCTCTCTCTCTCTCTCTCTCTCTCTCTCTCGTCTGTCTGTCTGTCTGTCTGTCTGTCTGTCTGTCTGTCTGTCTGTCTGTCTGTCTGTCTGTCTGTCTGTCTGTCTGTCTGTCTGTCTGTCTGTCTGTCTGTCTGTCTGTCTGTCTGTCTGTCTGTCTGTCTGTCTGTCTGTCTGTCTGTCTGTCTGTCTGTCTGTCTGTCTCTCTCTCTCTCTGTCTGTCTCTCTCTCTCTCTCTGTCTGTAGGGAGTGCCAGGTCCAGGCCAGTACCACATCAGGAGTCAGTTTGAGAAGCCAAGCAGCCTGTATGGCAATCTACCTGTCTTCAGCCCTCCTTTCCTCTCTCAGGCGCAGGTACAGTAAATACAACACACCATCCTGAATCACACCACACCAATCACAACAGACCATCCTGAAACACAACAGACCATCCTGAAACACAACAGACCACCCTGAAACACAACAGACCACCCTGAAACACAACAGACCACCCTGAATCACAACAGACCACCCTGAATCACAACAGACCACCCTGAATCACAACAGACCACCCTGAAACACAACAGACCACCCTGAAACACAACAGACCACCCTGAAACACAACAGACCATCCTGAAACACAACAGACCACCCTGAAACACAACAGACCACCCTGAAACACAACAGACCACCCTGAAACACAACAGACCACCCTGAAACACAACAGACCACCCTGAAACACAACAGACCACCCTGAATCACAACAGACCACCCTGAATCACAACAGACCACCCTGAATCACAACAGACCACCCTGAAACACAACAGACCACCCTGAAACACAACAGACCACCCTGAAACACAACAGACCACCCTGAAACACAACAGACCATCCTGAATCGTGACCGTAACTAAACTAAGGGTGCGTCCAAAATGGCAACCTAGGGAGGGCCCTGGTCAAAATTTGTGCATATAGGGAATAGGGTGCACTACTTTTGACCAGGGCCACCATGCGAGAACGTGTGCAAGTGCATACTTCGAGAGAATGGTGGAGAATGGGGGATGACTCAGCCATGGTTGCCGCAGTGGCTTCCTGTGGTGTGAAGCAGTCTGTCAGACACACCATGTGATGGCCTCTCGGACAAGACACCATCGTAAGCCCTTTTGACCAGAGTCCTCTCTGTCTTAGGGACAGATGGAAGGTTATATTATTATACTATCTTAGGATCCGTTGGAGTTCAACTCGGCTATCAATATACAGTACATTTGACTATTTCATTTTCATTCAGGTTCAATCTACATCCTAAATGTATAGTGCACTTCCTCCGTCCCCCATCTCCCGTCGATCCTCCAGGAGGCACAGAAAAGGCCATTCACCTTCCTCATTGGTAGTTCCATGGTGAGGCACATCTCGTTCCTGGAGCAAAAACCCTGTGCTACCCGGGGGCTACGGTGAAGGATCTCACAGGGTTTATTTCGTGTGTCCAGCCAAGGGCTGCTGCTGCGTAGTGCATGTGGGATTAAATGATATCAAAAGGGTAAATCAGAGAAAATGAAACAGGATTTTATTGAGCTGATCAACACCCTGAAAGGCTCAGAAAAAGCAGCCGATTATCTCTGGCCCCGTGCCGTCGCTGGGTGGCGGCTGTGAAATGTTCAACAGGAATCTTAGCTCTTCATGTCTGGCTTAAAGACTACCGCCACTCTGTTGGCATAACTGTTATTAACAATTTCCACACTTTTTGGAAACAAAAGATGCTCTACAGAGATGATGGACACAAACCATCTAGGAGGCTGGACCCTCTTCATATTTCAAGGCTGCGTTTAAGATATTGACTCAGAGACAGACCAAGCCCCGCTCAGGTAATGCCTCCCATCCTTTCTAAGCGTTATCGTCATACTGTTGTCTATACTGTCAGGGGTGTTGTCAGTTGTAATCTTGTACCAATTCATTTGAACTCCACTCTTAGATCTGCTATTGTTAGCTCAAAAGAGATGCCCACTGTGTTCTGCTCACCCAATTATTATTAGTTGAAATGTGAATTCCATAAACTTGAATACCCCCTCATTTTTCAAATCATGTAGAGGGCTTGGGCTGTTGCACGATGGCAACCAAAACCCATGTAAGTCCGTTTATAACATTCCATCATTGGTTACTCTGAGAGGTCCTCATACTGACATTGGCTGTGGCCTCAGGCCATATGGTGCCAACCTTCTACTCTCTCCTCTACTACTACTAGGGATAGACCAAATGGTGCAGTTCTATGCAATCTTCTAGCCATACCAACTATATCAATATCAACCATCAGACAGGGCCTGAAACCACCTATTGAACATAGCTTGTTTGAGTTGGAGACTCCATGTGAATAAAAGATTAGTAAAAGGACTTGTGTTGATACATCTGAACATTAGGAGCTTACATCCTAAACTGGATTACATCAAGAAATGGGCTATGCACAAGAATCTGGCCATTCTGGTACTGACTGAAACTTAGATCTCTGGGGACATTCTGATATTAATATTGAGGGTTATAATGTGTTCAGAGCTGACAGACAGGGTAGAGAGGTTGGAGTGGCCATTCTTATTGAAAATTGTTTATCTGTCTCTTTACTGACATTTTTAAGCCTTTGTTTGAGGGAAAATGTATCCATAACTGTTATAAGGGTCTACCGTCCTCCCTCAGCTAACCTTTGAGCACTCGAGGAGTTAACTAGTTTGGTGTCTTTTACTAAATCAGAAGTTATTAAATTATGATTGGGAAATGCAGACTTCAAACAATCAAAAAGACATGTGTAATGATCTAAACCTAACCCAGCTGATGACTACGCCTTCACGGCCCAACCCTAAATATCCTTCAAGGTCAACTCTGATTGATCTTATCTTAACTTAAATATGTTTCTTCTGGTGTCTTCGCCCAGGATATTAGTGACCATTGCCCAGTTGTTTGTGTTAGAAATGTGAGAATACATAATTCTAAACCTTGTGTCGTCACAAAGAGGAACTTTAAAAACTTCAGCAAACAGGCTTTTTAACATTTAACTTTATTTTAGTGACCTTGATTGTATTTCAGCTATCACAGAACCTGATTTAGCTTTCAGACTTTTTGCAGATGTCTTTAATACTATTGTGGATAATCATGCTCCCTTCAAAGAATTAAGGGTTAAAGGTAGATGGAATGCCTGGTACACTCCGGAATTATCAGAAGTAGCTAATAAAAGAGATCACGCTTGTGTCAAGGCCAGGGACACAGGCTTAGGCCCGGACTGGCAAGCTTTTAAGCAACTGAGGAATCATTGTGTAAGAGAAGTCAGAAAGGCTAAATCTGATTATTATGTAACCGCTCTTTCTCATTGTAATGGGAACCCGGCTAAATTTTGGATAACTGTCAAATCCCTGAAGGGTTCTACTTCCTCCTCTCTGCCACAACAAATTAATTCAGACACTGGCCTCATTATGGGGAAAAATGCCATTATTAATGCATTTAATCAGCATTTTATTTCAGCGGGCTATCTCTTTGGAATAACTTCTAAGCCTATTCACAATGATACTGGGCTGGATGCTGATAGGGGAAACTTTCTGAATGATCAGAGAAATGATAGTCAAAGCTTTTCTTTTAGGTTATTTACAGAAAAATAAGTCCTGGATGCTTTGCTAGCATTAGACAACAAGAAATCCACAGGGGGGCGACCAATTGGATCCTGGTCTGCTTAAGTGTGCAGCGCCCATCATTGTTGGCTCAATAACCCACATTAGTTATTTAACATTGTTATCAGGAAATATTCCAAAAGTATGGAATTCAGCTCTTTTTCTGCCACTCCATAAGGACGGGAATAGTAGAGATCTTAATCATTATCGCCACATTTCAAGGCTTCTTTGTCTTGCTAAGATTCTAGAATCCTTGGTAAATGTACAACTTTGCTCTTTTTTATCTGAGAAATATATTTAGAATGTAAACCAATCAGGGTTTAGTCCTGGGCAGAGCACTATTACAGATACCACTTTAGTAGTTAATGATCTTGTCGATGCTTTACACACTAAAATGAAATGTGCTGCTTTGTTTGTGGACCAGTCAAAACTGTTGATACAGTTGATCACGCTATTGTATTGACTAAGTTGTCCTCGATAGGCTCGAGCTCTGACGCCTGTTCATGGTTTCATGATTATCTTAGTGACAGAACTCAGACCAGCGTGATTGATGAGGTTAAGTCTGAATTTCTTGAAGTGCATAAAGGTGTATCACAGCAGTCGATTTTAGAATCTGGGCCCAGATTCACAAAACCTTCTTAAGAAGAAATGTCTTCTTAACTGCCATTTTTTCCTTAACTATAGACGTATGAAGAAAGTTAAGCAAAGTTGCTATTCTTCAAAAAGGTTATTGGACATGTTCTTGCGTTATTTCTTATGTTTCTCCTTAAGGAAAAAGTTAAGAGGAAATGAGATTCTTGAAAATAAAGTTATTGGATTGTTTTCTTAATTCCAAGGTAGCTAAACCCTCGTCTTAAACTCAGGGCAGTGAGAGAATAAGCTGATGAAAGCAATTGAACATGTTTAATTCACTCACAAACTTCATCTGAAAGTTTCAGTATTGATTATTTTAAACCCAAGAACATGCTTTAGAACAGTAATCTCAGTATGAAATATGCTAACATGATTGCCATTGTTAGCTAGATAGCTAACTAAATCGGTTGACTAGCAACAAACATCTTAAGAAAACAGTTAAGAAATTCGTAAGAAGATATTTGAGAAGTCCTTAAGAAAATCATGAAATCTTAAAATATTGTTGAGGAATCTTATGAACTTCTTATTTTTTTTCTTAAGAAGCTTCTTAAGTTTTTGCATTATAAGTGTTTTGTGAATCTGGGCCAAGTTCTCTTCACAAATTGTAAACTTCATCTATATGAGGATGATAGGGTTATGTATGCTATTGCCCTGACTGTTGATTTGGCTGTGTCAAAACTACAGTCAGATTGTATAGCTATGCATGAATTTCTTGCTGATTTAAAACTTGTGCTTAATACGGGCAAAATTAAATACATGTTGTTTTTAAACTCTCGTAAGAATGTTTCAGATTAACTACATGTTAACTCATTAGATGGTTCTCCAATTGAACGTGTTCTCGCATATAAATACCTAGGCATTTGGATTGATATGGATTTGACATTTAAAAAACATGTAAATGAGCTGGTTAAGAAGCTAAGATTTAAAGTTGTCTTTATCTCCAGAAACAGATCATGTCTTTCTCTAATCAGTAGGAAGCAGATTATTCAATCAACCTTTTTATCTGTTCTTGATTACGGTGATATTATTTATCAAAGTGCAGTTGCTACTACTCTTAAACCTTTGGATGCCATCTACCATATTGTTCTTCGTTTTGTTACAGATGACAGATTTGATACTCATCACTGTATCCTGTATCAAAAGGTTGGCTGGACTTCGCTAAAGACCGTAGATCTCTACATTACATTAAGGCCCTAATTCATAAACTTTCATCTTATCTAACTTAAGGTATAGACACTCAGTTGACTAACCCGTTCACAGGATTGGTTAACTTCTAGGGTCTCCACCGAGCTAGGTAAATCTGAATTTAGATTTAATACACCGTATTGCTGGAACAAAATTCAAAATTCAAAATACATTTAATCTTAATGTTCTGGTGCCATTCGGGCAATTTAAAGTATTGATTTGGGAATAATTTGTGGCGGAATGTTACTGTTTTTCTGGGTGATTTGTGATGTTTTATTTGTGCTTCCCATCACTGTGTTTTTGTATTTTAATATATACACTGCTCAAAAAAATAAAGGGAACACTAAAATAAAACATCCTAGATCTGAATGAATTAAATAATCTTAATAAATACTTTTTTCTTTACATAGTTGAATGTGCTGACAACAAAATCACACAAAAATAATCAATGGAAATCCTGTTTATCAACCCATGGAGGTCTGGATTTGGAGTCATACTCAAAATTAAAGTGGAAAACCACACTACAGGCTGATCCAACTTTGATGTAATGTCCTTAAAACAAGTCAAAATGAGGCTCAGTAGTGTGTGTGGCCTCCACGTGCCTGCATGACCTCCCTACAACGCCTGGGCACGCTCCTGATGAGGTGGCGGATGGTCTCCTGAGGGATCTCCTCCCAGACCTGGACTAAAGCATCCGCCAACTCCTGGACAGTCTGTGGTGCAACGTGGCGTTGGTAGATGGAGCGAGACATGATGTCCCAGATGTGCTCAATTGGATTCAGGTCTGGGGAACGGGCGGGCCAGTCCATAGCATCAATGCCTTCCTATTGCAGGAACTGCTGACACACTCCAGCCACATGAGGTCTAGCATTGTCTTGCATTAGGAGGAACCCAGGACCAACCGCACCAGCATATGGTCTCACAAGGGGTCTGAGGATCTCATCTCGGTACCTAATGGCAGTCAGGCTACCTCTGGCGAGCACATGGAGGGCTGTGCGGCCCCCCAAAGAAATGCCACCCCACACCATGACTGACCCACCGCCAAACCGGTCATGCCTGAGGATGTTGCAGGCAGCAGAACGTTCTCCATGGCGTCTCCAGACTCTGTCACATGTGCTCAGTGTGAACCTGCTTTCATCTGTGAAGAGCACAGGGCGCCAGTGGCGAATTTGCCAATCTTGGTGTTCTCTGGCAAATGCCAAACGTCCTGCACGGTGTTGGGCTGTAAGCACAACCCCCACCTGTGGACGTCGGGCCCTCATACCACCCTCATGGAGTCTGTTTCTGACCGTTTGAGCAGACACATGCACATTTGTGGCCTGCTAGAGGTCATTTTGCAGGGCTCTGGCAGTGCTCCTCCTGCTCCTCCTTGCACAAAGGCGGAGGTAGCGGTCCTGCTGCTGGGTTGTTGCCCTCCTACGGCCTCCTCCACGTCTCTTGATGTACAAGCCTGTCTCCTGGTAGCGCCTCCATGCTCTGGACACTACGCTGACAGACAGAGCAAACCTTCTTGCCACAGCTCGCATTGATGTGCCATCCTGGATGAGCTGCACTACCTGAGCCACTTGTGTGGGTTGTAGACTCCGTCTCATGCTACCACTAGAGTGAAAGCACCGCCAGCATTCAAAAGTGACCAAAACATCAGCCAGGAAGCATAGGAACTGAGAAGTGGTCTGTGGTCACCACCTGCAGAACCACTCCTTTATTGGGGGTGTCTTGCTAATTGCCTATAATTTCCACCTGTTGTCTATTCCATTTGCACAACAGCATGTGAAATTTATTGTCAATCAGTATATATATATATATATATATATATATATATATATATATATATATATATATATATATATTACTATTTTTTGCATTGTAGAATAATAGTGAAGGCATCAACACTATGAAATAACATATGGAATCATGTCGTAACCAAAAACATGTTAACCTCTCTGGGCTAGGCGGGACGAATTCGTCCCACCTACGTAACAGCCACTTTAAGCCTGTGGCGCGATTTTCAAAACCTTCAAAATCCTATTACTTCAATTTCTCAAACATATGACTATTTTACAGCTATTTAAAGACAAGACTCTCGTTAATCTAACCACACTGTCCGATTTCAAAAAGGCTTTACAACGAAAGCAAAACATTAGATTATGTCAGCAGAGTACCAAGCCAGAAATAATCAGACACCCATTTTTCAAGCCAGCATATAATGTCACCAAAACCCAGAAGACAGCTAAATGCAGCACTCACCTTTGATGATCTTCATCAGATGACAACCCTAGGACATTATGTTATACAATACATGCATGTTTTGTTCAATCAAGTTCATATTTATATCAAAAACCAGCTTTTTACATTAGCATGTGACGTTCAGAACTAGCAAACTTCCGGGGAATTCGCTAACATTTTACTAAATTACTCACGATAAACGTTCACAAAAAGCATAACAATTATTTTAAGAATTATAGATACAGACCTCCTCTATGCACTCGATATGTCCGATTTTAAAATAGCTTTTTGGTGAAAGCACATTTTGCAATATTCTAAGTACATAGCCCAGGCATCACGGGCTAGCTATTTAGACACCCGGCAAGTTTAGCACTCACCATAATCATATTTACTATTATAAAAGTTTGATTACCTTTTGTTGTCTTCGTCAGAATGCACTCCCAGGACTGCTACTTCAATAACAAATGTTGGTTTGGTCCAAAATAATCCATCGTTATATCCGAATAGCGGCGTTTTGTTCGTGCGTCCCAGACACTATCCGAAATGGTAAAGAAGGGTCGTGCGCATGGCGCAATTCGTGACAAAAAAATTCTAAATATTCCATTACCGTACTTCGAAGCATGTCAACCGCTGTTTAAAATCAATTTTTACGCCATTTTTCTCGTAGAAAAGCGATAATATTCCGACAGGGAATCTCCTTTTCGGCAAACAGAGGAAAAAATCACAAAGGCGGGGGCGGTCGGGTCATGCGCATAAGCCCAGAGTCCCTTGATCGGCCACTTGAGAAAGGCGATAATGTGTTTCAGCCTGGGGCTGGAATGACGACATTCTGTTTTTTCCCGGGCTCTGAGAGCCTATGGAAGACGTGGGAAGTGTCACGTTAGAGCAGAGATCCTTAGTAAAAGATGGAGATGGAAAAGAAGTTCAAGAAATGGTCAGACAGGCCACTTCCTGTAAAGGAATCTCTCAGGTTTTGACCTGCCATTTGAGTTCTGTTATACTCACAGACACCATTCAAACAGTTTTAGAAACTTTAGGGTCTTTTCTATCCATATGTAATAAGTATATGCATATTCTAGTTACTGGGTAGGAGTGGTAACCAGATTAAATCGGGTATGTTTTTTATCCAGCCGTGTCAATACTGCCCCCTAGCCCTAACAGGTTTTAAACAAATCAAAATATATTTTCTATTTTAGATTCAGGTGACTAACTCATGAAGCTGTTTGAGAGAATGCCACGAGTGTGCAAAGCTGTCATCAAGGGTGGCTACTTTGAAGAATCTCAAATATATTTTGATTTGTTTAACACTTTTTTGGTTACTACATGATTCCATATGTGTTATTTCATAGTTTTAGTTTATTATTATTATTTTTTATTTATTTAACTAGGCAAGTCAGTCAAAAACAAATTCTTATTTTCAATGACAGCCTAGGAACAGTGGGTTAACTGCCGTGTTCAGGAGCAGAACGACAGATTTTTACCTTGTCAGCTCGGGAATTTGATCTCGCAACCTTTCGGTTACAAGTCCAATAGTCTAACCACTAGGCTACCTGCCGCCTGTTTTGATGTCTTCACTATTATTCATACAATGTAAAAAAAATGTAAAACTAGAGAAAACTCCTTGAATGAGTAGGTGTGTCCAAACTTTTGACTGGTACTGTACATACTGTATATTATGTGTATAATGTGTGTATTTGTGTTGTATTGTGCAGGCCACATTTGGAAAAACCTAGGTCTGAATATGTTTTCCCTGTTAAAAATATAAATATTTACTTATTTTGACCAGGCTCTGGTCTAAAGTAGTGCATTATATAGGAAATAGGGTGCCATTTGGGATTTAGACCCAGATGAATTCCTTGTTGGATTAGGAAGAGCTCAGATTGCTACAGCATTTCAGCAGAACTCTTTTTGCGTCATGTGGATAGCTAGACTCAAAGAAAATCCTGACAGATGTCTTAATTAACACTCTCTCAGCCGCCACACACACACACACACACACACACACACACACACACACACACACACACACACACACACACACACACACACACACACATATTCCACTGGGGTACAAATCAGCTCCATCTGCATATAAAAGACTTCTATAGTTTCTGATGAGAGACAGACAGGTTGGAGTTGACAGACAGTCTTCTTTCTGGACTCTACAGAGTGGGTGTAAGGGGGAGTTAGTGCGAGTTGGTGTGAGTTAACGGGAGTTAGTGCAAGTGAGTTAGTGAGATTTAATGGGAGTTAGTGGGAGTTAGTGCGAGTTAGTTAGCTGGGAGTTAGCGGGAGTTAGCAGGCATTAGCGGCTCTGACCTGGTTTCTCTGGCTCCACACTGCGTCAGCATTCCGCTCTGCCCTGTGAAGTCGTCTCTCTAGGTCTCTCAGCTAGGACGCTCTGCCCTGTGAAGTCGTCTCTCTAGGTCTCTCAGCTAGGACGCTCTGCCCTGTGAAGTCGTCTCTCTAGGTCTCTCAGCTAGGACGCTCTGCCCTGTGAAGTCGTCTCTCTAGGTCTCTCAGCTAGGACGCTCTGCCCTGTGAAGGCGTCTCTCTAGGTCTCTCAGCTAGGACGCTCTGCCCTGTGAAGTCGTCTCTCTAGGTCTCTCAGCTAGGACGCTCTGCCCTGTGAAGTCGTCTCTCTAGGTCTCTCAGCTAGGACGCTCTGCCCTGTGAAGTCGTCTCTCTAGGTCTCTCAGCTAGGACGCTCTGCCCTGTGAAGTCGTCTCTCTAGGTCTCTCAGCTAGGACGCTCTGCCCTGTGAAGTCGTCTCTCTAGGTCTCCTCAGCTCGGACGCTCATGCTCCTGTGCCGGCCTCTCTCTAGGTCTCTCAGCTCGGACGCTCTGCCCTCTGACGTCGTCTCTCTAGCTCTCTCAGCTAGGACGCTCTGCCCTGCTCACAGTCGTCTCTCTAGGTCTCTCAGCTAGGACGCTCTGCTCCCTCTGCAGTCGTCTCTGCTAGGTCTCTCAGCTAGGACGCTCTGCCCTCTGAAGTCGTCTCTCTAGGTCTCTCAGCTAGGACGCTCTGCCCTCTCAACTCCTCTCCTCTAGCTCTCTCACCTCGGACGCTCTGCCCTCTGCAGTCGTCTCTCTCGGTCTCTCAGCTCGGACGCTCTGCCCTGTGCAGTCCTCTCATCTCCTCTGCTCTTCTCTCATCTCCTTCTCCCCTCCTCTCCTCTCCTCTCCTCTCCTCTCCTCTCCTCTCCTCTGCTCTGCTCTGCTCTGCTCTCATCGCCTCTGCTCACCTCTCATCTCCTCTGCTCACCTCTCATCTCCTCTGCTCACCTCTCATCTCCTCTGCTCTCCTCTCTCTGCTCACCTCTGCTCTCCTCTGCTCTCCTCTCATCTCCTCTGCTCTGCTCTCCTCTCATCTCCTCTCCTCTGCTCACCTCTGCTCTCCTCTCATCTCCTCTGCTCCCTGCTACTCTCCTGTCATCTCCTCTGCTCACCTCTACTCTCCTCTCATCTCCTCTGCTCTCCTCTCATCTCCTCTGCTCTCCTCTCATCTCCTCTGCTCTCCTCTCATCTCCTCTGCTCACCTCTCATCTCCTCTGCTCTCCTCTCATCTCCTCTGCTCTACTCTCATCTCCTCTGCTCTCCTCTCATCTCCTCTGCTCACCTCTCATCTCCTCTGCTCTCCTCTGCTCTGCTCTCCTCTCATCTCCTCTGCTCTCCTCTCATCTCTGCTCACCTGTTATCTCCTCTGCTCTTCTCTCATCTCCTTTCCTCTCCTCTGCTCTGCTCTGCTCTGCTCTCATCTCCTCTGCTCTAATCTCCTCTGCTCACCTCTCATCTCCTCTGCTCACCTCTCATCTCCTCTGCTCACCTCTCATCTCCTCTGCTCTGCTCATCTCCTTTCTTCTCCACTTCTCTGCTCTCATCTCCTTTCTTCTCCTCTTCTCTGCTCACCTCTCCTCTGCTCACCTCTGCTCTACTCTGCTCTCCTCTCATCTCCTCTGCTCTCCTCTCATCTCCTCTGCTCACCTCTACTCTCCTCTCATCTCCTCTGCTCACCTCTACTCTCCTCTCATCTCCTCTGCTCTCCTCTCATCTCCTCTGCTCTCCTCTCATCTCCTCTGCTCACCTCTCATCTCCTCTGCTCACCTCTCATCTCCTCTGCTCACCTCTCATCTCCTCTGCTCTCCTCTCCTCTGCTCGCCTCTGCTCTGCTCTGCTCTGCTCTGCTCTGCTCTGCTCTCCTCTCATCTCCTCTGCTCTGCTCTCCTCTCATCTCCTCTGCTCACCTCTACTCTCCTCTCATCTCCTCTGCTCACCTCTACTCTCCTGTCATCTCCTCTGCTCACCTCTACTCTCCTCTCATCTCCTCTGCTCTCCTCTCATCTCCTCTGCTCTCCTCTCATCTCCTCTGCTCTCCTCTGCTCTCCTCTCATCTCTTCTGCTCACCTCTAATCTCCTCTGCTCTCCTCTCATCTCCTCTGCTCTACTCTCATCTCCTCTGCTCTCCTCTCATCTCCTCTGCTCACCTCTCATCTCCTCTGCTCTCCTCTGCTCTGCTCTCCTCTCATCTCCTCTGCTCTCCTCTCATCTCTGCTCACCTGTTATCTCCTCTGCTCTTCTCTCATCTCCTTTCCTCTCCTCTGCTCTGCTCTGCTCTGCTCTGCTCTCATCTCCTCTGCTCTAATCTCCTCTGCTCACCTCTCATCTCCTCTGCTCACCTCTCATCTCCTCTGCTCACCTCTCATCTCCTCTGCTCTGCTCATCTCCTTTCTTCTCCTCTTCTCTGCTCTCATCTCCTTTCTTCTCCTCTTCTCTGCTCACCTCTCCTCTGCTCACGTCTGCTCTGCTCTGCTCTGCTCTCCTCTCATCTCCTCTGCTCACCTCTCATCTCCTCTGCTCTCCTCTGCTCTGCTCTCCTCTCATCTCCTCTGCTCTCCTCTCATCTCTGCTCACCTGTTATCTCCTCTGCTCTTCTCTCATCTCCTTTCCTTTCCTCTCCTCTGCTCTGCTCTGCTCTGCTCTCATCTCCTCTGCTCTAATCTCCTCTGCTCACCTCTCATCTCCTCTGCTCACCTCTCATCTCCTCTGCTCACCTCTCATCTCTGCTCACCTCTCATCTCCTCTGCTCTGCTCTCATCTCCTTTCTTCTCCTCTTCTCTGCTCTCATCTCCTTTCTTCTCCTCTTCTCTGCTCACCTCTCTGCTCTCCTCTCATCTCCTCTGCTCTCCTCTCATCTCCTCTGCTCTTCTCTCATCTCCTTTCCTCTCCTCTGCGCTCCTCTACTCTCCTCTCCTCTGCTCTGCTCTCATCTCCTCTGCTCTCCTCTCATCTCCTCTGCTCACCTCTCATCTCCTCTGCTCACCTCTCATCTCCTCTGCTCACCTCTCATCTCCTCTGCTCTGCTCTCCTCTCATCTCCTCTGCTCTCATCTCCTCTGCTCTCATCTCCTCTGCTCACCTCTCATCTCCTCTGCTCACCTCTCATCTCCTCTGCTCTGCTCTCCTCTCATCTCCTCTGCTCTCCTCTCCTCTCATCTCCTCTGCTCTGCTCTCATCTCCTCGGCTCTCCTCTCATCTCCTCTGCTCACCTCTCATCTCCTCTGCTCTCCTCTGCTCTCCTCTCATCTCCTCTGCTCTCCTCTGCTCTCCTCTCATCTCCTCTGCTCTTCTCTCATCTCCTTTCCTCTCCTCTGCTCTGCTCTCTTCTCCTCTGCTCTGCTCTGCTCTGCTCTCATCTCCTCTGCTCTCATCTCCTCTGCTCACCTCTCATCTCCTCTGCTCACCTCTCATCTCCTCTGCTCACCTCTCATCTCCTCTGCTCACCTCTCATCTCCTCTGCTCTGCTCTCATCTCCTTTCTTCTCCTCTTCTCTGCTCACCTCTCCTCTGCTCTCCTCTCATCTCCTCTGCTCTCATCTCCTTTCCTCTCCTCTCATCTCCTTTCCTCTCCTCTCCTCTCCTCTCCTCTCCTCTCCTCTCCTCTGCTCTGCTCTGCTCTGCTCTCATCTCCTCTGCTCTGCTCTCATCTCCTCTGCTCACCTCTCATCTCCTCTCCTCTCCTCTCCTCTCCTCTCCTCTCCTCTCCTCTCCTCTCCTCTCCTCTCCTCTCCTCTCCTCTCCTCTCCTCTCCTCTCCTCTCCTCTCACCTCACCTCACCTCAGGAGCCCTGTATTGGTACTGATCTAACCTCAGCCTTAGTTTCCCCACATGAGTTAATGTAGCACTTTATACAATCTGGCATATTCAGCCTTGCTTGCATCCTGACTGAACCCTCCCCTCCCCTCCCCTCCCTCCCTCCCTCCCTCCCTCCCTCCCTCCCTCCCTCCCTCCCTCCCTCTGTAAGAGCTCCATAATAAGCATTAGCACTATGGCTGACTCTGTAAAACAACACATTTCACTGCACCTATCTGGTGTATGTGACAATAAAACATTATTATTGTTTTCTTATACACATGCACTCTTTATAATCGATCCCCTCTTTTCGTCTATCACCTTCTATAAATGGGAATGTACGAATGGATCGGCAGTGTTTGGTGTGGAACGAAGGCCTCTTCAACAACTGATCTAACCTAGCCATGTAGAAGTGTTCGCTACAGGAAGGCCTCTTCAACAACTGATCTAACCTAGCCATGTAGAAGTGTTCGCTACAGGAAGGCCTCTTCAACAACTGATCTAACCTAGCCATGTAGAAGTGTTCGCTACAGGAAGGCCTCTTCAACAACTGATCTAACCTAGCCATGTAGAAGTGTTCGCTACAGGAAGGCCTCTTCAACAACTGATCTAACCTAGCCATGTAGAAGTGTTCGCTACAGGAAGGCCTCTTCAACAACTGATCTAACCTAGCCATGTAGAAGTGTTCGCTACAGGAAGGCCTCTTCAACAACTGATCTAACCTAGCCATGTAGAAGTGTTCGCTACAGGAAGGCCTCTTCAACAACTGATCTAACCTAGCCATGTAGAAGTGTTCGCTACAGGAAGGCCTCTTCAACAACTGATCTAACCTAGCCATGTAGAAGTGTTCGCTACAGGAAGGCCTCTTCAACAACTGATCTAACCTAGCCATGTAGAAGTGTTCGCTACAGGAAAGGGGAGTGTCCTTGGTTAGTGGGGAGACCGGGCTTCTCAGAGTCAATACACCTGCAGTTTTCAACGCCAAATCATCCTCCAAGGCTGAGGAGTGAGAGAGATATGAAGTCTGTTAAACAAGTGGACCTTCATGTCTATAAGAATGTTACTTCCTCACCATGACCCATGGTCTGTTTTCCTCGTCTTTCTATTCTGATCTGTGGTCAGGCATGTAGCTACGGTAGATAGCAGATAATGATCTGTGGTCAGGCGTGTAGCTACGGTAAATAGCAGATAATGATCTGTGGTCAGGTGTGTAGCTACGGTAGATAGCAGATAATGATCTGTGGTCAGGCGTGTAGCTACGGTAGATAGCAGATAATGATCTGTGGTCAGGCGTGTAGCTACGGTAGATAGCAGATAATGATCTGTGGTCAGGCGTGTAGCTACGTTAGATAGCAGATAATGATCTGTGGTCAGGCGTGTAGCTACGTTAGATAGCGGATAATGATCTGTGGTCAGGCGTGTAGCTACGGTAGATAGCGGATAATGATCTGTGGTCAGGCGTGTAGCTACGGTAGATAGCGGATAATGATCTGTGGTCAGGCGTGTAGCTACGGTAGATAGCGGATAATGATCTGTGGTCAGGCGTGTAGCTACGGTAGATAGCGGATAATGATCTGTGGTCAGGCGTGTAGCTACGGTAGATAGCGGATAATGATCTGTGGTCAGGCGTGTAGCTACGGTAGATAGCGGATAATGATCTGTGGTCAGGCGTGTAGCTACGGTAGATAGCGGATAATGATCTGTGGTCAGGCGTGTAGCTACGGTAGATAGCGGATAATGATCTGTGGTCAGGCGTGTAGCTACGTTAGATAGCGGATAATGATCTGTGGTCAGGCGTGTAGCTACGGTAGATAGCGGATAATGATCTGTGGTCAGGCGTGTAGCTACGGTAGATAGCGGATAATGATCTGTGGTCAGGCGTGTAGCTACGGTAGATAGCGGATAATGATCTGTGGTCAGGCGTGTAGCTACGGTAGATAGCGGATAATGATCTGTGGTCAGGCGTGTAGCTACGGTAGATAGCGGATAATGATCTGTGGTCAGGCGTGTAGCTACGGTAGATAGCGGATAATGATCTGTGGTCAGGCGTGTAGCTACGGTAGATAGCGGATAATGATCTGTGGTCAGGCGTGTAGCTACGGTAGATAGCGGATAATGATCTGTGGTCAGGCGTGTAGCTACGGTAGATAGCGGATAATGATCTGTGGTCAGGCGTGTAGCTACGGTAGATAGCGGATAATGATCTGTGGTCAGGCGTGTAGCTACGGTAGATAGCGGATAATGATCTGTGGTCAGGCGTGTAGCTACGGTAGATAGCGGATAATGATCTGTGGTCAGGCGTGTAGCTACGTTAGATAGCAGATAATGATCTGTGGTCAGGCGTGTAGCTACGGTAGATAGCAGATAATGATCTGTGGTCAGGCGTGTAGCTACGGTAGATAGCAGATAATGATCTGTGGTCAGGCGTGTAGCTACGGTAGATAGCAGATAATGATCTGTGGTCAGGCGTGTAGCTACGGTAGATAGCAGATAATGATCTGTGGTCAGGCGTGTAGCTACGGTAGATAGCAGATAATGATCTGTGGTCAGGCGTGTAGCTACGGTAGATAGCAGATAATGATCTGTGGTCAGGCGTGTAGCTACGGTAGATAGCAGATAATGATCTGTGGTCAGGCGTGTAGCTACGGTAGATAGCAGATAATGATCTGTGGTCAGGCGTGTAGCTACGGTAGATAGCAGATAATGATCTGTGGTCAGGCGTGTAGCTACGGTAGATAGCAGATAATGATCTGTGGTCAGGCGTGTAGCTACGGTAGATAGCAGATAATGATCTGTGGTCAGGCGTGTAGCTACGGTAGATAGCAGATAATGATCTGTGGTCAGGCGTGTAGCTACGGTAGATAGCAGATAATGATCTGTGGTCAGGCGTGTAGCTACGGTAGATAGCAGATAATGATCTGTGGTCAGGCGTGTAGCTACGGTAGATAGCAGATAATGATCTGTGGTCAGGCGTGTAGCTACGGTAGATAGCAGATAATGATCTGTGGTCAGGCGTGTAGCTACGGTAGATAGCAGATAATGATCTGTGGTCAGGCGTGTAGCTACGGTAGATAGCAGATAATGATCTGTGGTCAGGCGTGTAGCTACGGTAGATAGCAGATAATGATCTGTGGTCAGGCGTGTAGCTACGGTAGATAGCAGATAATGATCTGTGGTCAGGCGTGTAGCTACGGTAGATAGCAGATAATGATCTGTGGTCAGGCGTGTAGCTACGGTAGATAGCAGATAATGATCTGTGGTCAGGCGTGTAGCTACGGTAGATAGCAGATAATGATCTGTGGTCAGGCGTGTAGCTACGGTAGATAGCAGATAATGATCTGTGGTCAGGCGTGTAGCTACGGTAGATAGCAGATAATGATCTGTGGTCAGGCGTGTAGCTACGGTAGATAGCAGATAATGATCTGTGGTCAGGCGTGTAGCTACGGTAGATAGCAGATAATGATCTGTGGTCAGGCGTGTAGCTACGGTAGATAGCAGATAATGATCTGTGGTCAGGCGTGTAGCTACGGTAGATAGCAGATAATGATCTGTGGTCAGGCGTGTAGCTACGGTAGATAGCAGATAATGATCTGTGGTCAGGCGTGTAGCTACGGTAGATAGCAGATAATGATCTGTGGTCAGGCGTGTAGCTACGGTAGATAGCAGATAATGACGGGTCGGCGGTGTCGGGTGCAGGCGGGCAGGCGTGTAGCTACGGTAGATAGCAGATAATGATCTGTGGTCAGGCATGTAGCTACGGTAGATAGCAGATAATGATCTGTGGTAAGGCATGTAGTTACGGTAGATAGCAGATAATGCAGGGAGCATTGTAGACAGGGCACCAGTCTGTTTGTGCCATCATGCCACTCCTTGCCACTCCTTTTCATGCCAAACACGAAGAGCTGAAACATACTGTAACCCAGGATAGCAGCATTGTGAGTGGATGACATGACTGTTTGGTGTCGTCTGTCTGTCTGTCTGTCTGTCTGTCTGTCTGTCTGTCTGTCTGTCTGTCTGTCTGTCTGTCTGTCTGTCTGTCTGTCTGTCTGTCTGTCTGTCTGTCTGTCTGTCCCTCTCAGCGGTTCAGTCCTGTGAAGGAACTGGCTCCTCCTGTAGGTATGTACAATGACCCGCGCTGTGCTCTGGATATCCTCAAGAAGACCACTGGAATGCAGAGAAATCCCTTTGGCCTGACTGCTGTCCGGTTCCTTCCTGACAGCCGGAAACAGTCCACTCCAGGTGTGTCTGTGTCTGTGTGTGTTTGTGTATAATATATATCCACAACACACTCTGTCTCCCCCACACCTCTCAAACACTCCCCGTTACTCACATTGCTGACCCAGTGTGTGTTTATGTACTTAACGGCCGGGCGGATGTTTTATGGCTGATACATGGTGGCAGTACATCATCTGGAAATACTGCAGTTTGCCAAGTGCATAAATGCCCGGCATAGATAGATGGCTAAAGGTAGTTTCAGTGATGACTGAAACGTCAGTCTGTGTGAAGTAGAGCTTTTATGTATTGTAGTGTTAGTGTGTGTACAGGGAGAGATTTAATGTATCAAGGTAGGCGCCGGGTAATCGAACAGTCATTCCCCCACATTTATCCATTTACTGCCTCTCTTACACACACATCAACACAGTCCCCACCCCCGCCTGTGTTAATGCTCTGCTCCCACCTCAGGTCCTGGTGCCTATAATATGTTTGAATATGGCCTGGCCCAGGACAGCATAAAAAAGGCTTACCTAGAGAGTACCAGGAAGGGAGGCTTCGGTTCGACAGCCCAACGCAGTCTCGTGTTCCATAACAATGAAGAGGTCCCTGGGCCTGGCCAGTACAAGGTAGGACCTGCTCTCAGCACTGCTAGAAAAACAAGCCTATGATCTGAACTGTAGTGTGGTGGAACCATGGGGATTATTACAGAGCTCAGCAAACACTCTCATCTCCTGTGTGTGTGTGTCTAGGTGGAGAAGAAGACAGAGGAGCTGTACAAGAAGCAGCACACAGCAGCATTCAAGTCGGCCACAGAACGACTGGCCATATCCCTGGTGGCTAAAGTAAGACTACGGGGCTTTAATTCATCACACACACACACACACCACCAGCACAGACTCAGCATGCATGCTGTGATACAGCTGTTTAGAACAGGTACCAAGTCAGCATGTGAACTAAGGAGAGTATCAACAACATACAGTCAGAAAGCTTTCACAATAGATACTCCACCTTCCCTCAGAACGGCATTCTCTAGTCTGCTAAGGAAGTCTCAATTATAAATGGCCAACCTGTAAACACACACACACACGTTCGCTGAAGGTCTGAGGCTCAGTGCTGCTGTTAGTGTGTGTGTGTATGTGTGCAGCAGTTAAGTGGGAGTAATAAGCCTGGGTTTAGGCTGTCCTCTCTAAATAGTGCATCTCAGCTGGAAGCATTTGTCCCAGGTTGTCCTGAAGCTCAGCCAGAGCACGCTGCTCCCTCTGTCAACACTGACAATTTATTCCACGCACAACGCCGTCCCCATTCCCCCCCATATTGATCAATTCCGGACCATCATAAAACTAGACGTGTAATTAATTTCTCTCCCAGCAAGTTGCTTCTCTTATTAATCACCTTTAACAGCTGTATTGTGTGTCACAAATGGCACCCTATTCCCTGTGTAGTGCACTACTTTTGATCAGGCCCTATGGCACCCTATTCCCTGTGTAGTGCACTACTTTTGACCAGAGCCCTATGGCACCCTATTCCCTGTGTAGTGCACTACTTTTGACCAGAGCCCTATGGCACCCTATTCCCTGTGTAGTGCACTACTTTTGACCAGACACTAGGATGCTACTTGGGATGCCTCAATTAACATTGGGGGGGGGAGGCATATTGAGCCAAGTCTCACTAATGGTCCTGAAGTGTACTGACAGAGGCAGAACGTTTTGGGGCAGTTTGTAGTTTGGTAGGAACGCTTGTCGTGTGGTTTGGCGGGTTTCTGGCCAAGACAAGAGTCAGAAGTATGCATATCATCACAAAGCCAACATCTAAAATGTACAGAACTGGGTCCAATACTATTTGAAAACTTTTCAAATACTTTGAACATTTGCCGTAGCTTCTCAGGAGTGCTATATGGGCGGAGTTCCCGTTTTCTGACTATTCTATTGGTAATTAAGCCATGCAAGCTCAATCAAGCACATATAAAGTATTTTAAATCATTTCAAATAGTATTTGAACCCTGGTCTTAAGCTGTGTGGGTGAATAATATGAAGGTATGCGTGTCAGTCAGGGACATTTTGAGCTTCGTCAATTGTAATGGGGAAAGGTATACCTCCACACTGAACCATACCATACCAACAAGGTATACCTCCACACTGAGCCATACCATACCAACAAGGTATACCTCCACACTGAACCATACCATACCAACAAGGTATACCTCCACACTGAACCATACCATACTAACAAGGTATACCTCCACACTGAACCATACCATACCAACAAGGTATACCTCCACACTGAGCCATACCATACTAACAAGGTATACCTCCACACTGAACCATACCATACCAACAAGGTATACCTCCACACTGAGCCATACCATACTAACAAGGTATACCTCCACACAGAACCATACCATACTAACAAGGTATACCTCCACACTGAACCATACCATACTAACAAGGTATACCTCCACACTGAACCATACCATACTAACAAGGTATACCTCCACACTGAACCATACCATACCAACAAGGTATACCTCCACACTGAACCATACCATACTAACAAGGTATACCTCCACACTGAACCATACCATACTAACAAGGTATACCTCCACACTGAGCCATACCATACCAACAAGGTATACCTCCACAGTGAACCATACCATACTAACAAGGTATACCTCCACACTGAACCATACCATACTATCAAAGACCCTGTTTGACAGAACAGCATTTACTATGATATGAGTCTTATACAAATGTGCAATAAAATGAATTTTAGCTACAGATGCAGATGGATATGAATGCACCAAGGTACTATGACCACAGTGGCGGTCAGTGCCGTTTAAGATGAGGGAGCACTATTTTTCTTTCATGAGCATATGGCCTTATTTCTATTACAGCATATTGGATGACTGTCATTCATATTCCATTCACCCAGTTCAATGTAACAGCGATAGGTTTAGGCGACTACATGATACTAGAATTTTCCCAATACTATTATGAGGTTGCTACAACCTAGCCTACGAATTAAAGTTTACAACGTATGTACACACAGGTCGAGAGACAAATTTGAGGTGACAGACAGAGACATTCAATACCACCTTGTACACCTCAACCTCACGGCTTGGTTTTTGCTCAGACATGCACTGTCAACTGTGGGACCTTATATAGACAGGTATGGGCCTTTCCAAATCATGTCCAATCAATTGAATTTACCACAGGTGGACTCCAATCAAGTTGTAGAAACATCTCAAGGATGATCAATGGAAACAGGATGCACCTGAGCTCAATTTCGAGTCTAATAGCATAGGGTCTGAATACTTATGTAGATAAGGTATCTGTTTAAAATCTTTAATAAATTAGCTAAAAGTTCAAAAAATCTGCTTTTGATTTCTCATTATGGGGTATTGTGTGTAGATTGATGAGGGAAGCATTTTAATTTAATCCATTTTAGAATAAAGCTGTAACGTAACAAAATCTGTAAAAAGTGAAGGGGTCTGAATACTTTCAGATTGCACTGTGTTTTGGTCTTTTAGTAGTAAATCTCTTTCCCCCTAGCAGTTGAACTCTACTGTTGAAATCGTGATGTAGAGGCACCTTGAGAAGGTTCCTTTACGTCATCTCAAGGGAGGAGTTCGGTATGAAATCCACTCCCTTCTAGATGTGCTGGGTGGTACCACCTCAAGGGAGGAGTTCGGTATGAAATCCACTCCCTTCTAGATGTGCTGGGTGGTACCACCTCAAGGGAGGAGTTCGGTATGAAATCCACTCCCTTCTAGATATGCTGGGTGGTACCACCTCAAGGTTTACTATTAAAGCAGGTGACAGCACGTGCCAATATATTTGGTGTGACAATATATTTTGCATGATGCTTCCTTGACTAGACTAATGACATTACACAAAATTCAAAAAGGGAGTAAGGCACATTTCCACATATGTACAAATTCAACATTTTTGCTTACCGTTTTATCAGCCTGGTCTCATAGACTAGCCGTAACATAGTAAACATAAATCCAGGACACTCAGATTAGTATGATATGTTACGTTTGGTATGGTTATATAAGACAGATGGCTACTTTAGGCAAAAGCTGAAGTTGTAGGGGTGGGCATGTAATGCAAATGTCTAGCACCCTGAAGGCAGCGAGTTGGAATGTCATCACTGACAACTTTTAGCATTTTAGCGAATTAGCAACTTGTCAACTACTTACTACTTTTTAGCTACTTTGCAACTACTAAGCATATTAGCTAACCCTAACCTTAACCCTTTAACCTAACTCATAAAGTTAACCCTAACCTTAACCCTAATCCCTAGCCTAGCTAATGTTAGCCACCTAGCTAGAATTTGGAACATATCATACGTTTTGCAAATTCTTAACATATTGTACTTTTGGATATTTGTGAAATATTGTATGTTTTGGAAAATGTGTAATACGAATTGTAATTCGTAACATATCATATGACATGAGTGATGGACATCCACAAATGAGTACAGCCCCGACCGGGAGTCAAACCCTGGTCCAGTGACTGTCAAGCCAACGCCTTTACCAGGGGCGGCAGGTAGCCTAGTGGTTAGAGCGTTGGCCCGTAACCAAGAGGTTGCTTGATCGAATCCCTGAGCTGACAAGGTAAAAATCTGTCGTTCTGCACCTGAACATGGCAGTTAACCCCCTGTTCCTAGGCCGTCATTGTAAATAAGAATTTGTTCTTAACTGACTTGCCTAGTTAAATAAAGGTTAAATAAATACACATTTAAAATAATAATGCCAGGGAAAGGGTTGGTGTAGTGTAACAACCTTAAACCAACACCTAGTGAGCTCATCAAGAGGTTTGGACTTCTTGGTGTAAAGGTTAAGGTGTTGGCTTGACAGTCACTGGACATGGGTTTGAGTCCCAGTCGGGGCTACCCCCCGATGGTTAAGGTGTTGGCTTGACAGTCACTGGACATGGGTTTGAGTCCCAGTCGGGGCTACCCCCCCCCGATGGTTAAGGTGTTGGCTTGACAGTCACTGGACATGGGTTTGAGTCCCGGCCGGCGATACAACATCCTTCCATGGTTGGTTTCATTGATTCTCCTCTTAAACTGTCCCAAATTGACACAGTTTTAGTTACAACTTCCTAGTCCATTGAAGAGGATCAGCTTGAGCAAAGTGAGGTGTCGATTCACTGATCTACAAATAGTTTTCACTGCCAAATAATCGGCTTTGTGTGATTAAGATTCACAGAGCTACGCCTTCTCTGGCTTAGGTTGATACCGCATCAAACACACACGCACAACCAGACATTGATTGACTGATTGGAGACAGCTTGTGTCAGTTAAAGAACATGTCCTAGTATTTTCTACCTGCAGTAAACATAGTGGATAATGCTGGAAATACCGGTCAATGAAAAAGACCAACAAAAGCAACCCAAACAACTGTCCCTAAATGACTACTCATCTTCTGAATACAAACATCACCCAGACGGTCACACATCAACAGTCATCCTACACCACGGCACCATTCGTTTGGGGACTAAAAACATTTAATATTCCATCAAACAACATAATTTGCAATTTAATCTCATAGCCAGTGTTTGACAATGAAGTCAAATGAAAGGAGGATTTGATTTGATGACTATTTCGTTCCCATTGTCAGAGAGCATCCTTGATTATGATGAGACTGGGTATTTTCCTGTTTACCATTTCTGTTCCCCTACCTCCCTGCTGTCTTCTCCTACACACACACACACACACACACACACACACACACACACACACACACACACACGGTGGGTCTGAACAGATTCCTGTGTGGAGCTGGATCTGAGAGAGTTGTAATAACGCCATGCTGGGCCTCCTTTATGGGGAGTTAATGAAAAACCCCGAGACGCCGCAGCAGTTAGCGCCATGCTGCGGCTCTCCTTCCCCCTGTATCCCACAGCGATGGATATTAAAAGTGTCTAATCGGTGTCTAATCAGGCCGCTTCTATCAAAGAAGGGACTATGTGATGTGGGGAGAACAAAAAAGAGAAAAACCTAATCTCTTACTATCCCTTTCCTCTGTACTTCTTAAGCTTGAATTCAAAAGAGGTCAAACATGATTTATTTTTTTGCAAGACGGTTCGACTGTGCTTTGTGTAAAATGGAGATCCATGCGCTGCTGCATAACACAGAAAAACAGTTCAGTGTTTTTCCACTTTCTGTATAATCCTTTTTCGATAACGCAATTCAGAAGGACTGTCCCTATTGTATTCTGTATTCTTCTTCTTCTTTAAATCATCATCCAAAAGTCCTATATGGGCTCTGGTCAATAGCAGTGCACTGTATAGGGAATAGGGTGCCGTTTGAGATCTCTTTTCTTATTGGAGAAATGACAGAAATGATGGTATCAGAAATGATAAGAAGCAACTGGGCTCAAATGAATGAAGCACCCTGTAGATAATGGCTCTGACCCCCAGACACAGAGGTTAGGGACTAGCCAGAGGGATAGTCCAATTTCATTTAGGGCTGATGCTTGCCCTTGGGCAGAATTCTTTACATCTATAGATCAGTGATATTTCTTCCCTCACCCCACCCGGAGAAGAAAGCATTGTGTTTGAGCACTGAGCAGTGATTGCCAATATCATTCTGCTGTTGTGTAGCCGCGTACAATCTGGAACTGCTCAGCTCACAGCATTACAGATTTCTACCAGCCGCCCCCAAAGTAACCAGCTGAGAATATCATCCCTCTTGGTCAAAACACAGCTGCTAAAACTTTAATATCCGTTATGCATACGAGGAAGGAACAAAACGTACGTTTTTATGTTTCTTGTCAATCTAAGCGTTGTTATGGAAAGAGACAGAATATGACAAGAACACGGGCCAGCTACTAATAGGTACTGGCTAAGTCAAGGTTAAGTATATTAACGCTGTGGGGATGACAGGGAATGGAAAAATCATTTGTTCTCCGTCCCCTGCAACAGGCCCGTGAGCACGTAATCTATTCAATTAGAGTGGCCGGAAATAATTAGAAGTCTTGCTAAACATACATTTATTGAACAAGAGTTGCATCGATTTAATTATCGCCGTGCAGAGAAGCAAAACGAGCAATAGCAGATCCACCACAGAAGAAATGATGCCATTTGCCACACAGAGAGAGAGGAGAGAGAGAGAGGAGAGAGAGAGAGTGGGTATGAGAGAGAGAGCATGGGTATGAGAGCAAGGAGAGAGAGAGTGTGGGTATTAGAGAGAGAGTGAGTTTTACAGAGAGAGAGTGAGTATTACAAAGAGAGAGAGAGAGAGAGAGAGAGAGAGAGAGAGTATTAGAGAGAGAGTGAGTATTAGAGAGAGAGAGAGAGAGAGTGAGTATTACAGAGAGAGAGTGAGTATTACAGAGAGAGAGTGAGTATTACAGAGAGAGAGAGTTTTACAGAGAGAGAGAGTTTTACAGAGAGAGAGAGTTTTACAGAGAGAGAGAGTTTTACAGAGAGAGAGAGAGAGTTTTACAGAGAGAGAGAGTTTTACAGAGAGAGAGAGAGTTTTACAGAGAGAGAGAGTGAGTTTTGAGAGAGTGAGTTTTACAGAGAGAGAGAGAGTTTTACAGAGAGAGAGAGTTTTACAGAGAGAGAGAGTTTTACAGAGAGAGAGAGTTTTACAGAGAGAGAGAGTTTTACAGAGAGAGAGAGTTTTACAGAGAGAGAGAGTTTTACAGAGAGAGAGAGAGTTTTACAGAGAGAGAGAGAGTTTTACAGAGAGAGAGAGAGTTTTACAGAGAGAGAGAGAGTTTTACAGAGAGAGAGAGAGTTTTACAGAGAGAGAGAGAGAGTTTTACAGAGAGAGAGAGAGAGTTTTACAGAGAGAGAGAGAGAGTTTTACAGAGAGAGAGAGAGAGTTTTACAGAGAGAGAGAGAGAGTTTTACAGAGAGAGAGAGAGTTTTACAGAGAGAGAGAGTGAGTTTTGAGAGAGTGAGTTTTGAGAGAGTGAGAGTTTTACAGAGAGAGAGAGAGAGTTTTACAGAGAGAGAGAGAGTTTTACAGAGAGAGAGAGAGAGTTTTACAGAGAGAGAGAGTATTACAGAGAGAGAGTTTTACAGAGAGAGAGAGAGTATTACAGAGAGAGAGAGAGAGTTTTACAGAGAGAGAGAGAGTTTTACAGAGAGAGAGAGAGAGTTTTACAGAGAGAGAGAGAGTATTACAGAGAGAGAGAGAGTATTACAGAGAGAGAGAGAGAGTATTACAGAGAGAGAGAGAGAGTTTTACAGAGAGAGAGAGAGAGTTTTACAGAGAGAGAGTATTAGAGAGAGAGAGAGTATTAGAGAGAGAGAGAGAGTATTAGAGAGAGAGAGAGAGAATTAGAGAGAGAGAGTATTAGAGAGAGAGTGAGTATTAGAGAGAGAGTATTAGAGAGAGAGAGTATTAGAGAGAGAGAGGGAGAGAGAGTATTAGAGAGAGAGAGAGAGAGTATTAGCGAGAGAGAGAGAGATATTATTAGAGAGAGAGAAAGAGAGTGTGTGTGTGTGTGCTTGCACACAGAGTCTTGAAGTATTCAACTTGTGAAACAAATGCAACACGCTGCCTACATGCTGCCAGTGCTCGAGGCAACAGTTAGTCCTGAGAGGCACCTGCGTCCGTCTCTCAGCATGCTTACCTTAGGGACAATTCCTTGTCCTTTAGACAGTATGCACCCGCTTCTCCATCTGGAAGTTTCATTCAAATCCTGCACGTGGGGCGCATGGGGGGGAGTTAGCATTTTTCAAAGACGTGAAACAGCTTTTTCCTGCAGTCTAGAGTCATACTCATTGTATATGTATATTGGGTATTAGAGAGAGAGTGAGAGAGAGAAAGAGAGTGGGTATTAGAGAGAGTGGGTATTAGAGAGAGAGAGAAAGAGAGTGGGTATTAGAGAGAGAAAGAGAGTTGGTATTAGAGAGAGAGAGAGAGAGAGAGTGGGTATTAGAGAGAGAGAGAGAGAGAGACTGGGTATGAGAGAAAGGAGAGAGTGGGTATTAGAGAGAGAGAGAGAGAGTGGGTATGAGAGAGAGAGTGGGTGTGAGAGAGAGATTGGGTATGAGAGAAAAGAGTGGGTATTAGAGAAAGGAGCGAGAGAGGGAGAGTATTAGAGAGAGAGAGTGGGAATTAGAGAGAGAGTGGGAATTAGAGAGAGTGGGTATTAGAGAGAGAGAGTGAGAGAGAGAAAGAGAGTGGGTATTAGAGAGAGAGAGTGGGTATTAGAGAGAGAGAGATAGAGAAAGAGAGTTGGTATTAGAGAGAGAGAGAGTGGGTATTAGAGAGAGAGAGAGTGGGTATGAGAGAAAGGAGAGAGTGGGTATTAGAGAGAGAGAGAGAGTGGGTATGGGAGAGAGATTGGGTATGAGAGAAAAGAGTGGGTATTAGAGAAAGGAGCGAGAGAGGGAGAGTATTAGAGAGAGAGAGTGGGAATTAGAGAGAGTGGGTATTAGAGAGAGAGAGAGAGAGAGAGAGAGAGAGAGAGCGAGAGAGAGAAAGAGAGTGGGTATTAGAGAGAGAGAGAGAGAGAAAGAGAGTTGGTATTAGAGAGAGAGAGAGAGAGAGAGAGAGTGGGTATTAGAGAGAGAGAGAGAGAGAGTGGGTATGAGAGAAAGGAGAGAGTGGGTATTAGAGAGAGAGAGTGCGTATGGGAGAGAGAGTGGGTATTAGAGAGAGTGGGAATTAGAGAGGGAGAGAGAAAGAGTGGGTATGAGAGAGAGTGGATATGAGAATAAGGAGAGAGAGAGAGAGAGAGAGAGAGAGAGAGGGTATTAGAGAGAGAGAGAGAGAGAGAGGGGGTATGAGAGAGAGAGAGAGAGAGAGAGAGGGTATTAGAGAGAGGGGGGGTATTAGAGAGAGAGAGGGGGTATGAGAGAGGGGTTATGAGAGAGAGAGGGGGTATTTGAGAGAGAGAGAGAGAGAGGGGGTATTTGAGAGAGAGAGAGGGGGTATTTGAGAGAGAGAGAGAAGGGGTATTAGAGAGAGAGAGAGGGTATTAGAGAGAGAGAGAGAGAGAGGGTATTAGAGAGAGAGAGAGAGAGGGTATTAGAGAGAGAGAGAGAGAGAGAGGGTATTAGAGAGAGAGAGAGAGAGAGAGAGGGTATTAGAGAGAGAGAGAGAGAGAGGGTATTAGAGAGAGAGAGAGAGAGGGTATTAGAGAGAGAGAGAGAGAGAGAGAGAGAGAGAGTATTACAGTCTAGAGTCATAATCATTGTATTGTTAGAAATAGGTTATCTAAGCATACTTCTTTACCTGTTCAATTGTCATTTGAATTAATGAAGCACATTGATTCTTTACGAACCTTTTCCCTACTTTAGGAGATTAGTACAACTGTCACACTAGTATATAGTATTATAACCCAATAATGAATTTCATTGGAGTATTTTCTAAAGTCTATCAACCTCGTCAGCAGGCCTGGCAGCTGAGATAGTTTGACAAGCTACTCTAGCTTGAAATGGCTTGGTAGCTATTTATGAGGTTGAGAGATTGGGAACCTATCTAGCTGACTAGTTAATGCCAACTTCATAACATTGCTAGGTGGCTAGTATTACAGAGAAACAACAGGAAGGAATCAATAGGCTACATAGCTTGATCAAATTAATTTACAAGCATACCTCCTGCAAGTCCTGACCATCACCGGCAGGTTAAGTCAAATCAAACTGTGTGTCTCTCGACACTCTCTCTCCTCCTCCACTCATGATACTGTCTGCATGCATATCTTTACTCCGTGGTGCACCTTGGAAGGAACCACTTACCTAGAAGAATGGGGGTGATACTCTTTGCCCGGTCCAGCTGACAGATCGTTTTTATAAATAATTATGATAAAGCTTAAAATGAAGTTTAGTAATTCATTTAAAGGAGCAATATGCGGAAATAGCTCCGCCATTAGTCTATTAGTTTCCCTAATTTCAGTTCATGTGACAAAACAAGCAATGTATAGTGTAGAGAATCATTGTACCATCTAAACCACTGTGAAATATATTTTCCATAACCAAAAATATTGTATTTTCAGCTGTTTTGAAGCTGGTGTACACAACCCGAAGTTAAAGCCTCAAAAACAAAACTTAAGAACGGGAAGAATAGAAATAGTGTACATAGAACAGATCTACCGCTTCTTAGACTTGCTTTCAATGAGAATGACAGATCTATAACTCACATTTCTATGTGAATTTGGTCAGGTTGCCCACAAACATACATATTTCAGCTTTAAAGTCTAAAAAAACAACACAGGACAAATCTGTGGGGGGGTGCCCTTATGCCCGCTGGTAAAGAGTTTGGATTCTAGTCATGGTTATGGCGTCCCATGGTGTTTGTGAAGGATGTGAGAGTTTGGTCATGCAGAGGTTCCTGGGGTTAATGTATATACAGTATACTGACTATCAGGAGGAACTATTTACACGGTTTGTAGGACCGTAGAAGGCTGTCTGAAAGAATGGAAAGAGGCTATAGATTATGCTGTCAGTTGTCATATGCATGACGGTGATTGGAAAACCCATGAGAGGGTTTCATGTGGCGTGAGAAGTGGGCTGCCTTAGGCATCCTTCCGCTGCTATTTTAGTCTATCGAGTTCAACTCAATTTCTTCTCACTTTCATAAAAGAGGTAGGATGTTGGTAAGATGAAAGCGGTGCGGGGACAGTTGAGTCCTATGGCTGTATTGACCAGTGTCTCTGACAGCCTCCCCTCGGTAATAACGTTTTTATCGAGCCAAGACCCCTGTCTACCAGATCGTCTGCAGGTGACCCTATGCAGCTCCGTGCCGCGCTGTCTGGAACATTTTAGTTCGGACTTCTTCCACGTCGTGGTACGTTAGCTGGAGTCCGAACAGAGGGGATGATGATGTAGAATGACTGTGAGAGGATTTTTAACAAAGTTTTAAAAAGGCACACTGCAGTGTGACTTTAATTAGATACTGTATATGTAAGCAGTCGTTAGCCATTTAACGATAGAGATTGTAAACAGACAGTGTTGTTAACTAGCGACTTTAAATACACATAAGAAATCTGATCTTTGACATGGCAGTCTCCCTTTGCCGGTGCTATCAGTTGGCCCAGTTTGATGCAGTACCCCGTTTTCTGTTTGATTAGAGCCAGCTGTCTGTCTGTCTGTCTGTCTGTCTGTCTGTCTGTCTGTCTGTCTGTCTGTCTGTCTGTCTGTCTGTCTGTCTGTCTGTCTGTCTGTCTGTCTTGACTTTAGTCTGCTCCCCATTAAAATACGAGGGAGTATCTCGAGTCGACTGAACAAACAGCATTTAGCCATACCATGCTTCCTTCCTGGCCATTATGAAGGTGGTGTCCTAAATATAGTAAAGAGGGTGCCATTTGGGATGCAGAATTCCACGTGTTTCAGCTAATAACGGCACCGTGGATCAGAGGGAGTCGCTGGCTCAGATCAACCTAATGTCTGATCAACTGACTGGTGTTGAAAAAGTAGCCTTAGGAAAAATGAAATAAAACAGGCTCTTAAACACTCTTAATGAGAGAAAGAAGAGAGCCTTATTAGTGCATCCCGGAGAAGCCCAGAGAAGGCTATTAGTGCTAAAGTTTACTACCAGGCTCTGGAACAGACTGCAGAAGCAAATAGTTGTAGCATCCGCATTATCCCTTCACGATCTCACAGTATAGCAGACCTCCATCTGTTTGGATCATGTTTTATTGCTGTGTGCGTGTGTGTGCATTATATTTGATATTTTGTTGACTTTTATGATAGATTTTCTTCTCTTGTTGTCTTGTTGTCTCATTCTTTTATTTTAATGTCTTGTTGGATCTGTGTTGCTTTTTGTTTATTATTGTTCTGTGTTGTGTGTTGTGTGGGGACCCCAGGAAGAGTAGTTGTTGCAATCGGAATGGCTAATGGCAGATCCAAGTAAACCCAGAAATAATTAGCAAAGATTCAGACGCATAATCTGTATTTCTTCTGTCGTTCCAACAGATGGTATGGTTTTGAACATAAGAATACGTCTGCTATCTAGCAGAGCAACTCATTAGCTTTAAAAATCATTCCATTAGATTTATGTTAGCAGAGATCTAACAGCATGCTCTGTGTCTGAGCTCAGTGTCACAACAGTGATGCAGTCGCCTATTTTAGTACGACTGCAGAGTCCTACTTGTTTTAGATCCACATTGCTTCATGGAAAGAGACGGGAATAGTGAATGAGGGTAGAAAATAGAGGCAGAGAGACAGAAAGAGAGACAGTGAAGGTAGAGAATTATAGGGAGACAGAAAGAGAGAGGGGTAGAGAATTAGAGGCAGAGAGACAGAAAGAGAGAAGGGGTAGAGAATTATAGGAAGAGAGACAGAAAGAGAGAGGGGGGGTAGAGAATTATAGGAAGAGAGACAGAAAGAGAAAGGGGGTAGAGATGGGGATCCTGCATGCTTTTAGGGTTTATGAGATGTGTGGATGCACTCTATGGCTTGAGGAAAGATCACAGTCTTGTTTGTGTAAAATCTCCCCTCTCTGTAAAGTTGTGATTATTCTCCTAACACTGCTGTTTTTGAGTTTACACCAAGAGTGTGCAGCTGAACCTAGCTCTGATCCAGGTTGTTAGTGTGTGTTCCTTGGGCCAGAGCTACACTGAACCCTACCTCGTTGTTCAACCCCCCTTAAGCGCAAGAGTCCGACTTTGAATTTCGTTTTTGATCAATGAAGCCCCTGAGCTGCAACCATTGGTCCGTTGAATGTCAGAATCATTCATCTTAGCAACACACCCCATTTTGAAATGTAATTTCTATTGATCTGTTTAAAGAAACATTCAACTGTAGGATATACAAGAGGATATAGATGATATTGTTTGTTGTAACTCTGGCAATAACTGATTGGTCAGCAAATGGTCACAGACCTGGGAGAAGGATCACTTTTAAAGTGATTACAACATGCATTTGTTTTGATTTGATTTCAATATTGACAGCAAAGACCCAACAAATCCCTCACAGCCAGGGTTGGGTAGGTTACTTTATAAATGTAATCCGTTGCAGTTACTAGTTACCTGTCCAGAATCGTAATCAGTAACGTAACTTTTGGATTACCCTAACTCAGTGACGTAATCTGATTACATTCCGTTACTTTTTAGATTACTTTCCCCTTAAGAGGCATTAGAAGAAGACAAAATGAATGTTACCAATTGAACGACATCTATTGCAGGATAAATGAATGTTAGAGTTTACATAGCTGGACATGGATGTTACATTTTACTTTATGGGTTTGTTATGTAGGCTTCTTCTAACCCATCGCCTTCTACTACAGATAATAATATGATTAAATTATATCTTTACATTAAAAACCGAAGTCTATCAGAATTCCAGTCATTCCAATAAATGTTATACCCCTTGATCTTCAACAATAGGACTTGGAAATATGGAAGTATAGATTAGCCAAATTGTTTTACCTGAGCATAACCCCAAAACTAAGGACTTATTAGCCAGCCCTACTTTGTTGTTTGTGATTTTGTTATCATGGAGGACTAATTGGGCTCATTGATTCGAGTTGAAAAATAAATGCTGTGCTCATGGAATGACATGCTTTGAGCACTACTGAAAAGTGCTATTTACATGTGAAAAATGAATGCCATATGCTGCATTTGCTATAGGCCTATTGTTTACCTTTTTATTGGTGACACTTTGATATCTTGATGATATGCAGCTGTTTAAAGGGCAAATCCACAGTTGAAACAATAACAAAACGGTCGCCCCGCCTCTGTTTTGGTAAAAAGCTGAGGGATGGGCCTGGAGAAATGTAAATACTCTCAGATTAATAGACAGAACTATGGATGTCAGGACTGACCATCCATGATATGAAAATGATTGTTTTAACCTTGTTATGAGGCTATACAGTGTTTGTTTACATGTACAATGTTTACAAACATTGGAGAAATACAAGCTTTTATTTTGTGTTCTGATACGACAGTTGAACTGAGCTCATGAGGGGTTTCTAAATTATATTCTTCAATAATCAATGGATATATATATAATTTAAAAGTCCAAAAATGGATGTAGCAACTACAGATTGCCCCTTTAAGTCTATCAGAAGTGTGCGAGTTTGAGCATGTGTCCATTAGACCTATGGATTTTTTTTTTTATCAGCGTGAGTTAGATTGAGCAATAAAAGCCCCACTTTTATTCCATAGGCTGGGATCCGCACTGTGCAGCTGTTGCAAGTAGAGGTCGACCGATTATGATTTTTCGATACCGATTATTGGAGGGCCCAAAAAAGCCGCTACCGATTTAATCTGCAGATTTTTTTTTTTTTTAGAATTTATTTGTAATAATGACAATTACAACAATACTGAATGAACACTTATTTTAACTTAATATAATACATCAATAAAATCAATTTAGCCTCAAATAAATAATGAAACATGTTCAATTTGGTTTAAATAATGCAAAAACAAAGTGTTGGAGAAGAAAGTAAAAGTGCAATATGTGCCATGTAAGAAAGCTAACGTTTAAGTTCCTTGCTCAGAACATGAGAACATATGAAAGCTGGTGGTTCCTTTTATCATGAGTCTTCAATATTCCCAGGTAACAAGTTTTAGGTTGTAGTTATTATAGGAATTATAGGACTATTTCTCTCTATAGGATTTGTATTTCATATACCTTTGACTATTGGATGTTCTTATAGGCACTTTAGTATTGCCAGTGTAACAGTATAGCTTCCGTCCCTCTCCTCGCTCCTACCTGGGCTCGAACCAGGAACACATCGACAACAGCCATCCTCGAAGCAGCGTTACCCATGCAGAACAAGGGGAACAACTACTCCAAGTCTCAGAGCGAGTGACGTTTGAAACGCTATTAGCGCGCACCCGGCTAACTAGCTAGCCATTTCACATCGGTTACACCAGCCTAATCTTGGGAGTTGATAGGCTTGAGTGTCATAAACAGTGCAATGCTTGAAGCACAGCTGGCAAAACGCACAAAAGTGCTGTTTGAATGAATGCTTACGAGCCTGCTGCTGCCTACCACCGCTCAGTCAGACTGCTCTATCAAATCATCGATTTAATTATAAAATAATAACACACAGAAATATGAGCCTTGGGTCATTAATATGGTCGAATCCGGAAACTATCATCTCGAAAACAAAACGTTTTTCCTTTCAGTGAAATACGGAACTGTTCCGTATTTTATCTAATGGGTGGCATCCCTAAGTCTAAATGTTCCTGTTACATTGCACAACCTTCAATGTTATGTCATAATTACGTAAAATTCTGGCAAATTAGTTCGCAACGAGCCAGGCGGCCCAAACTGTTCCATATACCCTGACTCTGGTGCAATGAACGCAAGAGAAGTGACACAATTTCACCTGGTTAATATTGCCTGCTAACCTGGATTTCTTTTAGCTAAATATGCAGGTTTAAAAATATATACTTCTGTGTATTGATTTTAAGAAAGGCATTGATGTTTATGGTTAGGTACAGTCGTGCAACGATTGTGCTTTTTTTGCAAATGCGCTTTTGTTAAATCATCCCCCGTTTGGTGAAGTCGGCTGTCTTTGTTAGGAAGAAATAGTCTTCACATTTCGCAACGAGCCAGGCGGCCCAAACTGCTGCATATACTCTGACTCTGTTGCAAGAGAAGTGACACATTTTCCCTAGTTAAAAGAAATTCATGTTAGCAGGCAATATTAACTAAATATGCAGGTTTGAAAATATATACTTGTGTATTGATTTTAAGAAAGGCATTGATGTTTATGGTTGGAGCAACGTGTACCTAAGCGATTATATGCAACACAGAACAGGCTAGATAAACTAGTAATATCATCAACCATGTGTAGTTAACTAGTGATTATGATTGATTGATTGTTTTTTATAAGATAAGTTTAATGCTAGCTAGCAACTTACCTTGGCTTCTACTGCATTCGCGTAACAGGCAGGCTCCTCGTGGAGTGCAATGTAAAGCAGGTGGTTAGAGCGTTGGACTAGTTAACCGTAAGGTTGCAAGATTGAATCCCCGAGCTGACAAGGTAAAAATCTGTCGTTCTGCACCTGAACAAGGCAGTTAACCCACCGTTCCCAGGCCATAATTGAAAATAAGAATGTGTTCTTAACTGACTTGCCTAGTTAAATAAAGGTGTAAAAAAAAAAAAAAACAGCCAAATCGGCGTCCAAAAGTACCGATTTCCGATTGTTATGAAAACTTGAAATCGGCCCTAATTAATCGGCCATTCTGATTAATCGGTCGACCTCTAGTTGCAAGAGCACATTTGTCACTGGCTATCCACTGGTTTCAAAACAATGATTGATAGGCAGCTTAAACTCCTTGAATTCAACCATTATTAGGTTCAAATACACATTTAGATGTGTCCACAACAACCACAATCCGTAAGGCACAAATAGTTAAATGAGAGAGTAGCAGTGTGATTCACATCAATGCACTATGTAGATATCAATAATAAGTGATATCCGTATCACCGTAGACTACACCACTGCTATCATCCTTACCTCAAAGCGTTTATTCAAGTTGGATAATCTTTGGATGCCAACAGCAGTCACACCATTGGAAGACATAGCTTGGACTGTAGCCTACAAAATCCTATTCCTGCTCTTTTCCCTCGATCCATCAAACACATTTGGTGTGTCATCATAGTGGTCTCTGACTTGTGGTCAGTCTCGCTCAGGTGGAACAAACTTAAACTTGCGCCTTTTTTTCAATGCTGATTTGAATGTCATTGAGAAAACAGAGAAGTGTCCAATTTTTTTTCTTCTCGCAAACATCCTTTCTGAATTTAAAAGTAATCCTCGAAGTAATCATCTAGTTTTTCAAAAGTATCTGTAATCTGATTACAATATTTTTGCTGGTAATTTAACGGATTACAGTTTTTTGTAATCCGTTACTCCCCAACCCTGCTCACAGCAAAGACCCAACAAATCCCTCACAGCAAAGACCCAACAAATCACTCACAGCAAAGAACCAACAAATCCCTCACAGCAAAGAACCAACAAATCCCTCACAGCAAAGAACCAACAAATCCCTCACAGCAAAGAACCAACAAATCCCTCACAGCAAAGAACCAACAAATCCCTCACAGCAAATATCCAACAAATCCCTCACAGCAAAGAACCAACAAATCCCTCACAGCAAATATCCAACAAATCCCTCACAGCAAAGAACCAACAAATCCCTCACAGCAAAGAACCAACAAATCCCTCACAGCAAATATCCAACAAATCCCTCACAGCAAATATCCAACAAATCCCTCACAGCAAATATCCAACAAATCCCTCACAGCAAATATCCAACAAATCCCTCACAGCAAAGAACCAACAAATCCCTCACAGCAAAGAACCAACAAATCCCTCACAGCAAAGAACCAACAAATCCCTCACAGCAAAGACCCAACAAATCCCTGACTTTGAGACATACATCTGTCACAGTGTCTCTGTTCTGACATCATGTCTAAAATCAGAGGCTTGGTGCCTTGCAAGAACTACAACAAAAAGAGGAAACATTGCATCCTTTGACCTGCTGTCCGACTGATGTTTTTCACGCTCTTCAAGATGATAATACGGCTTCTGGATTTCACCATACCTCAATGTTGCTGCTTTCACATCATCTCTATCAGTAGGCAATGCACAGTTCTGTCCTACGGCGGAATACCAGGGAGATTTTTCTCCTGAATCTTATTTTTCTGTGCCCTCTCTTCCTTACCCTTCCACATGGAATGTGGAGGAACATGTGGGAGACAGCTGTGTGTGTAGACAGCTGTGTGTGGAGGAACAGGTGAGGGGGATGCTGGGAGCGTGTCGGTAACTGTGGCGGGACGAGGCCTGGTGCGGTTTAGGGATGCTGCCTGTTTATACAGCCAAGAGGCTGCAGACAGTCTGTTAGTCTGGTAGCTGAGTGGACCCAGCTGTGGGGCCTACAGTATAGCTGCCTGGTGGTTGCCTAGGATTCTCCACTGCCAAAGCCTGGTCACTCCGCTCACCGCCAGATGAGCGAGAGAAAGAAAGAGAGGGAGGGAGAGGGAGAGAAGACAGAGAGAGGGAGGTGTGGTGAAGGGAGGGGGAAGAGAGGGAATACAAAGGAACGACAAAGGAACGACGGCGAGAGGGAGGTGAAGTTCAGGGAGGAAGAGGGAGGGGGAAGAGAGGGAATGGGAGAAGGAGAGAGGAACAAGCTATCAAAAGACAATGTATTGATGTGTTAAATCTGTTCACCCTTTGACTAGAATGTCCTTCTCTGCTTCATTTTTACATTTACATTTGAGTAATTTAGCAGACGCTCTTATCCAGAGCAACTTGAAGTAGTGACTGTGTACATTTTCATATTTGTTCGTATTTTGTATTCGTAATTGTTGCTAGGATAAGAGAATTTCTGCACTCCCCTGTTTTCATAAAACATCCTGGATATGTAAACATAGAATATAAAATTCTTCATCTGGTTTTGTGAGAAAGTCCCGGTTTGATTTATGTCAGACACATTTATGGGAGAGAGAGAAGAAAGAGGAAGATAGCAGCAGATCTGTAGCCATCGGCGGCTATAGTATCTATAAAACCATACTACAAGCATATGGTGATTCCCTATCATTCCTGTGGTTTAATGATCCGTCTAAGAGCCCATTATAACACCAAATTCCTCCCCTTGAACTAAATAAAGCAGAAACCGATTATTTAACCACTGCGGCTGAGTGTGCAGAAGCTTCAATGAAACATACACTATAAATATAGCTCGGTATTTATGGGGTGGAAAAATTAAATGGCCGCCTCATCTGAAAATAACTTCCTCATTGTTTAATGGAGAGGGTTTAATGAGATGAGGAATGGTCTTCTACTGTGAGCTGAGAAGAAGAGGAATGGCTGGTACACTGTTCATGTCACAAGCATGGTCTTTAGTGTGAGGCTGTCAGGCAGAGCTAAAAAAGGTCTGGCTTCATCCCAAACGGCACACTATATAGTGCACTACTTTTGACCGGAGCCTGTATGGTCATACATATTAAGTAGTTCACTATGTAGGGAATAGGATGCCATTTGGGATTTAGCCCCCCCCTGTCTTCACGTAGCGCTTGTTCTGAGGAAGGAATCATAGTAGGTAATTAGTACATGTGCCACGAAGGTGGAATCATTGGTTCACTTCAACGCTGACCTTCTACCTGTTTCTTTCTTTCTTTTTCAGATGTTTAATTTTATTGAGATTGATTAATTATTGTCATCGATAGGACTAGACGGGGAGACAGCAGCTAGGAAAGGTGGACTCAGGGATCCCCCCCGTCCCCGTCCCCCCGTCCCCGTCCCCCCGTCCCCGTCTGGGGACATGTGAAGTCAGCCGCACTACCGCTAAGCCAGACTCTGGCATTACACACTGTTTACCTTTCTGACCAGTCCAAAAAAACATTCTGAACTCAACCGCAACAATAGGGAATCAATTACAGCTCCCATTCTAAACACATGCCCAATTAACCAATCGACTTGTCCTAGTTTGAATTCTTCATATTCTTCAGTGTCGAAAAGAATCGCAAACATCTAGATGGTAACAACACGTCTAGACGCTAATCAGGGGGAAATCACATCAGTATTCCCTTTCATTATGTTTCATGTCAGTGCCTGTGTGAGCGCTCATTAAATGAAACTTCTAAATGCATATAGATGGCGATAAACGGGAGAGAGAAATTGGACAGACGTGGCTGGCGCACCGCTCTGTAATTAAGTGTATTGTGACTACTGTCAATAGGTGAGAGGTGGTGAGAACGGTAGTTAAATTCCCATCAGGTGTAATTACAGCCATATTGGGGCTCCGTGACAGACGGGAGAGGACAAATGAAATGTGTTCTATTGTTAGAAAAAGATCTCAGCCGGTCTTCACAGGTACAGCCAACCTGTCATTTCAGCCGGTCTCTACAGGTATAGTCTCACAGGTACAGCCAACCTGTCATTTCAGCCGGTCTCTACAGGTATAGTCTCACAGGTACAGCCAACCTGTCATTTCAGCCGGTCTCTACAGGTATAGCCTCACAGGTACAGCCAACCTGTCATTTCAGCCGGTCCACAGGTATAGCCTCACAGGTACAGCCAACCTGTCATTTCCATCTCGATCGTGCAATTCATTTCAATACCATTTTCATATGCTACTAGCCACAGCTCTCCTCTCTCAGTTCTGTGTCTCTCTAGTCCCAAATAGGGTCCCTGTTCACACACCTTCATATCGTCATCTCTCTGTGTTGTGACCATATCGTCATCTCTCTGTGTTGTGACCATATCGTCATCTCTCTGTGTTGTAACCATATCGTCATCTCTCTGTGTCTCTGTGTTGTGACCATATCGTCATCTCTCTGTGTTGTGACCATATCGTCATCTCTCTGTGTCTCTGTGTTGTGACCATATCGTCATCTCTCTGTGTTGTGGTCATATCGTCATCTCTCTGTGTCGTGACCATATCGTCATCTCTCTGTGTTGTGACCATATCGTCATCTCTCTGTGTTGTGACCATATCGTCATCTCTCTGTGTTGTGACCATATCGTCATCTCTCTGTGTTGTGACCATATCGTCATCTCTCTGAGTTGTGACCATATCGTCATCTCTCTGTGTCTCTGTGTTGTGCCGTTGAGCAAGGCACTTAACCCCCCACAATTGTTTCAGGGGAGCTGCACTTTGCCTGACCCATTGCTTCCAACACCTCGTGGTGGGTGCGTCACAGGCGGCTGGTGCTACCTTAATTGGGGAGGACGGGCTCATTGTAATTTCTGGAACAGAATGAATGGAATGGTATCAAACAGATCAGGCAAGCTATCTGTACTGTATGGCTGTCGTCTTGCGAGCTCTGACCCAACTTTGCTTTGCAAGAAAGGCATTTCACTCTGCTTGTGCACGTAACTGTAAAAACTTGACTGCACTACTTTTGAACAGAGCCCTGTAGGTCTAAAGTAGTGCCCTATATAGGTAATGTCTAATGGAATGCAAAACAATGTCTAAGAGCTAGCTATATAGCCCCACAGTATTCATCTACCTAGCATAGCTGAGCTAGCTATATAGCCCCGCAGTATTCATCTGGCTAGTGTAGCTGAGCTAGCTATATAGCCCCGCAGTATTCATCTAGTTAGCGTAGCTGAGCTAGCTATATAGCCCCGCAGTATTCATCTGGCTAGTGTAGCTGAGCTAGCTGTATAGCCCCGGAGTATTCATCTAGCTAGCGTAGTTGAGCTAGCTATATAGCCCCACACTATTCATCTAGCTAGCGTAGCTGAGCTAGCTACAGTAAATTCCGGACTATAAGCCGCAACTTTTTTCCCAAGCTTTGAACCTCGCGGCTTAAACAATGACGCGGCTAATATATGGATTTCTCCCACTTTCAATTTTTTTTTCAAAAAAAAAAACACATTCTGTGACGTGCTCAGTTTTTTGGCGGGATGAAGCTTTCATTAGACCAATGAAATTGCCGAACGGGTTAAGGTCAAACAACTTTTTTGTTTACTGTTTAGATTAAATCGAGCGCTCTCAAACTTCCCATCATTCTGATTACAGTAGTCATTTTGTCACCCTCATCATGGCAAAGACACGGAGAAATGCATATGATGCAGCTTTCAAGTTGAAGGCGATTGATCTGGCTGTTGGAAAAGGAAATAGAGCTGCTGCATGGGAGCTTGGTCTTAATGAGTCGATGATAAGACGTTGGAAACAGCAGCGTGAGGAATTGACTCAGTGCAAAAAGACAACTAAAGCTTACTGCTAATTTTTTATTTTCTGTTACAAGCCGTGTTTCGTTAAAGCCTATTTATTTTTGTTACAAGCCATGTTTCGTTAAAGCCTGTGTAAAGTTCATTTGTTTCAATGTACCGGTAGGCACCTGCGGCTTATAGACATGTGCGGCTTATTTATGTTCAAAATAATATATTTTTTTAATTCAGTGGGTGCGGCTTATATTCAGGTGCGCTTAATAGTCTACGGTATATAGCCCTGCAGTATTAATCTGGCTAGTGTAGCTGAGCTAGCTGTATAGCCCCGCAGTATTCATCTAGCTAGCGTAGCTGAGCTAGCTATATAGCCCCACAGTATTCATCTTGCTAGCGTAGCTGAGCTAGCCATAACACATAGCACTCTCTCACCATCACTAAAACTATTTGTAGCAGTGGTAGGAGGAGTCTGAGGAGTAGGGGATCATTCAGATTCAGAAAACTTTAATGTCATCAAAGAGGCAATCTTGCAGCAGTCATAAAACATATAACATCTAAAAATGTACAATAAATAACAAAGGATATTTACAAACAAATAGGCAGGGTAAGTGCAATTTCATAGTGCAAGTGCTGAGAGCAATTAGTCCAACATTTGTTAAGTTGCAAAATTGCATTCGGAATAAAAGAGAACTTATTTTTTTAAACCTTAGGTAGTCTACCTGCGTCCAGCGGGAAGGAGCTGGATTTCAGGGTGGATGGGAGCAGTAAGGATATAACGTAGTGCCAGGTTGGAAAAATACACATCTCCTTACTGGTTTAGACAGATAATCCATATGAATCGTAACGACATTATTCATAGTCATTTATAATTGTAGTTTTCATAGAGTCATATTAGAGATATGTGTCTTCCTTGTCTGGTCTCTGGTCATTACAGCCAATGAGTGATTTAGTCAGTGTTGTGATGTTGACAGGCTGGTGTGGTCAGTTGTTATTATTATTATTAATTGTTTTTATGTTAGGCTGAAGGGTAATTTATTGTATGTAATGAGGCCCCCCCTGTAGAGAGGCTACTGAGGGCCGGCTAACAGCCCCATGGAGGGAACAGGTTCGCTCATTAGACCCCACTGTACTGTGAATGGACCATGTTGTTAGACAAGGAACATGTTATTGATAGGAGTGCCTGTCAGATGTTCCCGTCACAATGTTTTGTGGTGAGCCAATCAGCTAGGATGTCAGAGAAGGGTATGGTGTCTGTTGACTTCTCAGACCAGTGTTATTGCAGCCAAGGTCATACCGAGGGATTTGATCATTAAAATAAAAATGCTGATTGTCTGGATCAGTCAAAATGTTGAGCAAATTTATTCTGGTGAGAAAACCCAAATCATATTTCTATATCGGTATACTTCACTCCCTGTTCTCTCTTCCATTTCTCCTCTCTGTTCCTCCTCTCTGTTCCTCCTCTCTGTTCCTCCTCTCTGTTCGTCTGGATTGGCACACCTTCATATCGTCATCTCTCTGTGTTGTGGTCATATCGTCATCTCTCTGTGTCGTGACCATATCATCATCTGTCGGTGTTGTGGTCATATCGTCATCTCTCTGTGTTGTGGTCATTTCATCATCTCTCTGTGTTGTGGTCATATCGTCATCTCTCTCTGTTGTGGTCATATCATCATCTCTCTGTGTTGTGGTCATATCGTCATCTCTCTCTGTTGTGGTCATATCATCATCTCTCTGTGTTGTGGTCATATCATCATCTCTCTGTGTCGTGACCATATCATCATCTCTCTGTGTTGTGACCTTGAGCAAGGCATGTAACCCCCTTCAATTGCTCCAGGGGTGCTGCTCTGCACCAGTCCCATTGCTTCCAACCCCTCTCGGGAGCTTGGGTTGTGAGCATAAAAACAAATGTTTATTTTCTACCAGTTAATGGACAATAAAGTATTCTTCTTCTTCTCCCCAGGACACCCCTCCTCCCAGTTCCTACAACGTGCGGGAGTCTTTTGAGAAAACGTACGGCCGTGCCTCCTTCTCAGAACCCAGGAGCGAGGGGGGCAGGAAACGCCAGAGCTCATTCCTGAGCGCAGCACCCAGACACTCCTCTTTCTTGAGCTACGATCCGGACTTCCCAGGTACTCTAGACCAGTGGTTCCCAAACTGTGGGGCCCCCTAGGAACTCCGGCTTTCAACTTACTCCTCAAAGTTGTAATAGTAGAATGCACAAGGTGACATTTTGAAATTGGGTCGTTCATCAGGATCTTACCCAATGCTGGAAGGGGGGCCTGAGTGGAAAAAGTTTGGGAACCCCTGCTGTAGGCTACACTGTGGTGTAGTGTGAAGTTGCCCCCTAGACACTGATCTTGGGTCAGTTTTGCTTTATCCCCACTAATGGTTAAAGTTAAGATTGTGGCAGGGAAAGCTGATCCTAGATTTGTATCTTCACACTGTTGCGGGCTACTCCATTAAAGTGATGTTGAGTCAAATCAAGTGAACAAATAGCTAGAAAGTGTCATTATAGAGAGGTGAGGGTTGAAATTGTTTGAGAATACTACAGAATACATGAATAAGGGTGTACTCTAGTCTGAGGAGACTGAAGACTGGGCTTGTTGAGGAGACAATAGACTGGGCTTGTTGAGGAGACAATAGACTGGGCTTGTTGAGGAGACTGAAGACTGGGCTTGTTGAGGAGACAATAGACTGGGCTTGTTGAGGAGACTGAAGACTGGGCTTGTTGAGGAGACAATAGACTGGGCTTGTTGAGGAGACAATAGACTGGGCTTGTTGAGGAAACAATAGACTGGGCTTGTTGAGGAGACAATAGACTGGGCTTGTTGAGGAGACCAATAGACTGGGCTTGTTGGGGTGACAATAGACTGGACTTGTTGAGGTGACAATAGACTGGGCTTGTTGAGGTGACAATAGACTGGGCTTGTTGAGGAGACAATAAACTGGGCTTTTTGAGGTGACAATAGACTGGGCTTGTTGAGGTGACAATAGACTGGGCTTGTTGAGGAGACAATAGACTGGGCTTGTTGAGGAGACAATAAACTGGGCTTGTTGAGGAGACAATAAACTGGGCTTGTTGAGGAGGCAATAGACTGGGCTTGTTGAGGAGACAATAGACTGGGCTTGTTGAGGTGACAATTTTACATTTTTTACATTTAGGTCATTTAGCAGACGCTCTTATCCAGAGCGACTTACAGTAGTGAATGCATACATTTCATTTCATTTTCATACATTTCATTATTTATTTTTTCTCCCCGTACTGGCCCCCCGTTTGAATCGAACCCACAACCCTGGCATTGCAAACACCATGCTCTACCAACTGAGCTACAGGGAAGGACAATAAACGGAGCTTGTTGAGGAGACTGAAGACTGGGCTTGTTGAGGAGACAATAAACTGGGCTTGTTGAGGAGACAATAAACTGGGCTTGTTGAGGAGACAATAGACTGGGCTTGTTGAGGTGACAATAGACTGGGCTTGTTGAGGAGACAATAGACTGGGCTTGTTGAGGTGACAATAGACTGGGCTTGTTGAGGTGACAATAGACTGGGCTTGTTGAGGAGACAATAGACTGGGCTTGTTGAGGAGACAATAGACTGGGCTTGTTGAGGAGACCAGTAGACTGGGCTTGTTGAGGAGACAATAGACTGGGCTTGTTGAGGTGACAATAGACTGGGCTTGTTGAGGAGACAATAGACTGGGCTTGTTGAGGTGACAATAGACTGGGCTTGTTGAGGTGACAATAGACTGGGCTTGTTGAGGAGACCAGTAGACTGGGCTTGTTGAGGAGACAATAGACTGGGCTTGTTGAGGAGACAATAAACTGGGCTTGTTGAGGAGACAATAGACTGGGCTTGTTGAGGAGACTGAAGACTGGGCTTGTTGAGGAGACAATAGACTGGGCTTGTTGAGGTGACAATAGACTGGGCTTGTTGAGGAGACAAGAAACTGGGCTTGTTGAGGTGACAATAAACTGGGCTTGTTGAGGAGACAATAGACTGGGCTTGTTGAGGAGACCAGTAGACTGGGCTTGTTGAGGAGACAATAGACTGGGCTTGTTGAGGTGACAATAGACTGGGCTTGTTGAGGAGACAAGAAACTGGGCTTGTTGAGGTGACAATAAACTGGGCTTGTTGAGGAGACAATAGACTGGGCTTGTTGAGGAGACCAATGTCCTTCCATTCAAATACAGTGTCCGTTTCTCTTTGTGGTTAGCCTAATTTTTACTTCAATTATACTTTCATTGCAGATGTTCTTTCAAAAAAAGATTCATGACTTATTTGGATAATTTATGCAACCTATTTTACCCAAGACTCAACCCCTTAACAAGAGATTGATTTGCATATAAATAGATCTGGCTGTGTGCAAAGTGTGCTCTCAAACACATAGCGAGTTCATTTCAGCCATTATTTAATTTGCATTTCAGAATATGGGGTATTATTTCACCCCTCATCCATGCCTTTTTGCAATCACATTTTGATGTCAACTTGATTGGAATATGTTCAACAATATTAGGTGTATACTTCTGCAGTCACCCAATGGCTGCGGTAGAAATGGGCTCTACGACACGGAATCTGCTCCAGGTGAAATGGGAATGTTCAGAATGCAAAATAACTCTAGAAACCAATCACATTTTTCTGTGGCGGTGAGCACCTTTGAGTTAGCTGGGGGTCAGACAAGTGATTCGGTGCGGGAACCCCCAGGCCCTACTGGTTACATTTTCTTCCTCAACCTTGTTTTCATCATTTAGTCCAAATGTCATCTAGCATACTTAAAGAGTTGTATTACCTCGTCATGTTTTCATTCACTCTGTATTGCTAGGATCATTTGTTGTTTACATCAGTGACCGAGTGAGTGAGTCATTGAGAGTTAGCTCAGTCCCTACTCTACACTTTTCTTCTCAAGTGGTATCTTATTGGAATATGAATGGTTTATGGTGATGAGGCTCAGAGCCTGACTCTTCTCTCCCCCTCTCCTCTCCCCCTCTCCTCCCCTCTCCTATCCCCTCCTCTCCTCTCCGCCGCCCCTCCTCTCCCCTTCCCTCCCCTCTCCTATCCTTTCCTCTCCCTCTCCCCTCCTCTCCTCTCCTCCCCTCTCCTATCCCCTCCTCTCCCTCTCCCCTCCTCTCCGCCCCCCTCCTCTCCCCTCCTCTCCCCTTCCCTCCCATCTCCTCTCCCCTTCCCTCGCATCTCCTCTCCCCCTCCCCTCTTCTCCTCTCCCCCTCCTCTCTTCTCCTCTCCCCCTCCTCTCTTCTCCTCTCCCCCTCCTCTCATCTCCTCATCCCCCTCTCATCTCCTCTCCCCCTCCCCTCCTCTCCTCTCCCCCTCCTCTCTTATCCCCTTCCCTCCTCTCCTCTATTTTATTATTCTATTCTATTGTCCTCTTCTCTCCTCTCCTCTATTCTCCCTCTTTAATTCTCCCCTCTTCTCCTCTACTCTCCTCTATTCTCCTCTACTCTCCTTTATTCTATTCTCCTCTATTCTATTCTATTCTATTCTCCTCTATTCTCCTCTATTCTCCTCTACTCTCCTTTATTCTATTCTCCTCTATTCTATTCTCCTCTATTCTCCTATATTCACCTCTACTCTCTTTTATTCTATTCTCCTCTATTCTATTCTCCTCTATTCTCCTATATTCACCTCTACTCTCCTTTATTCTTTTCTCCTCTATTCTCCTATATTCTCCTCTATTCTATTCTCCTCTATTCTCCTATATTCTCCTCTATTCTCCTCTATTCTATTCTCCTCTATTCTCCTCTATTCTATTCTCCTCTATTCTATTCTCCTCTATTCTATTCTCCTCTATTCTATTCTCCTCTATTCTATTCTCCTCTATTCTATTCTCCTCTATTCTATTCTATTCTCCTCTATTCTATTCTCCTCTATTCTATTCTCCTCTCCTCTATTCTCCTCTATTCTATTCTCCTCTATTCTATTCTCCTCTATTCTATTCTCCTATCCCTCTCCTCTACTTTCCTCTCCTCTGTCCACCAGGTCCAGGTCAGTATAGTCCTGACATCAAGTCCAGTCCCCAGATGGCTCTGATCGTGTCCAGGGAGGATCGCTTCAAAGTCCCCAAGAACACCAACCCCGGCCCAGGCACCTATGAGGTAACTCACTATCAGACTAGCTTTTACCTTGTAACATCAGTCTTTTTGAGATGCTTAAACGTACATGAATTGCCCCAACATTATGAGAATCTCGGTTTCAAAAGCGATTCAAACACTTTATTTGTGACTTTTTGAGCTTGCCTGTCTTAATAAACCAATAGATAAGTACCAAAATTGCTGCACATTTTATATTTGTTTTTTCTTATGCATCTCCATTAGTTCCTGCCATGGCAGCAGCTACTCTTCCTGGGGTTTATTATGGATCCCCATTAGTTCCTGCCAAGGCAGCAGCTACTCTTCCTGGGGTTTATTATGGATCCCCATTAGTTCCTGCCAAGGCAGCAGCTACTCTTCCTGGGGTTTATTATAGATCCCCATTAATTCCTGCCAAGGCAGCAGCTACTCTTCCTGGGGTTTATTATAGATCCCCATTACTTCCTGCCAAGGCAGCAGCTACTCTTCCTGAGGTTTATTAGGGATCCCCATTAGTTCCTGCCAAGGCAGCAGCTACTCTTCCTGGGGTTTATTAGGGATCCCCATTAGTTCCTGCCAAGGCAGCAGCTACTCTTCCTGGGGTCCAAACACATTGACACTTACATTACACTTAAAACAAAAGGTAAAACAGTACATCATATAACACTGACACACCACCACATACACAACACACCATACAACAATATTACAATGTACCTGTGTGTAGAGTGCGTGTGCTAGCGTTTGTGTGTTTGTATGCGTGTATCTGTGCATGTGTGTGTGTGTCTCTTCACAGTCCCCGCTATTCCATAATGTGTATTTTTACCTGTTTTTTAAAATCTGATATTACTGTTTGCATCAGTTACTTGATGTGGAATAGAGTTCCATGTAGACATGGCTCTATGTAGTATTGTGCATCTCCCACAGTCTCTTCTGGACTTGGGGACTGTGAAGAGACCTCTGGTGGCATGTCTTGTGGGGTATGCATGGGTGTCTGAGCTTTGTGCCAGTAGTTTAAACAGACACCAAGTTGCATTCAGCTTGTCAATACCTCTTCCAAAAACAAGTAGTGATGAAGACAATCTGTCCTCCACTTTGAGCCATGAGATATTGACATGCATATCATTAATGTTTGCACTCCGTGTACATTTAAGAGCCAGCCGTGCTGCTCTGTTCTGGGCCAATTGCAATTTTCCTAAGTCCCTCTTTATGGCACCTGACCACATGACTGGACAGTACTCCAGGTGTGACAAAACTAGGGCCTGTAGGACCTGCCTTGTTGATAGTGTTGTTAAGAAGGCAGAGAAGCGCTTTATTATGGACAGACTTCTATCTTAGCTACTGTTGTATCAATGTTTTGACCATGACAGTTTATAATCCAGGGTTACTCCAAGCCGTTTAGTCACATCAACTTGCTCAATTTCCACATGATTTATTACAAGATGTAGTTGAGGTTTAGGGTTTAGTGAATGATTTGTCCCAAATACAATGCTTTTAGTTTTTAAAATTTTTAGGACTAACTTATTCCTTGCCACCCGTTCTGAAACTACCTGCAGATCTGTGTTAAGTGTCGCAGTCATTTCAGTCACTACGGTAGCTGACGTGTATAGTGTTGAGTCATCCGCATGTCATTGGCTCTCCAGGCAGACTTTAACAAACACAGAGTATTTGAAAATATCAAATCAAAGGGTATCTATCAAACACTCATCGTGACATTAACACAGAACAGTATTGAGCCATCCTCATCGTGACGTTAACACAGAACAGTATTGAGCCATCCTCATCGTGACGTTAACACAGAACAGTATTGAGCCATCCTCCTCGTGACGTTAACACAGAACAGTATTGAGCCATCCTCATCGTGATGTTAACACAGAACAGTATTGAGCCATCCTCATCGTGACGTTAACACAGAACAGTATTGAGCCATCCTCATCGTGACGTTAACACAGAACAGTATTGAGCCATCCTCCTCGTGACATTAACACAGAACAGTATTGAGCCATCCTCATCGTGACGTTAACACAGAACAGTATTGAGCCATCCTCATCGTGACGTTAACACAGAACAGTATTGAGCCATCCTCATCGTGACGTTAACACAGAACAGTATTGAGCCATCCTCATCGTGACGTTAACACAGAACAGTATTGAGCCATCCTCATCGTGACGTTAACACAGAACAGTATTGAGCCATCCTCCTCGTGACATTAACACAGAACAGTATTGAGCCATCCTCATCGTGACATTAACACAGAACAGTATTGAGCCATCCTCATTGTGACATTAACACAGAACAGTATTGAGCCATCCTCATCGTGACATTAACACAGAACAGTATTGAGCCATCCTCATCGTGACGTTAACACAGAACAGTATTGAGCCATCCTGCTTGTGACATTAACACAGAACAGTATTGAGCCATCCTCCTCGTGACATTAACACAGAACAGTATTGAGCCATCCTCATCTTGAAGTTAACACAGAACAGTATTGAGCCATCCTCCTCGTGACGTTAACGCAGAACAGTATTGAGCCATCCTCATCGTGACATTAACACAGAACAGTATTGAGCCATCCTCCTCGTGACGTTAACACAGAACAGTATTGAGCCATCCTCATCGTGACATTAACACAGAACAGTATTGAGCCATCTCTGTCGACTTGGACAATTGGAATATAACTGTTGTAGTAGCAAAGACAAATGAATGGTGTATTTTGTTTACAAAATGTAGAAAGTAATGCAAAATGTATTTCACAGGTATTTGACAAATGAGCTCTGTGATTCCGATGTGTAGGCCTGTGATTTAACGAGCATGGCACTACACTCTACTGTAGTACATATCTGTTATTTTGAGAAAGTAAAGCTTTGGGAATTACCTTGTAGTCATAAAACTTGTGAAGTGTTTGATATGATCTCCTACCTCTCTTCAGTCTTATTAGGCTATGGTGCATTAAACATTACGGTGCAGAGAAACCTTTCAAAAGTGTCCCTCGCTGTTTAATAGCTGTTCAATAGCTGGTCTGGTCTGGTCTGGTGTGTCCCTCGCTGTTTAATAGCTGTTCAATAGCTGGTCTGGTCTGGTGTGTCCCTCGCTGTTCAATAGCTGGTCTGGTCTGGTGTGTCCCTCGCTGTTCAATAGCTGTTCAATAGCTGGTCTGGTCTGGTCTGGTGTGTCCCTCGCGTTCAATAGCTGGTCTGGTCTGGTGTGTCCCTCGCTGTTCAATAGCTGTTCAATAGCTGTTCAGTAGCTGGTCAGTAGCTGTTCAGTAGCTGGTCTGCGTCTGAAACTATACTCTATATAGTTCACTACTTTTAACCAGAGACATTTTGACCAGAGACCTTTTGACCAGAGACCTTTTGACGAGAGAACAGAGACCTTTTGAGCAGAGACCTTTTGAGCAGAGACCTTTTGAGCAGAGACCTTTTGAGCAGAGACCTTTTGAGCAGAGACCAGAGACCTTTTGAGAAGAGACCTTTTGACCAGAGACCAGAGACCTTTTGATGAGAGACCTTTTGAGCAGAGACCAGAGACCTTTTGAGCAGAGACCAGAGACCTTTTGAGCAGAGACCTTTTCACCAGAGACCTTTTGATGAGAGACCTTTTGAGCAGAGACCAGAGACCTTTTGAGCAGAGACCTTTTGACCAGAGACCTTTTGACCAGAGACCTTTTGACCAGAGGCCTTTTGAGCAGAGACCTTTTGAGCAGAGACCTTTTGACCAGAGACCTTTTGACGAGAGACCTTTTGACCAGAGACCTTTTGACCAGAGACCTTTTGAGCAGAGACCTTTTGACCAGAGACCTTTTGAGCAGAGACCTTTTGAGCAGAGACCTTTTGAGCAGAGACCTTTTGAGCAGAGACCTTTTGACCAGAGACCTTTTGACCAGAGGCCTTTTGAGCAGAGACCTTTTGACCAGAGACCTTTTGATGAGAGACCTTTTGACCAGAGACCAGAGACCTTTTGACCAGAGACCAGAGACCTTTTGACCAAAGACCAGAGACCTTTTGAGCAGAGACCAGAGACCTTTTGAGCAGAGACGAGAGACCTTTTGACGAGAGACCTTTTGACGAGAGACCTTTTGACGAAAGGTCGAGAGACCTTTTGACGAGAGACCTTTTGACGAGAGACCTTTTGACCAGAGACCAGAGACCTTTTGATCAGAGACCAGAGACCTTTTGATCAGAGACCAGAGACCTTTTGAGCAGAGACCTTTTGAGCAGAGACCTTTTGAGCAGAGACCTTTTGACCAGAGACCTTTTGACCAGAGACCTTTTGACCAGACACCAGAGACCTTTTGACGAGAGACCTTTTGACCAGACACCAGAGACCTTTTGACGAGAGACCTTTTGACCAGAGACCTTTTGACCAGAGACCTTTTGACCAGAGACCTTTTGACCAGACACCAGAGACCTTTTGACGAGAGACCTTTTGACCAGACACCAGAGACCTTTTGACGAGAGACCTTTTGACCAGACACCAGAGACCTTTTGACGAGAGACCTTTTGACCAGACACCGGAGACCTTTTGACGAGAGACCTTTTGACCAGAGACCTTTTGACCAGAGACCTTTTGACCAGAGACCTTTTGACCAGACACCAGAGACCTTTTGACCAGATACTTTTTGACCAGAGACCTTTTGACCAGAGACCTTTTGACCAGAGACCTTTTGACCAGAGACCTTTTGACCAGATACTTTTTGACCAGAGACCTTTTGACCAGAGACCAGAGACATTTTGACCAGAGACCTTTTGACCAGAGACCTTTTGACCAGAGACCTTTTGACCAGAGACCTTTTGACCAGAGACCAGAGACATTTTGACCAGAGACCTTTTGACCAGAGACCTTTTGACCAGAGACCTTTTGACCAGAGACCAGAGACATTTTGAGCAGAGACCTTTTGACCAGAGACCTTTTGACCAGAGACTTTTTGACCAGAGGCCAGAGACCTGGTCTAAAGTAGTACACTATTTAGGGAATAGGGAGCCATTTAGGACACAACCTTGAAGCTCATATCACTGTGATTGGCTAGTAACTGTAGTTCATATCACTGTGATTGGCTAGTAACTGAAGTTCATATCACTGTGATTGGCTAGTAACTGTAAATCAATACACTGTTGGAATGGCACGGTGGAACTACATGGTTTGAAAGTGTCTAGTTGACATATGTTATTGTGACAGACAGAGCAAGCAAATGGGTCTGTGTTTGAGCGACTGTGTGTGTGTGTGTGTGTGTGTGTGTGTGTGTGTGTGTGTGTGTGTGTGTGTGTGTGTGTGTGTGGTGTGTGTGTGTGTGTGTGTGTGTTTGAGAGACTGTGTGTGTGTGTGTGTGTGTGTGTGTGTGTACACGTGTATATGCTTGTATAAGTGTGTATGCGTGTGTCACCTCTGTGTGCCCCCGCTGTGGTGGTGATTCCCTGGGTATCCCATCACCTGTTCAACCCCGGGGTACTTCAACCCCGGGGCACCCTAGTGCTGAACCCTCCCAAACACATCAAACAGATCGATAAGAACCAAGCCGCTCCTTCTCCCAATGTTGCTCCTGGCATACAGATCGGGCTGCCGCCACGATGTGCACTGTGAATACAGATCGCAGCATGTGAATTTGTGGATCTCAGAACTAGGATGGTTTTAGTCAAGCTTTGAAGTGCATGTGGAATTCCCACTGATTTCCTCTTTTTGTGCTGTTGGCTATTTTAGTGAACTCCACACTCCTATACTGCACTCTGACTCTGCTCTAGTGGTCTAAAGGTCAGCAGGTGGTAGTCTACTCTAGTGGTCTTAAGGTCAGTAGGTGGTAGTCTGCTCTAGTGGTCTAAAGTGGCCTTCCCTGTAGCTCAGCTGGTAGAGCATGGTGTTTGCACGCATGGTGTTTGCAACGCCAGGGTTGTGGGTGCGATTCCCATGGGGGGCCAGTACGGGGAAAAAAAATGTATGAAATGAAATGTAAGTCGCTCTGGATAAGAGCGTCTGCTAAATGACTAAAATGTAAATGTAAAATGTAAAGGTCAGCAGGTGGTAGTCTACTCTAGTGGTCTTAAGGTCAGTAGGTGGTAGTCTGCTCTAGTGGTCTTAAGGTCAGTAGGTGGTAGTCTACTCTAGTGGTCTTAAGGTCAGTAGGTGGTAGTCTACTCTAGTGGTCTAAAGGTCAGCAGGTGGTAGTCTACTCTAGTGGTCTTAAGGTCAGCAGGTGGTAGTCTACTCTAGTGGTCTAAAGGTCAGCAGGTGGTAGTCTACTCTAGTGGTCTTAAGGTCAGCAGGTGGTAGTCTACTCTAGTGGTCTTAAGGTCAGCAGGTGGTAGTCTACTCTAGTGGTCTTAAGGTCAGTAGGTGGTAGTCTACTCTAGTGGTCTTAAGGTCAGTAGGTGGTAGTCTACTCTAGTGGTCTTAAGGTCAGTAGGTGGTAGTCTACTCTAGTGGTCTTAAGGTCAGTAGGTGGTAGTCTACTCTAGTGGTCTTAAGGTCAGCAGGTGGTAGTCTACTCTAGTGGTCTTATGGTCAGTAGGTGGTAGTCTACTCTAGTGGTCTTAAGGTCAGTAGGTGGTAGTCTACTCTAGTGGTCTTAAGGTCAGTAGGTGGTACTCTACTCTAGTGGTCTTAAGGTCAGCAGGTGGAGCGGCTTGGTGCTTATCGATCTGTTTGATGTGTTTGGGAGGGTTCAGCACTAGGGTGCCCCGGGGTTGAAGTGCCCCGGGGTTGAACAGGTGATGGGATGCCCAGGGAATCACCACCATAGCGGAGGTGTACATGGTGGGGCTGCACACGCGTACGAGTACTCACATGCACACACACACAGTCTCACAAACACAGTCTCTCAAACACAGTCTCTCAAACAAAGCAGGTGGTGGAGCTAGGTGTTGCACTCCACTGACTGTCAACACGTAGAAAAAAGGGTTCCAAAAGGGTTCTTCGGCTGTCCCTATAGGATAACCCTTTTGGGTTAGAGTTAGAACACTTTTTGGTACCAGGTAGAACCCTCTGTGGGAAGGGTTCTACATGAAGCCCAAAAGGGTTCTACCTGGAACCAAAAAGGTTTCTTCAAAGGGTTCTCCTATGAGGACAGCCGGAGAACCGCTTTAGGTTCTAGATAGCACCTTTTTTTTCTAAGCGAGGTTACTGAGGACTGCTGAGGCTGTTATTCAGCCTGGTGTAGTCTACCGATGACAGGAACAGATGCTTTTTACAACCTCACTGATTCTGACTGACTACAAATTACATTTGATTAGATTAAACAACGACAAAAAAGATTAGAGGAATGAGCTACATACTGTAAGAAAATGTTGTTTTGTTTCAAGAGCTGCGTGAACCACGTTATTGTAGTAGTTATACCGATACGTTCAGAATTCTCTACCAGCGATATCTCCGTCTTGGCAAATTATGAAATGGGGTCAGGAGAGATATTTCAAGGTTTGAATTGTTGGCACACCTAACATTTTTATGTAGTCATATTCTGTAACACACAGGCCAGCATTTTTGTCTGAGATTGTCACTCAAACAAAAGGTCAAGTTGACCCTAAATGACCTGAGAGTTTTTCCTCCACAAATCAGTGCATAAATCCATATAGATTTCCTTTTCCAAGAGTGTAGTGTCATCACTTTGCCCTTCCTTCTCCTTGTTGTGTTGCCCGCTGTGCTCTTTTCACTGTGTTTCTCTGTAGCTGCGGTCTAAGGCACTGCATCTCAGTGCTAGAGGCGGTACTACAGACCCTGGTTAGATTCCAGGCTGTATCACAACCGGCCGTGATTGGGAGTCCCATATGGCGGTGCACAATTGGCCCGGCGTCATCCGGATTTGACCGGTGTAGGCCGTCATTGTAAATAATAATTTGTTCTTAACTGACTTGCCTAGTTTAAAAAAAAAAGGTTAAATAAATACAATAAAAGCTAGTAGCTACATCTCTTCACTGTGTTTCTCTATAGCTAGTAGCTACATCTCTTCACTGTGTTTCTCTGTAGCTAGTAGCTACATCCCTTCACTGTGTTTCTCTGTAGCTAGTAGCTACATCTCTTCACTGTGTTTCTCTGTAGCTAGTAGCTACATCTCTTCACTGTGTTTCTCTGTAGCTAGTAGCTACATCTCTTCACTGTGTTTCTCTGTAGCTAGTAGCTACATCTCTTCACTGTGTTTCTCTGTAGCTAGTAGCTACATCTCTTCACTGTGTTTCTCTGTAGCTAGTAGCTACATCTCTTCACTGTGTTTCTCTGTAGCTAGTAGCTACATCTCTTCACTGTGTTTCTCTGTAGCTAGTAGCTACATCTCTTCACTGTGTTTCTCTGTAGCTAGTAGCTACATCCCTTCACTGTGTTTCTCTGTAGCTAGTAGCTACATCCCTTCACTGTGTTTCTCTGTAGCTAGTAGCTACATCTCTTCACTGTGTTTCTCTGTAGCTAGTAGCTACATCTCTTCACTGTGTTTCTCTGTAGCTAGTAGCTACATCTCTTCACTGTGTTTCTCTAGCTACATCCGCCATGTTATTGATCACTCAAATACTCTGGAGTCAGCCCAAGGGACCGTTTCTTCACAGGGCTGCTCATCAGGAAAACATCACACACTCACCTCTGCAAGAGGGAAACTGGGTCACCCTGAACTGCTGTTGCAATGGAAACATGGAATTCAGTTCTCATATGGATTACAACAAGGATTACTGACCTTTTACTCACGTTGTTGCCCTTTAGGGAGTTCCTTCCCAGGTTGTTTGAATCTTTCCCTTTGTTTTGTTGTGTTTCCCTCTCAGCTCAGCCCAGCGATCATGGACACGGTTCTGAAGGGCACGTTCAACGTAACCCTCAACAACCCGCTGAGCAACCACTACCCTGCCCCTCACCTATTGAGCACCATGCCGCCGCCGCTCACCCTCAGCAGTGTATAGAGCAGGGTCAAAGGTGAGAGGGAGGTCCTTCTGCAAACTGTACTGACACAAACTGTATCTGATAGCAGCATTTTACACATGCTCCATTTCAGCTTTGCATACAGTAGGTGAGAATGTGAGGTACTGGGGTAGGTCGTCATGGTATGTTGTCAGGGTAGGTCGTAAGGGTAGGTCGTAAGGGTAGGTCGTCAGAGTCAGTCTTCAGGTATATCCATTGCCCGGGGGAGAATGTGAGGTACTGGGGTAGGTCGTCAGGGTAGGTAGTCAGGGTAGGTTAACAGGGTAGGTAGTCAGGGTAGGTCGTCAGCTATATCCATTGCCTGGGGGAGAATGTGAGGTACTGGGGTAGGTTGGGGATTGTGGAATTCCTGTGTACCATCCTGTGTTCGTCACGTGAAGGCAAAAGAGATATCATTACATTCTGAACTGTGTCAATGAGTGTGAGGCATTGATTGAAGGATTTTGGAGCTGGTAGTTTGTTTCCAGTAATTATCTGATGAGAACAGAATAAAGTGTCTGGCCTGTGAGGCCAGGTTGTCTGTTTACCAGCAGTAACATGATTGATTTTTTTTTTCAGGGAGCTTTTTGGAGGAAACCACAGACTGCCCTGATGTTTCAGCATTGGGAAAAACAATTAAAATAAATAGATGTTAAACAATAAATGTTTCTTTTACATTAATTTGTAAACACACTGATAATTCTTCAACAACCTTTAGAACAGGGGTAAAACTAGATTGAGCTGCAGGCCAATTTTTCCTGAGCGGGTGGTCAGGTGGGCTGAACATAATTTGTATAATTCATACACTGCAAATTGATTGCAAGTAAGCCCGAATAAGATATTGTATTTGACAATAACATGATAATTTCATACTTTTGATTACATTGAGACATGCTCACATCTCCCACTGGGCCCACCACCATTTCAATGTGGATAATTTGGTAATATTTGGTTGAGACGTTGTTCAATGAGATTATAACCTATATTCACCCACTCAAAAAGACAGCCAAAAGTTAGTGGATTTTCCAACGTGTTATCACTGTGCTTTCAACCATCTAAAAGCACAACCAAATTCCAATGGAAAAACAATGTCCAACATATCAATTATCAATAGACAAACTAGAATTAAAGCCAGACTAAGTCAGTATCACAGATGGAACTATCCAAGCAGAAGTTACATATATTTGGTTGTGTTGACAACCAAACACAATTCAATATCCAGTTTGTCTACAAATGAATAATTGATCTGTTGGATTCACATCTCCATCTCAACCAAAAGTCACAGTTAAAGAATACGACTAAATATAATCTAATTGAATCAAACTTTAAATTCACTTTAAGTAATGTTTTATTTGAATTAGTTGTATTCTTAACTTAGATTTTTGGTTGAGATTGAGATGTGAATCCAACATATTAATGATTAACATGAAGATTCCATTTGAAATCAACCAGAACCTGAAACCCTAGGCTTACTGTATATGTATAGTCTATTTGGAGTTGAATCCTGGGATGAATTGAAACAATAGCTGTTGATGCCATTGTAAATATTATACAGGCCTAAATAGTATTATTGGTGATACAAGTAATAGGGTAGTTGTAGATAGATCAATTCTCCAGTAGGAGATGCTTCCCAGTAATAAGGTAGCTGTAGATAGATCAATTCTCCAGTAGGAGATGCTTCCCAGTAATAAGGTAGCTGTAGATAGATCAATTCTCCAGTAGGAGATGCTTCCCAGTAATAAGGTAGCTGTAGATAGATCAATTCTCCAGTAGGAGATGCTTCCCAGTAATAAGGTAGCTGTAGATAGATCAATTCTCCAGTAGGAGATGCTTCCCAGTAATAAGGTAGCTGTAGATAGATCAATTCTCCAGTAGGAGATGCTTCCCAGTAATAAGGTAGCTGTAGATAGATCAATTCTCCAGTAGGAGATGCTTCCCAGTAATAAGGTAGCTGTAGATAGATCAATTCTCCAGTAGGAGATGCTTCCCAGTAATAAGGTAGCTGTAGATAGATCAATTCTCCAGTAGGAGATGCTTCCCAGTAATAAGGTAGCTGTAGATAGATCAATTCTCCAGTAGGAGATGCTTCCCAGTAATAAGGTAGCTGTAGATAGATCAGGTTTCAGATGAGGAGGTTTCAGAGGTCTGTCTCCAACATCTGTTTGGAGGTTTCAGAGGTCTGTCTCCAACATCTGCTTTGGAGGTTTCAGAGGTCTGTCTCCAACATCTGGTTTCAGAGGTCTGTCTCCAACATCTGTTTGGAGGTTTCAGAGGTCTGTCTCCAACATCTGCTTTGGAGGTTTCAGAGGTCTGTCTCCAACATCTGGTTTCAGAGGTCTGTCTCCAACATCTGGTTTCAGAGGTCTGTCTCCAACATCTGCTTTGGAGGTTTCAGAGGTCTGTCTCCAACCCTTGTTTTAGAGGTTTCAAGGCAAACAGATTACCTTCAAATAAAAGTCTCATAACTTATTTACCCATTTGGAAACACTAATAAGATACTCTCGCTAATCGTGTGGTTCCGCCCCTCTCTAGGCCACATAGCACTCCTCTACGTCCCAAATGGTGCCCTATTCCCTATCATCCCAAACGGTGCCCTATTCCCTATAGTGAACTCATTTTGAACAGGGTCTATAGGGCTATGGTCAAAAGTGGTGCACTATGTAAGTGTACTCTTTGGGAAGCAGACCTTGTCTTATTCTAGGCACAGTGCCCAACACTGGATTCGTTTACGTCCAGCCACCGTACTTCTAAGTAGTCTGAATATGAAATAGTAAGTGATCCCTCAGTGCATATCCCAAAGTTCATCTTACCTTGGATATTAGGACAGTAAAATATAGATGGGTGTCTGAGCTCCCTGCTCATTATTGATGTTGAAACAATTGATATCCACATCCAGGATATCATGTCCAAATTGTACTGTATGTCTATTTTGTTTGCTAATAAAAACATGTTTTATTTTTTTCCTGTCCTTAGTTTTCGTCCTATCAGTGTTGTACTGTATGAGAATGCCAAGGGGGACGTTGCCCTTTCAAATAGTCACGACTACCCTTCAGGAGATCCTGATCCACAGACAGAACGCTTCCTCTCACAGAGCAGAGATTTATCCTCCTTTCCTCTCTTTCTCCAGATGACAGTAGATAAATCACATGCTTGTTTGCACTGATGCTTTGATTAGTCAACGCAGGGCCATACACTCACAGTATGAAGGGGAAAGGAAGTGTGGGGTGGTGTGGTGGTGTGGTGGGATGGTGTAGTGTGGTGGTGGGGTGGTGTGATGTGGTGCGGGGTGGTGTGGTGGTGTGGTGTGGCGGGGTGGTGTGATGTGGTGCGGGGTGGTGTGGAGCGGTGCGGTGTGGGATGGGATGGTGGGGTGGCGTGGGGTGGTGTGATGTGGTGCGGGGTGGTGTGGTGGTGTGGTGTGGCGGGGTGGTGTGATGTGGTGCGGGGTGGTGTGGAGCGGTGCGGTGTGGGATGGGATGGTGGGGTGGCGTGGGGTGGTGGGATGTGGGATGGCTTTGGGTGGTGTGGTGCGGGGTGGGGTGGTGCGGTGTGGGGGCAGTGGCCTGAGAAGCAGCTTGTGCCTCCTGATAAAAATTGTAGCCCAAATGGCACCCTATTCCCTACTTAGTGCGCTACTTTTGACCAGGGTCCATGGAGCTCAACAGGGAATAGGGTGTAATTTGGAACACAACCAATGCAAAGTGCCAGGGTTCTCTAGCTGCCTTCAACACACTCTGTCTCCATGTGCTTCCAGAGGACAGGTTTACAATAGATCCACTACCCATCCTCATCCCTCAGGACAGGTTTACAATAGATCCACTACCCATCCTCATCCCTCAGGACAGGTTTACAATAGATCCACTACCCATCCTCATCCCACAGGACAGGTTCACAATAGATACACTACCCATCCTCATCCCACAGGACAGGTTTACAATAGATCCACTACCCATCCTCATCCCACAGGACAGGTTTACAATAGATCCACTACCCATCCTCATCCCGCAGGACAGGTTTACAATAGATCCACTACCCATCCCCATCCCTCAGGACAGGTTTACAATAGATCCACTACCCATCCTCATCCCGCAGGACAGGTTTACAATAGATCCACTGCCCATCCTCATCCCTCAGGACAGGTTCACAATAGATCCACTGCCCATCCTCATCCTGCCATTGTTCCACACACAGAGCCTTTTAGTGTGATGAGATATTTACCCCCATCATTATTCAGCAGTCTGAGGGGAAGAGAGAGGCTGTGTTATTTATGTCTCTCTCCACGCTCGTCGTCTTTACCTTTCCATCACAGCGACCTGTTTTACATTGGCAAACTAATTAAATCAGATCAATCACAGCACATCGCTGAGTGTTTGATCAGGAAAAAGGTGGATGGAATAAATGGTGATTATGGTGCATTACAAGGCCCGTCATTCCTGTTGTTTAGAGGCTGAAATATGCACATGGAGCAGAGGAATAAAAATGATCGATGCACGAATGGGGCTTTTGTTGCTCCAGTGTCCGTCTGCCACCAAATGCATTCAGTTCATCTCCCGGAGGGTAAGGAGACTTTAAAGACGCCTGTTTTCCTTGTGTAATAACCATTGTCGTTGTCTTGTCTATGTGCCACCGCATCCGAATGAGTTATGACACTGACTGTAGTTCAGTGTTGTAGCGTGTACCCGATGTCACTTCTTTTGATGAACGCAGGAGACAATTGATATGACACTACAGTATATACTATTCATACTATTTCATACTATCATACTATTCATAATATATTTAAAATTGAAAGATTAATACAATTTTAAATATCATTATCAATAAAAATTGAATATTAAGTTTAGTATTAAAACTATTTATTATTATTTAACATAGTAAAATTGTAGAACATAATGTTGATTTCTCTCTATAATACAGTAGATAGTAAATCTATTTCTAAATCCTTCTCTAACTGTAGACGTTAACTAGGCAATTTGTTTAGGAACTCAGTCAGGAGCTCAACTTACTGTTGAGAGTTAGAATAGTAGAATACACAAGGTGGAATTTGAAAATTTGGTTGTGCATCAGCCGTCACTCAATTAGCAACAAAAAGTTATTCTCGTGACAAGCTATCTAAACTTGTAGTAAGCATGGTCGAATTACCGAACGGCGTGGGCCCATTGATCATCAGCCCATTGGTCAAATATCGGTCTCCACCCCATGGCAAAATGTGTAGAATTGCAGCAAACTTGCTTTAAAACGGCAACATTTTCTCTACGACCCATGGCAAAATGTGCAGAATTGCAGGAACTAAACTTGAAAACCCAAAATGTTTCTCTTCGCTGCAGATCCACTAGCCACTGCGGCCCCTCGTGATGAGTTCCGTTTTTGGGTGGCCCCCACCACCTATCAAAGTTGCCCATCCCTGCAATAGATGAAAAGCACACATGAATATCAAAGATGTGATCCAGTGCAATTAAAAGCGGTGTAGTCCACTGTAATCAATGATGAGGTTAACCTGTGCTGACTCATTGTAAGAGTGGTGAACAGAAGGCCATCTCTTTAGATCTCTTGTAATGCAGCTGGTGGGAGACTAAGTAGGTTCAGGAGGCTGGGGCAAAGGTTGAGACAGGGGGTCGAGGCAGGGGGCTGAGAAGGGGTTGAGGCAGGGGGTCGAGGCAGGGGGCTGAGAAGGGGTTGAGGCAGGGGGTCGAGGCAGGGGGCTGAGACAGGCTAGTCGAGACAGGCTGGTTGAGGCAGGGGACTGAGAAGGGGTTGAGGCAGGGGACTGAGAAGGGGTTGAGGCAGGCGGCTGAGACAAGGCTCGAGCAGGGCTGAGGCAAGGGCAGGGCTGAGGCAAGGCACAGAGAAAGGAGATGGATTTCATTATCACTCCTCTCACAGGAAACCTTCAAAGGCTCCCACTGTGCCCAGATCCTGGGGATATTTTTGTGAGATGCAGACAGGCCGACAAAGAGGACCTTCAGAGTGCAAGAGCATACACACGCATGCACGCACACACAGCAACTCACCTCATCCACAACCAATCGGTACCATTTTCTTTTCTCAGTGTGCTTTTCTGTTAAGGTCCTGACCCTTCCTCTATAAAAAAAAAAAAATTATGTGGTAAATACCTTTTACAAAAAGGTTTACAATAAAATAACCTTGTCACTTTATATCTGGCAGTCATGTAACAAAACAAAACAAAAGCGTAATAATGTTGCCACGCACGCCATGTAATATAAAATGTTGCTAGTTCTACCAAGTCAATCCACTCCATACCTGCAGTCATGCACTCTAGCTCAGACACATCTGAATTATTGAAATCTTTCCTCGGTCAAACTGCTTCTTTCCTTTGAAAGTTTAAAGCAGATGTTCAGTAAATTCTCTCTACTGGCCTTACACACATGAAGGGGGCAGACACTGAGTGGTGGAGGTAGTTACTATAGTAGATAGTACAGTATTTCATTTGCATATACCCTGCACATTCCTCTCCACCATATACATATGTGTACCACCCATAACCAATGTTCCATCTAACCTGCGCAGGCGCACAGTTCCCCCGGTAAGATTTTTATTGATTTATTTTACCTTTATTTTACCTTTAACTAGGCAAGTCACTTAAGAACAAATTCTTATTTTCAATGACGGCTTAGGAACAGTGGGCAGAACGACAGATTTGTACCTTGTCAGCTCGGGGATTCGATCTTGCAACCTTTCGGTTACTAGTCCAACGCTCTAACCACTAGGCTAAGCTGCAGCGTCTAGTTACAAAAAATTGCCCAATGTCCTCTGAAAACCTGCCCACAAGGCCTGAAAACTAGCCCAAATTTTATACAATAAACCCTTTTGTCTTAGGTTATCGAGCTAATTACGAAGCAATATCGACGTCATTTTTAACAACGTAGACCAAGAAGCAAAATTCGGTTTTCCATCAAAATAATAATTCTAGCGAGTTTAAGAATATGTCGCAGGAGAAAAAAACAAATCCCCCTTATTAAACTCTCCAGATCATGTTCCATCAATGGATATCGATTCAACTTGTTTTGACTGCTATGATTAAGCAATGAGGTCCGAGGTGGTGTGGTATATGGCCAATATACCAAGGGCTGTTCTCAGGGCATACAGTAGTACTCAGCCATCGTATATTCGCCATATACCACAAACTCCTGAGGTGCCTTATTGCTATTATAAACTGGTTACCAACATAATTAGAAAAGTAAAACACATTTTTTTTTGTCATTCCCATGGTACACGATCTGATATATCATGGCTTTCAACCAATCAGCATTCAGGGCTCAAACCACCCAGTTTATATTTGTAAATAAATCCTGTTTGCACATGTGCATAACTATAGATACATCCAAGAGGAGAGTTGGAGTGATGAAAGTTGAACAGAGAATCTTGAATGTTATTACGTGCCAGATGTTAAGACTACAAACCACTGTAAATGGCCTATTTCCAAGATTGACTTGTTATTTCGATAGGACATAGGCTACTGACTAAAATCTGAGTTTATACTTGTAATTCAACTTTGCCATGGTGTGCTGAGCTAGATGCAGGTAACCTGTAGCCCCTGATAGGCCAACATCTCATTTCAAAAGTCCACATTCAAAATGACATTAAATATGGAGAATGATACATTTGCGATTGAGCTGTAACCATGATCACAATTGATAACTTTTAATTAAATAAACATATCCATTAATAACGGCATAATAACACAAGGCTACAACAACAAACTGAGTTGTAGGCTATTTATTAAATTGGTTTGCCAGCTCCAGGTAGGCTACACAAGTGGCACAAATTGATCCAGTGATATCGTAAATAAAGCATGTTTATTGTATTTACAGTAGCCTATAACGGCATAGAAATGAATTGGCTACTTGATGACCAACAGATGCAAATGTACAGTCATTCTCCACATTTAAAGTCCTTTTCATTGTGGACTTTTTCCCATAACAGAAGCAGGTGATGGAGTTCCATAACTTCCATTTCAGATGTTCCACTCGCACAGCGCTCCAGACCCTAGAACTGAGCATGAGTAAAACCCTCCGCTTAATACACTTATCCATAAGAAAAGTCGACATTAGAATGCAGTTGACTTTAAACCAATTTATCTAAAGGGCGGTAGTGCACCTAAAGTCGTTGTCCAACGCGTTGCCATGGTTACATCAGTTCTAGCTGTTAATTACCAACCTAAATAACCTACCTTCAACTGGTAAAAAAGTCATCACGAAGTGCGTGCTGCTCTGTCTTCGTGACTCAGATGCCTCCTCTGCTGCAGCACTCTCTCAACCAGTGTTCTCAACGCACGCACACACACCCCTCCGGCCCTCCTCACTCACTCAGTAACAGCCTGCACACTGCCTGATAATCAGCAGTAGGTGACCAGTCAAATATAAAAGCACAAGATTGAACTTCAATCAACATTCTAGAGTTTTCCCCTTTAGTTAACACTATCAACGTTCTAGAGTTTTCCCCTTTAGTTAACACTATCAACGTTCTAGAGTTTTCCCCTTTAGTTAACACTATCAACGTTCTAGCGTTTTCCCCTTTAGTTAACACTATTAACGTTCTAGCATTTTCCCCTTTAGTTAATAACACTATCAATGTTCTAGAGTTTTCCCCTTTAGTTAACACTATCAACGTTTCCATTTACTGTGGGAATTGTGATCAAATCAATGCAAAATTAGCCATTTTCAGTGCAACCTAACGGGGATAAAAAAAACAATGTAAGGTGGCCACACTACCCTAACAGCCTGATTGGTGGAGTGCTGCAGAGATGGTTGTCCTTCTGGAAGGTTCTCCCATCTCCACAGAGGAACTCTAGAGCTCTGTCAGAGTGACCATCAGGTTCTTGGTCACCTCCATGACCAAGGCCCTTCTCCCCAGATTGCTCAGTTTGGCCGGGTGGCCAGCCCTAGGAAGAGTCTTGGTGGTTCCAAACTTGTTCCATTTAAGAATGATGGCGGCCACTGTGTTCTTGGGGACCTTCAATGCTGGAGACATTTTTTGGGTACCCTTCCCCAGATCTGTGCCTCGACACAATACTATCTTGGAGTGCTACGGACAATTCCTTCGACCTCATGGCTTGGTTTTTGCTCTGAAATGCACTGTCAACTGTGGGACCTTATATAGACAGGTGTGTGCCTTTACAAATCATGTCCAATCAATTGAATCTACCACAAATGGACTCCAATCAAGTTGTAGAAACATCTCAAGAATGATCAATGGAATCAAGATGCACCTGAGCTCAATTAGCGAGACTCATAGCAAAGGGTTTGAAAACGTATATAAATGTGACATTTCATTTTCAATACATTTGCAAACATTTCTAAAAACCTGTTTTCGCTTTGTCATTATTGGGTATTGTGTGCAGATTGCTGAGGATTTTTTGTTAATTTAATCAATTTTAGAATAAGTCAAGGGGTCAGATGTTGAAGATGTTTTCGGATGTACAGTACATCGTCTGCAGCTATGTTCTGTTAAGCCTAGGGGAGAGCTCATTTCATCCCTTCTTTGCCACAGGGCTTAGGCTTTGTCCCAAATGGCACTCAGGGCACTGGTCAAAAGTAGTGCACTACATAGGGAATAGGGTGTCATTTGGAACGCTGACCTGATTGTCATTCATTACTGATGCAAACTGGGAGGAAACGGCTCGTTGCTGTCAGACCTGGAGGAGGTGTGAGGGTGTGTTGGGGACAGGGGTTCATCTGCTTTTTACTAATAACCCCAGAGAGTTAGTTGGAAAGGATGGATGACTCTCTCTCTCTCTCTCTCACACACAGACACACACACACACAGACACACACAGACATATATACACACACACACACACACACACAGACATATACACACACACAAACACACACACACACACACACAGACATATACACACACACACAAACACACACACAAATGGCACACGCACACGGCATAGTTGAAATGCAGATGACAGAGGAGCAGGGGAGGAGAAGCCAGCCAGGCTAGGTGGTGATTTCTATGTTGCCGCTGGCAGAGTACATACAGTGAGCTTCCCTCCCTCCGTCAGTTGTGATGCTCTGTGAGACCTGGGCGTCTCCCGCTCTTCATGGCTGTTTAAGCAAGCACTTTAAATGGAAATGAACTTGACATTTTAGGAGGAGTTGTAATCAGCACGCATTAGAAAGCAGCTGATTTCCCCCAGAATGCCTTACTCCCTCTCCCTCCTATCGCCTCCCAGGTTTAAGAATAGACCACTAATTGAATTTACAACACATCAGATGTATTCATGTTTTATGTCATTATGAAGCCAATTGAAAGAGAGATTGAGCGACGGTCCCGTGATGATGTAATGATCGAAAACAACCCTGATAAGCCTGCGAGTTGTTTTCCAATTAAAGTTGACTTACATTTTTTTGATTCACTGTGTAATTTATGCTATGAATTCCATGTTTGTTTATTTCTGTATGTGTGTGTGTTTCCAGGTTAAGCAGAAACATTCAGATGGATGGCATGGTAACCTATTCAAGACATCCAACTCAAGGACATACTCAATATTAACACAAAAATTGTATTTCATTCATTCAAATAACCAGAGACACAAAACCAGCACACCGGAAACAATTGTACCTCGTTATTTGTGACATCTCACAGTCCTGAGTCAGACTTATGTTACAGTATGTCTTTCCATGAGAGATTAGGGTTAACAGTAAAGTTGCTCACTATACTTGTTTTCAGTTATAGACAAAAAACGAGCTTTTTCACAGTTACAAAATAAACATTTGCGCTGTAGTATTCACAGAACTTGTTTTGTGCTACTGCATATTATGCCACATGAATCACCCAATCCAAAAGGTGGCGAGTACCAAAAGCTCACTGTCCAATGTATAGACTGTATGAAGGGAAGGATTTACCATGCTCGTAATGTAGCCTATACCACAAGACTACAGAAAATGACTACACTCCTCTTTTGGTCTGTGCCTTCAGGGCTGACAACGCCATGCGCTCAGAGAGAAAACAAAATGTTTTTTTTCTCCTTTTCAAAGTGTGTTGGCAAATGAGAAGTCATCCAAAACAAAAGCTCAGTTCTTACATGTTCATACAATTACAATTACAATTACAATTACGCTGCTCTGTGTCAGGGTTGTTTTGAAAGGTGAGATTTCAATAATAGATCAATTAGTGATCAATATGTTTGTGTCACGGATTCCTCATTCCATGCGCCAGTTCCGGAGGTCTACGTCACCGGCCTCTAGGCGTCACTGAACTGTCTCATTACGCACACCTGGTTCCAATCCCCCTGATTAGTAATTGTATATATGTGCCCTCTGTTCACCATTGTCTTGTCGGTTATTGTTCCCATGTCCGTTGGTCTTGTGAGTACCTGTGCTTTGTGGTTTCGGCTTTCGTACTGCGTGTATTGTGCACTTGTTATTACGGGTCTCGTCCTGTGTATTGTTATTACGGGTCTCGTCCTGTGTATTGTTATTACGGGTCTCGTCCTGTATATTGTTATTACGGGTCTTGTCCTGTGTATTGTTGTGCTCTTGTTATTACGTGTCTCGTCCCGTGTATTGTTATTACGTGTCTCGTCCTGTGTATTGTTATTACGGGTCTCGTCCTGTGTATTGTTATTACGGGTCTCGTCCTGTGTATTGTTATTACGGGTCTCGTCCCGTGTATTGTTATTACGGGTCTCGTCCTGTGTATTGTTATTACGGGTCTCGTCCCGTGTATTGTTATTACGGGTCTCGTCCCGTGTATTGTTATTACGGGACTCGTCCTGTGTATTGTTATTACGGGACTCGTCCTGAGTATTGTTATTACGTGTCTCGTCCTGTGTATTGTTATTACGGGTCTCGTCCCGTATATTGTTATTACGGGACTTGTCCTGTGTATTGTTGTGCTCTTGTTATTACGTGTCTCGTCCTGTGTATTGTTATTAGGTGTCTCGTCCCGTATATTGTTATTACGTGTCTCGTCCTGTGTATTGTTATTACGGGTCTCGTCCTGTGTATTGTTGTGCTCTTGTTATTACGGGTCTCATCCTGTGTATTGTTATTACGGGTCTCGTCCTGTGTATTGTTATTACGTGTCTCGTCCCGTGTATTGTTATTACGTGTCTCATCCTGTGTATTGTTGTGCTCTTGTTATTACGGGTCTCGTCCCGTGTATTGTTATTACGGGACTCGTCCTGTGTATTGTTATTACGGGACTCGTCCTGTGTATTGTTATTACGGGACTCGTCCTGTGTATTGTTATTACGGGTCTCGTCCTGTGTATTGTTATTACGTGTCTCGTCCCGTGTATTTATTAGAGGTTTAACCTCACTCTTTTGTTTGGTTTCCATCCCTGTGTTTTTGTATACGTGTTTGTTTTGGGCTTCGTCCCCCGTGCCTTTCATGGCATGTTGTATATTTGGGTGGAGTATTAAAACCCCCTATTACGAATTCCTGCGCCTGCCTCCAATCATTTATACAACTTGACATTTTCAGAGGTGGGTGGGGTCGAACATCTCATTCCAAAATCATGGGCATTAATATGGAGTTGGTCCCCCTTTGCTGCTATAACAGCCTCCATTCTACTGGAAAGGCTTTCCACTAGATGTTGGAACATTGCTGCAGGAACTTGCTTCCATTCAGCCACGAGAGCATTAGTGAGGTCTGGCACTGATGTTGGGTGATTAGGCCTGGCTCACAGTCAAATTCATCCCAAAGGTGTTCGATGGGGTTGAGGTCAGGGCTCTGTGCAGGCCAGTCAAGTTCTTCCAACAAGGATCTCGACAAACCATTTCAGTATGGACCTCGCTTTGTGCATGGGGGAATTGTCATGCTGAAACAGGAAAGGGCCTTCCCCAAACTGTTGCCACAAAGTCGGAAGCACAGAATCGTCTAGAATGTCATTGTATGCGTTCCATTGATCACTGGAACTAAGGGGCCTAGCTCAAACCTTGGAAAAACAGCCCCAGACCATTATTCCTTCTCCACCAAACTTTACAGTTGGCACTATGCATTGGGGCAGGTAGCATTCTCCAGGCATCTGCCAAACCCAGATTTGTCTGTCAGACTGCCAGATGGTGAAGCGTGATTCATCACTCCAGAGTCCAATGGCGGTGAGATTTACACCACTCCAGCAGACATTGTGCATGGTGATCTTAGGCTCGTGTGCGGCTGCTCGGCCATGGAAACCAATTTCATGAAGCTCCTGACGAACAGTTCTCCTGCTGAATTTGCTTCCAGAGGCAGTTTGGAACTCAGTAATGAGTGTTGCAGCCGAGGACAATTTTTTTGCACTACGCACTTCAGGACTCAGCGGTCCTGTTCTGTGAGCTTGTGTGGCCTACCACTTCGCGGCTGTGCCGTTGTTGCTTCTAGACATTTCCACTTCACAATAACAGCACTTACAGTTGACCGGGGCAGCTCTAGCAGGGCAGAAATTTGACAAACTGACTTGTTGGAATGGTGGCATCGTGTGACGGTGCCACGTTGAAAGTCACTGAGCTCTTCAGTAAGGCCATTTTTTCTGCCAATGTTTAGATTGCATGGTTGTGTGCTCGATTTTATATACCTGTCAGCAACAGGTGTGACTGAAATAGCCAAATCCACTAATTTGAAGGGGTGTCCATATACTTTTGAATATATATTGTAAGTAAAATCACATATGGTGTGACTAGATATTTACATAGTAAGTACCTTGTACTTATAAGTTTCTCAATACTAACTTTGGGACAAAAAATATACTATAGAATTGAATTGAGTTACTTGTATTTACTAAGTTAATATGTAGTACTTACTTCCTCAGTTCCCAGTAAGTATGTTTGGGACTATATAGTTACTATGCATTCACTTTTTGTTACTAGGTATTTACCTAGTTGTTACCTAGTAATTACCGGGCTGTAAAATGTAGGGTAACCATGGGGAGAGAGAGAGTATAAAAATGGATAGATAGATAGCTAGAGAGAGAGAGATAAATAGATCGATAGATAGAACATCAAATATCTGCCAAGACATTGTGCTCAAAAAGTCCAAATCAAGAGCGCCACTAAATGTTAATCACTAATGCTAATTTTTATTTCAGGCTCTGTAATAATGGATGGACTTAATCCCCCAAATGTAAAACATCAAGGGATGTTTTTCAGATTTTTACTTCAGAGTTGTAAAACTAAAGTTGTGTGGTTTTAGAATCCTAGTTTTACCATTCGATGGGGAAGAAATCAGTCTTACCCCCAATCTAAAGCAAACACTAGGTACATTTAGCATGCTTCTTTCCTCTCCTGGTCTTTTCCATTCAACCCCCCCCCAACCTACCAATACTGCCCATCTCTCAGTTTATCACTTAGCTGCTCCCTCCAGTTCTCCCTACCCCCTCCGGTGAGATGCCCTCTTATTGGCTGCTCCCTCCACTTCTCCCTACCCCCTCCGGAGAGATGCCCTCTTATTGGCTGCTCCCTCCAGTTCTCCCTACCCCCTCCGGAGAGATGCCCTCTTATTGGCTGCTCCCTCCACTTCTCCCTACCCCCTCCGGAGAGATGCCCTCTTATTGGCTGCTCCCTCCATTTCTCCCTACCCCCTCCGGAGAGATGCCCTCTTATTGGCTGCTCCCTCCATTTCTCCCTACCCCCTCCGGAGAGATGCCCTCTTATTGGCTGCTCCCTCCACTTCTCCCCATCTTTGTCCTCCTGTACACATTTCATTAGACTAATATCTCTGTCCTCCTGTACACATTTCACTAGACTAATATCTCTGTCCTCCTGTACACATTTCATTAGACTAATATCTCTGTCCTCCTGTACACATTTCACTAGACTAATATCTCTGTCCTCCTGTACACATTTCATTTCACTAATATCTCTGTCCTCCTGTACACATTTCATTTCACTAATATCTCTGTCCTCCTGTACACATTTCATTAGACTAATATCTCTGTCCTCCTGTACACATTTCATTTCACTAATATCTCTGTCCTCCTGTACACATTTCATTAGACTAATATCTCTGTCCTCCTACTGTAGGAGGCAGGCAGACAGGCACTACTATACACTACTATATACTACTGTAGGCAGGCAGCACTATACTGTAGTTTACTGTAGGAGGCAGGCAGCACTATACTGTAGTCTACTCTAGGAGGCAGGCAGGCAGCACTATACTGTAGTCTACTGTAGGAGGCAGGCAGCACTATACTGTAGTTTACTGTAGGAGGCAGGCAGGCAGCACTATACTGTAGTTTCCTGTAGGATGCAGGCAGGCAGCACTATACTGTGGTTTCCTGTAGGATGCAGGCAGGCAGCACTATACTGTAGTTTCCTGTAGGATGCAGGCAGGCAGCACTATACTGTAGTTTCCTGTAGGATGCAGGCAGGCAGCACTATACTGTAGTTTCCTGTAGGATGCAGGCAGGCAGCACTAGCAGTGCTCTGTGTTCTGGGTTGATGTCTTCTTTAATCAGCCTATCACTCTGGAGGCTGATGGTGGAGAGAAAAAGGCTTTGCATTTACTGCTTCGATGGACCAAACAATTTAAAGGTCAAGTGGATTTCATTATTACCTCCAACAGCTGAGAATCCCGCTCTCTTTATTCACTGAGTTAGGTGTTTCCCCAATCATCAGGGCGATATTGGTGCATTGCTCTTCCTTCCATCCTAAAGACTCTGTTAGGTTATGTAAACAAATCTTTAAAGATTTCCAGACTGGTTATTTAAGACGTTTTTATTGGACAGGTGGGGTGGCTGTCTACTGCATACAAATATGAAATGATTTCATTCTATAGTCACACCTGGAATCGTGAATTCTCATCACAGGCCTCTCTGCTGTTAAACAGTTTCTACTGAAACTCCAATTCCCTTTTATACTGTATCCTAGTGGAGTATGGTTGATGTGTCATCACTCTGCAAACACTCGCTATGGGCCAAAAAGCCCTGGTCAAAAGTAGTGCACTAAATAGGGAATAGGGTGCCATTTGGGATGCAGACAGTGGTTGAGGTGGTAAGTCACTCCGTATGGGGCTTGTAAGGCTCATACCTGTTAATGACAGTTCCTAGACTGAAGCATCTACTGCCTCGGTCTGCCCTGCAGAGTTCACTGTGTTCCCTCTGTTCCCTTTGCTCCCCTGTTCCCTCTGTATCCCTCTGTTCCCTCTGTATCCCTGTTCCCTCTGTTCCCTCTGTATCCCTGTTCCCTCTGTATCCCTGTTCACTCTGTTCCCTCTGTTCACTCTGTTCCCTCTGTTCACTCTGTTCCCTCTGCCCGTTCCCTCTGTTCCCTCTGTCACCGTCCCTGTTCCCTCTGTTCCCTCTGTATCCCTGTTCCCTCTGTTCCACTCTGTTCCCCTCTGTTCCCTCTGTATCCCTGTTCCCTCTGTTCCCTCTGTATCCTCTGTTCCCTCTGTTCCCTCTGTTCCCTCTGTATCCCTGTTCCCTCTGTTCCCTTTGTTCCCCTGTTCCCTCTGTATCCCTGTTCCCTCTGTTCCCTCTGTTCCCTCTGTTCACTCTGTTCCCTCTGTTCCCTCTGTTCCCTCTGTATCCCTCTGTTCCCTCTGTTCCCTCTGTTCCCTCTGTTCCCTCTGTTCCCTCTGTTCCCTGTTCCCTCTGTTCCCTCTGTATCCCTGTTCCCTCTGTTCCCTCTCTGTTCCCTCTGTTCCCTCTGTTCCCTCTGTATCCCTGTTCCCTCTGTTCCCTCTGTTCACTCTGTTCCCTCTGTTCCCTCTGTTCCCTCTGTTCCCTCTGTTCCCTCTGTTCCCGCCCTCTGTTCCCTCTGTTCCCTCTGTATCCCTGTTCCCTCTGTTCCCTCTGTTCACTCTGTTCCCTCTGTTCCCTCTGTTCCCTCTGTTCCTCTGTTCCCTGTTCCCTCTGTTCCCTCTGTTCCCTGTTGCCTCTGTTCCCTCTGTTCCCTCTGTTCACTCTGTTCCCTCTGTTCCCTCTGTTCCCTCTGTTCACTCTGTTCCCTCTGTTCCCTCTGTTCCCTCTGTTCCCTCTGTTCCCTCTGTTCCCTCTGTTCCCTCTGTTCACTCTGTTCCCCCTGTTCCCTCTGTTCCCTCTGTATCCCTGTTCCCTCTGTTCCCCCTGTTCCCTCTGTTCCCTCTGTATCCCTGTTCCCTCTGTTCCCTCTGTTCCCTCTGTTCCCTCTGTATCCCTGTTCCCTCTGTTCCCTCTGTTCACTCTGTTCCCCCTGTTCCCTCTGTTCCCTCTGTATCCCTGTTCCCTCTGTTCCCTCTGTTCCCTCTGTTCCCTCTGTATCCCTGTTCCCTCTGTTCCCTCTGTTCCCTCTGTTCCCTCTGTTCCCTCTGTTCCCTCTGTTCCCTCTGTTCCCTCTGTTCCCTCTGTTCCCTCTGTTCCCTGTTCCCTCTGTTCCCTCTGTTCCCTCTGTTCCCTCTGTTCCCTCTGTTCCCTCTGTTCCCTCTGTTCCCTCTGTTCCCTCTGTTCCCTCTGTTCCCTCTGTTCCCTCTGTTCCCTCTGTTCCCTCTGTTCCCTCTGTTCCCTCTGTTCCCTCTGTTCCCTCTGTTCCCTCTGTTCCCTCTGTTCCCTCTGTATCCCTGTTCCCTCTGTTCCCTCTGTTCCCTCTGTTCCCCTCTGTTCCCTCTGTTCCCTCTGTTCCCTCTGTTCCCTCTGTTCCCTCTGTTCCCTCTGTTCCCTCTGTTCCCTCTGTTCCCTCTGTTCCCTCTGTTCCCTCTGTTCCCTCTGTTCCCTCTGTTCCCTTTGTTCCCCTGTTCCCTCTGTATCCCTGTTCCCTCTGTTCCCTCTGTTCCCTCTGCTCCCCTGTTCACCTCTGTTCCCTCTGTTCCCTCTGTTCCCTCTGTTCCCTCTGTTCCCTCTGTATCCCTGTTCCCTCTGTTCCCTCTGTTCCCTCTGTTCCCTCTGTTCACTCTGTTCCCTCTGTTCCCTCTGTTCCCTCTGTTCCCTCTGTTCCCTCTGTTCCCTCTGTTCCCTCTGTTCCCTCTGTTCCCTCTGTTCCCTCTGTTCCCTCTGTTCACTCTGTTCCCTCTGTTCCCTCTGTTCCCTCTGTTCCCTCTGTTCCCTCTGTTCCCTCTGTTCACTCTGTTCCCTCTGTTCCCTCTGTTCCCTCTGTTCCCTCTGTATCCCTGTTCCCTCTGTTCCCTCTGTTCCCTCTGTTCCCTCTGTTCCCTCTGTTCACTCTGTTCACTCTGTTCCCTCTGTTCCCTCTGTTCCCTCTGTTCCCTCTGTATCCCTGTTCCCTCGTTCCCTCTGTATCCCTGTTCCCTCTGTTCCCCTGTTCCCTCTGTTCCCCTGTTCCCCTCGTTCACTTTGATCCCCTGTTCCCTCTGTATCCCTGTTCCCCTGTTCCCCTGTTCCCTCTGTTCCCCTGTTCCCCCGTTCACTCTGTTCCCTCTGTTCACTCTGTTCCCTCTGTATCCCTGTTCCCCCGTTCACTCTGTTCCCTCTGTTCACTCTGTTCCCTCTGTATCCCTGTTCCCCCGTTCACTCTGTTCCCTCTGTTCACTCTGTTCCCTCTGTATCCCTGTTCCCCCGTTCACTCTGTTCCCTCTGTTCACTCTGTTCCCTCTGTATCCCTGTTCACTCTGTTCCCTCTGTTCCCTCTGTCTCTCTATTCTCTCTGTTCTCTCTGTTCCCTTTGTATCCCTGTTCCCTCTGTCCTCTGTTCCCTCTGTCTCTCTGTTCCCCCGCCTCTCTCTCTCTGTTCCCTCTGTTCCTCTGTTACCCCTGTTCCCTTGGTCTCTCTGTTCCCCCTGTTCCCTCTGTTCCCATTCTCTCTGTTCCCTCTTTCTCCCCTGTTACCCCTGTTCCCTTGGTCTCTCTGTTCCCCCTGTTCCCTCTGTTCCCATTCTCTCTGTTCCCTCTTTCTCCCCTGTTACCCCTGTTCCCCTGGTCACTCTGTTCCCCCTGTTCCCTCTGTTCCCATTCTCTCTGTTCCCTCGTTCCCCCTGTTCACCCCTGTTCCCTCTGGTCTCTCTGTTCCCCCTGTTCCCTCTGTTCCCCAGTTCACTCTGTTCCCTCTGTTCTCCCTGTTACCCTCTGTTCCCTTGGTCTCTCTGTTCCCCCTGTTCCCTCTGTCTCTCTATTCTCTCTGTTCCCTCTGTTCCCTTTGTATCCCTGTTCCCTCTGTCCCTCTGTCTCCCTCTGTCTCCTCTGTTCCCCCGCCTCTCTCTCTCTGTTCCCTCTGTTCCCTCTGTTACCCCTGTTCCCTTGGTCTCTCTGTTCCCCCTGTTCCCTCTGTTCCCATTCTCTCTGTTCCCTCTTTCTCTCCTGTTACCCCTGTTCCCTTGGTCTCTCTGTTCCCCCTGTTCCCTCTGTTCCCATTCTCTCTGTTCCCTCTTTCTCCCCTGTTACCCCTGTTCCCTTGGTCTCTCTGTTCCCCCTGTTCCCTCTGTTCCCATGGTCTCTCTGTTCCCCCTGTTCCCTCTGTTCCCATTCTCTCTGTTCCCTCTTTCTCCCCTGTTACCCCTGTTCCCTTGGTCTCTCTGTTCCCCCTGTTCCCTCTGTTCCCATTCTCTCTGTTCCCTCTTTCTCCCCTGTTACCCCTGTTCCCTTGGTCTCTCTGTTCCCCCTGTTCCCTCTGTTCCCATTCTCTCTGTTCCCTCTTTCTCCCCTGTTACCCCTGTTCCCTTGGTCTCTCTGTTCCCTCTGTTCCCCTGTTCCCTCTTTTCCTTCTGTATCCTTGGTCTCTCTGTTCCCTTGGTCTCTCTGTTCCCTTGGTCTCTCTGTTCCCTTGGTCTCTCTGTTCCCTTGGTCTCTCTGTTCCCTTGGTCTCTCTGTTCCCTTGGTCTCTCTGTTCCCTCTGTTCCCCTGTTCCCTCTTTTCCTTCTGTATCCTTGGTCCCTCTGTTCCCCTGTTCCCTCTGTTCTCTGTTCCCTCTGTCTCTCTGTCCTTCTCTCTCTTTGTTCCCTCTGTCTCTCTGTCCTTCTCTCTCTTTGTTCCCTCTGTCTCTCTGTCCTTCTCTCTCTTTGTTCCCTCTGTCTCTCTGTCCTTCTCTCTCTTTGTTCCCTCTGTCTCTCTGTGATTCTCTCCCTTTGTTACTTCTGTCTCTCTGTTCCCTCTGTCTCTCTGTCCTTCTCTCTCTCTTTGTTCTCTCTGTATCTCTGTTCCCCCTGTATTTCTCTTCCCTCTGTCTCTCCAACACAACACAGCTCCTGCTGGGGCAGAATATTGGAAACAGTTAACATTTTAATGTAGCAATTACAGCAACAACAAAATTGAATAGATTGGAAAACACAACAGAACGACTCAGAGATTTGGATGACTTGATGCGTTGATGAACTCGTGGTAAATAAAGAACATATGGGACAGTAGTGTACAGCTGTAGTATCTTAATTTGATCACCCTGTTGCAAGATATTTTGTTTGCAAAGCATTATATTTAGTGTATTTGAGGTTTAAAAGGGCTTTAGAAGTTTGTCATTTCCTCTTTGTAATTTCAGACTTACGAAAAATGTATCAACCCCTACAAAAATGTCCATTAATTATAATCCACTTAAAAATGCACATTTCCTGTTGTTGCAGGATTATTTTCCTGCTGCAGCAAACTGGCTCAAATTAAGATCCTACATGAGTAAGTTGTGTGTTCTTCTTTTTCAGTTTGATTTGTTTAGTTATTTGTGAGAAGATATATTGTAGCTGCCGGTAACGTCTAAAGAGGAGATATATTATAGCTGCCGGTAACATCTAAAGAGGAGATATATTATAGCTGCCGGTAACGTCTAAAGAGGAGATATATTATAGCTGCCGGTAACATCTAAAGAGGAGATATATTATAGCTGCCGGTAACATCTAAAGAGGAGATATATTATAGCTGCCGGTAACGTCTAAAGAGGAGATATATTATAGCTGCCGGTAACATCTAAAGAGGAGATATATTGTAGCTGCCGGTAACATCTAAAGAGGAGATATATTATAGCTGCCGGTAACATCTAAAGAGGAGATATATTATAGCTGCCGGTAACGTCTAAAGAGGAGATATATTGTAGCTGCCGGTAACGTCTAAAGAGGAGATATATTATAGCTGCCGGTAACATCTAAAGAGGAGATATATTGTAGCTGCCGGTAACGTCTAAAGAGGAGATATATTGTAGCTGCCGGTAACGTCTAAAGAGGAGATATATTGTAGCTGCCGGTAACGTCTAAAGAGGAGATATATTGTAGCTGCCGGTAACATCTAAAGAGGAGATATATTATAGCTCCCGGTAACATCTAAAGAGGAGATATATTATAGCTGCCGGTAACGTCTAAAGAGGAGATATATTATAGCTGCCGGTAACATCTAAAGAGGAGATATATTGTAGCTGCCGGTAACATCTAAAGAGGAGATATATTATAGCTGCCGGTAACATCTAAAGAGGAGATATATTATAGCTGCCGGTAACATCTAAAGAGGAGATATATTGTAGCTGCCGGTAACGTCTAAAGAGGAGATATATTGTAGCTGCCGGTAACGTCTAAAGAGGAGATGTATTGTAGCTGCCGGTAACGTCTAAAGAGGAGATATATTGTAGCTGCCGGTAACGTCTAAAGAGGAGATATATTGTAGCTGCCGGTAACGTCTAAAGAGGAGATGTATTGTAGCTGCCGGTAACGTCTAAAGAGGAAGACGTCGGATTCATTGAACATGTTTATTTACTAAACAAGAAACTCATCTCTGCATGTTAATACAAATGGAGAACAAAATAGATTGTCAATAGACTGAACCTTTCACTTCTTATAGTGAGACTGTATTTTGTGAGTGTGAGTGTGAGTGTGTGTGTGTGTGTGTGAGTGTGTGTGTGTGTGTGTGTGTGTGTGTGTGTGTGTGTGTGTGTGTGTGTGTGTGTGTGTGTGTGTCTGCGTATGTGTGTTATTATTTGATGTTAGTGAGCACATTGTAAAAAACGTGTAATACATATGAGATGTACAGTATACTGCTGTTTCAGATCTTTCACAGATCATGCCCCAGGTAATCAAAGTATTCTCTGTGTGCCATATGTTATATTGAGGACTGTTCCACCACTGTTAGTGCACCTGGTCCACTCCTATCTTCTTGGCTCTGAGACACAGATTGTATTCATCCCACTACACTCTCAAGGGTAATCCCTCCTTGTCCTAGGAAAACAACATGCATGGAGCATTAAAACACTGCAGAAAGTTTGGTAATCTCACAATCAGAAACCTTTATTCCCAAAGTACATTTACATGTACCGGTAATTTGACCTGGTGAAATGGTGCTGACAACAATAAACAAAATAATGTAAACATACTCTACACACAGTGTAGTACACTATAGATACGAAACAGGACATGGGTAACAACAATTACACGTAATAAACATACAATAAACTATTATTACTGAGACGTTGCTCAGACAGTCACTGTACATAAGAGTTATTCTAATGTTCTCTAATGACCTCTGTTATTAAACTACAATCAGCAATTCAATACTTTAATGACTAAAGCTCATTTATGTTTTGATTTTTTTAAACGATCAGAATGATTCTAATGATAAACTTAGTGTTTCTACAATGTCCTGCATTTCTGTGTTCCAATGTTTCAACTGCGGGGCGACCATTTCAGTCGATTCCATTATCACTGAGATATCAGACTCTATTCAAATGAATACACACTGAGTGTACAAAACATTATGAACACCTGCTCTTTCCATGACAGACTGACCAGGTGAATCCAGGTGAAAGCTATGATCCCTTATTGGTGTCACCTGTTAAATCCACTTCAATCAGTGTAGATGAAGGGGAGGAGACAGGTTAAAGAAGGATTTTTAAGCCTTGAGACATGGATTGTGTATGTGTGCCATTCAGAAGGTGAATGAATGGGGTATGGTACTAGGTGCCAGGCGCACCGGTTTAACTGTGTCAAGAACTGCAATGCTGCTTGGTTTGTCACGCTCAACAGTTTCCTGTGTGTATCAAGAATGGTCCACCACTCAAACGACATCCAGCCAACTTGACACAACTGTGCGAAGCATTGGCGTCAACTTGGGCCAGAATCCCTGTGGAACGTTTTTGACATCTTGTAGAGTCCATGCCCCGACGAATTGAGGCTGTTCTGAGGGAAAAAAAGGGGGTGCAACTCAATATTAGGAAGGTGTTCTTAATGTTTTGTCCACTCAGTGTATAATGAGTGGTTATTATCACCCTGTGACTCATTCCTGCGACAAATATCTCTGCATGACATCCGTTCTGGAGGGACTCTCACTGGACCAGTCACAGTCCAGTGCTGGACATGACATCCGTTCTGGAGGGACTCTCACTGGACCAGTCACAGTCCAGTGCTGGACATGACATCCGTTCTGGAGGGACTCTCACTGGACCAGTCACAGTCCAGTGCTGGACATGACATCCGTTCTGGAGGGACTCTCACTGGACCAGTCACAGTCCAGTGCTGGACATGACATCTAGGAGTGGGCAGCTACTCCAACATGGCTGGCAGACAGCAGACACAGCTGGTGTTTCCCTCCAAAATATGGAGACAAAGCACCATGAAGTAAACAAACAAACTCCAATGCTTAGCTTCTTATCTCCACCCTGCAGCCCGTCTTCACTGTGATTGGCCACGCACGCCGGGGTCTCAGTGGTGGCGATAAGGAGGAGGAAGTGGGTGGAAGGAGGACGAAAGGTGACAATGAGGGCTTTTCTGGAATGCCAAACCAGATTTTCCACACTTGCTTGCTGCAGCATGCTACAAAGCCAAACCAGCCCAAATCTCTTATCTAAAGGCTATGGTGTGATCTTTAGACCTAGAATCGGCGTAGTCTTATTGTTTGTCAGTTTGACTCCCTCCAAGCCATCAGTGAGATAGCTCCCAGTCAGCGAGGTGAGCGTTGTAAAACCCTGACTAAGCCAGTCTTCCCACAATCAGCCCCTGCTTTCTGGGAGCCACTCACTCAGGGACGGTTGTTGCTGGCTCTGCTCTGGCTGTGCGTCTTACTAATGGAGTACCACAGCCAGAAGAGCAGCTCTAGAGCCCCCTTCCCTTCCCCACTACGACTGCTAAGGGAGACATCTTCCCACTGCATGACACTCTGAAGCTCAGAGATAACAAGCAAGCGGGTCATCACTGTCTGCATGTGAATGTGTGTTTTCATCTGTGGTAAACACAAGAGTATTTTATTTTACATGTTGTGGTTCGTAGCTTATTATTTCATATGTGAATGATTTCATAGCTGTTTTAAGTGGAGGAGTGACTCTTCTCAAGATTACTTTAATTTTGAAAGGTTCCTCCACTAAGCCCTCAACAGGCTCATTAGTGCTGGGTAAGTGCAGTGTACAGTACTTAGATGCCCTAAGAGGTTTCACTCTTTCACTGTCTTTATCTCTATGTAATCTCTGTCTTTATCTCCATGTTATCTCTGTCTTTATCTCTATGTTATCTCTGTCTTTATCTCTATGTAATCTCTGTCTTTATCTCCATGTTATCTCTGTCTTTATCTCTATGTTATCTCTGTCTTTATCTCCATGTTATCTCTGTCTTTATCTCCATGTTATCTCTGTCTTTATCTCCACATTATCTCTGTCTTTATCTCCACATTATCTCTGTCTTTATCTCCATGTTATCTCTGTCTTTATCTCCATGTTATCTCTGTCTTTATCTCCATGTTATCTCTGTCTTTATCTCCACGTTATCTCTGTCTTTTTCTCCATGTCACCTTTTCCTTTTTCCTTTGTTGTGATCAAACTGGATGCATCACAGTCATATCAAAACACAAGTCTAGATCTAGTGTTGCTGTCAGTTAATTTCAGTAGGTGCTTATAGTCAGGTCTATATCAACCTCACCCATCCTAAGATGTACAGTGCCTTCAGAAAGTATTCATACCCATTGACTTATTCCACATGTTGTTGTTTTACAGCCTGAATTCAAAAATGATTAAATACTTTTTTTTAAATCTCACCCATCAACACACAATACCCCATAATGTCAAAGTGAAAACATGTTTTTTGACATTTTAGCAAATTGATTTAAAATTAAATACATAAATATCTCATTTACATACAGTACCAGTCAAAAGTTTGGACACAGCTACTCATTCAAGGGTTTTTTCTTAATTTTTTACTATTTTCTACATTGAAGAATAATAGTGAAGACATCAACTAGGAAATAACACATATGGAATCATGTAGTAACCAAAGAAGTGTTAAAAAAATCAAAATATATTTTATATTTTTGATTCTTCAAAGTAGCCACCCTTTGCCTTGATGACAGCTTTGCACACTCTTGGCACACTCTTGGCATTCTCTCAACTAGCTTCACCTGGAATGCTTTTCCAACAGTCTTGAAGGATTTACCACATATGTTGAGCACTTGTTGGCTGCTTGTGGTCCAACCCATCCCAAACCATCTCAATTGGGTTGAGGTGGGTGATTGTGGAGGCCAGGTCATCTGATGCAGCACTCCATCATTCTCCTTCTTGGTCAAATAGCCCTTACACAGCCTGGAGGTGTGTTATGTCATTGTCCTGTTGAAAACAAATGACAGTCCCACTAAGTCAAACCAGGTGGGATGGCGTATCGCTGCAGCTGTGGTAGCCATGCTGGTTAAGTGTGCCTTGAATTCTAAATAAATCACAGACAGTGTCAACAACAAAGCACCATCACACCTCCTCCTCCATGCTTCACGGTGGGAACCACACATGCGGAGATTAACCGTTCACCTACTCTGCATCTCACAAAGACACAGCGGTTGGAACCAAAAATCTCAAATTTGGACTCGTCAGCCCACAGGACAGATTTCCACCGGTCTAATGTCCATTGCTTGTGTTTCTTGGCCCAAGCAAGTCTCTTCTTATTATTGGTGTCCTTTAGTAGTGGTTTCTTTGCAGCAATTCGACCATCAAGGCCTGATTCACGCAGTCTCCTCTGAACCATTGATGTTGAGATGTGTCTGTTACTTAAACTCTGTGAAGAATTTATTTGGGCTTCAATTTCTGAGGCTGGTAACTGTAATGAACTTATCCTCTGCAGCAGATGTAACTTCCTTTCCTGTGGCGGTCCTCATGAGAGCCAGTTTCATCATAGCGCTTCATGGTTTTTGCGATTGCACTTGAAGAAACGTTCAAAGTTCTTGACATTTTTTCGGATTGACTGACCTTCATGTTTTAAAGTAATGATGGACTGTCATTTCTCTTTGCTTATTTTAGCTGTTCTTGCCTTAATATGGACTTGGTCTTTTACCAAATAGGACTATCTTCTGTATACCAACCCTACCGTTTCACAACACAATGTGAAATGAATATGGTTGATTTTTAAGGTTCAGGAAAGTGCAGTGAATAGTGCCACTTTTTAGGATGTCAATATTAATGAATGTATTCATGGTTGTTTGTAATTTTGTCTTACCTTTTAGTCATTATATGTGTTATTGTTTTTATCATCGAGGACCACTTTGGAAACAAGCGTTTTAATTCATACTTTCAAGTGATTTCAAGTGAACATTTTGTTGTATATGTCTGTTACCCAAAATAAATTAAATTCAACTGATTGGCTCAAACGCATTAAGAAGGTAAGACATTCTACAAATTAACTTTTAACAAGGCACACCTGTCAATTGAAATGCATTCCAGGTGACTACCTCATGAAGCTGTTTGAGAGAATGCCAAGAGTGTGCAAAGCTGTCATCAAGACAAAGGGTGGCTATTTGAAGAATCTCAAATATAAAATAAATATTGATTTGTTTAACACTTATTTTGGTTACTACATGATTCCATATGTGTTATTTCATAGTTTTGATGTCTTCATTATTATTCTAAAATGTAGAAAATAGTAAAAATAAATAAAAACCCTAGAATGAGTAGGCGTGTCGCAACTTTTGACTGGTACTGTATGTTTTCACACCCTTGAGTCAATACATGTTAGAATTAGCTTTGGAAGTGAATACAGCTGTGAGTCAACTCCAGGTTATAGTTGGCCTTGTGTTTTAGGTTATTATCCTGATGAAAGGTGAATTTGTCTCACAGTGTCTGTTGGAAAGCAGACTGAACTAGGTTTTCCTCTAGGATTTTTCCTATGCTTACCTCTATTCCGTTTATTTTTATCCTAAAAAAACTCCCTAGTCCTTGCTGATGACAAGCATATCCATAACATGATGCAGCCACCACCATGCTTGAAAATATGAAGAGTGGTACTCAGTGATGTGTTGTATTGGATTTTCCTTTGTAATCAGGACATAAAATTAATTTCTTTGCCACATTTTTTAAAGTTTTATTTGAGTACCTTATTGCAAACAGGATGCATGATTTGGAATATTTTTATTTTGTACAGGGTTCCTTCTTTTCACTCTGTCATTTAGGTTAGTATTGTGGAGTAACTACAATGTTGTTGATCCATCCTCAGTTTTCTCCTATCACAGCCATTAAACTCTGTCATTGTTTTAAAGTCACAATTGGCCGCATGGTGAAATCCCTGAGCGCTTTCCTTCCTCTCCGGCATCTGAGTTAGGAATGACGCCTGTATCTTTGCAGTGACTGGGTGTATTGATACACCATCCAAAGTGTAATTAATAACTTCACCATGCTCAAAGGGATATTTAATGTCTGCTTTTTTCTATTTTTACCCATCATCCACTACAAGGTGCCCTTCTTTGTCTGTCTTGGTACTGTCCCTGTCATGTACAGTATGTCTGTCTTGGTACTGTCCCTGTCATGTGTCTGTCTTGGTACTGTCCCTGTCATGTGTCTGTCTTGGTACTGTCCCTGTAATGTGTCTGTCTTGGTACTGTCCCTGTCATGTGTCTGTCTTGGTACTGTCCCTGTCATGTGTCTGTCTTCGTACTGTCCCTGTTAAGTATGTCTGTCTTGGTGCCGTCCCTGTCATGTGTCTGTCTCGGTACTGTCCCTGTCAGGCCCACAGTCCCTCACCCTCCAGTTCCCACTGGCCCTGTGCCCTCCAACATGGGGCAGGGACCAGGGCCCAACCCCCAACAGCTGGCAGGGAGATGGGTGACATGGGCCTCAGGGCAGGATGGCAGCCCAGTGAGCTGTCCGGCAGATGTCTGTTGTGATGTGAAAGCTCTGGACAAACCAAACGGTAAGGTCTCTCTGTGTGCACTCTGTTAGGTACTGTGTTATCCATAGATTGTTTAATGTTATTATCATTTTCAAATAGGAGACATAATTATATTCTATGAATAGCTAATACTGTTATCACCTCTGATGAATACGAGTGAATGTGACAAAATAAACCTTTTGAGAACTGCAATGTGTAGGTCTGCATTCTAATTGCACTATATTCTTTATATAAACACTAAAGTAGTGCACTACAGCCCTACCGGCCCTGGTCTAAAGTAATCTACTACAGCCCTACCGGCCCTGGTCTAAAGTAATCTACTACAGCCCTATGGGCCCTGGTCTAAAGTATTCTACTACAGCCCTATGGGCCCTGGTCTAAAGTAGTGCCCTACAGCCCTATGGGCCCTGGTCTAAAGTAGTGCCCTACAGCCCTATGGGCCCTGGTCTAAAGTAGTGCCCTACAGCCCTATGGGCCCTGGTCTAAAGTAGTGCACTACAGCCCTATGGGCCCTGGTCTAAAGTAATCTACTACAGCCCTATGGGCCCTGGTCTAAAGTAGTGCACAACAGCCCTATGGGCCCTGGTCTAAAGTATTCTACTACAGCCCTATGGGCCCTGGTCTAAAGTATTCTACTACAGCCCTATCGGCCCTGGTCTAAAGTAATCTACTACAGCCCTATGGGCCCTGGTCTAAAGTAGTGCACTACAGCCCTATGGGCCCTGGTCTAAAGTAATCTACTAGAGCCCTATGGGCCCTGGTCTAAAGTAGTGCCTAATAAATAAAGTATAATGTTGGACACAGTCTGGGATTATCATTTTCTGTCAATCTTCAGAATGGACCAAACAGGACCCGTTGATGGGTTCAAGCTTTATTTTCCCCGGCGTCCCCAACGAACAAGCATCACTTTACACCCATTATGCATAATATTCTTCTGTGCTCCTCCAGCTCTTTGCTATGTTTTGTCAGTTTTTTTTTGCTGGGAAGTACTTGAAAGTTGGAGATCTTGCCTGTTGTAAAATCAGGGGCTGTTAAATTAAACATTCGGGCACAGATTTCCTCAGAATTGTTCAGCAACTACGGCATTATCCAACATGCAATGGCTGCCTCGAACTCACGATGATTAGCACCAATGAAAATATGACTTTTTAACTTTTTTTTATTAGTAAATACATTTGTATGCAGCCATGATTGTTCTCCACTAAAAGCTTGTATCAGGAGGGGGAATGGCAGAGACAGAGTCTACTCTCATTTCTCATGTCATTTGTCAAGATCTTTAAAGGAAAAATAGATATGTCAGGCTGCTCCTTATTATAGTCGGAAGAGTAGATTAATCAACATAATGCATTCAACCAATTATGTTTGATTTGATCTGGCTAGTATGGTATTTGAATACAAATCCTCCTTGATTTACAACCCTTCATGTTTTGCTGGGACTGTAGGTAAGCGGGTTGGGAAAGATGCAGGAAGAATTTCTACTGACTATATTAACAGTACGTAAGCATAGAGAACATTTAAACGAGTGGTCCACTTGACAGTGGCTTCTAAGGGGAGGTGGGGCTTTTTTATCAAGTTCACTTCAGTTACGGCAAGTGTTTGTATTAAAATATCGTCGGTATAACAGGATGCAATCACCATTGCATGGTTTACTGAGCAATATCATCTGAAGATGGTGAACATAGGTCGTTCAGTTATGTACTGTAGCCTACCAACACATTTGGACAATGAAATGTTTGGGGGGGGGGGGGAAATAGGGAGACACACTATCACATAAACAATCTTTTTAGAATTTCAATTAATTCTATTCACAAAACATACAATACATGACAAAGTAAAGAACAGTTACAGACAAAAACACCACAGGATAATATTACATTAAATGAAGAAAGAAAAGAATGCATTGTTAAGACACCAAGAGACCGCAGAAATACTACTGACACACCATACTTTACATTTTGGCTCAGGATTCCATCGCTTCCTTTCAGAACTAGTTGACATCCGAATTTCTGATTTAGTCATAAACACGACTCTGTGCACCTTCTGTTCTTATGATCATGAGAATACAGCAATTGTAACTACATACAGAGACATCTGGACAGAATAGAGGATTTTGCAGGTTCAGCTTGAGCATTTTCCAGACGAAGGTATGATTAGTATGACTAGGATGTTACCATAGCAGTCTGGTCAGTGTTCCATTTAAGAATTTCTTGAAGGTAGCATGCAATTTTTCTAACGTCTTGTTTTTCTTTGTCCATTAGCCTACTTTCAGTCTCATTCTCCCTCGTTAAATCTTTTCTCTCCTTTTCCATTTCCTTCATTCTTCTAAGCCCCCCTCCCTCCCTCTCTTTCTCTGTGTGTTCCGCTAGGTCTCACAGAGACTGATTGATTGCCTCTGGTGTTGGCTACCCAGAGGCCTCAGCTGGCAATGTCAGAAGCAGGACAGGTACCCAGGACAGCAGGCCCCAGACCCTCTGTGGTCCAGTGTAGTCAGTGACTAGTGATTGAATAACAAACTCATCAGATATGTTTTATTTCGTTTTGGGAACAGGTTATTTCTTATTTATTTTACTTTGTATTTATTTATTCACACTAAAGAAAATAAGTGAAAGACAGAACAGTACAGATAAAAAAAACAGGTAATAACGGTGTGCAGTTGAGGTTAGAAGCCCAAAAGGGCTGATATGAAAACCACACCACAAATATAAGTACAACACAAAAAAAGTTTGTTCAATCCGTTAAACAAAGCATATTCATTATAATTCTACATGATATGCTCAGTATATAAAGTAGTGCTTTTTATTTTAAAGTTGACATAAATGGAGAGAGAATAAATTGTGAAGAGTACAATATTTCCACTAGATGTGGTGCCAAGTATGTCATTGTCATGTGATATATTGCCAAATGATCATATGCTTCAGGGGAACCAATGGACTGATCAGTGGACGACTCTACATCTGCCTGTGGTGCAGGTGCTTGTGTCTTCTAGTTAACCATTTGGCCAATTAAAGGAACACACTGGCATAAGTTATTCCCTATTATGTAAGTCAATAATTTGCATAGGAAATATTAACCCCCACAGCTGCTGATTTAAAAAAAAATATGACTTCAAGTAAATCACAAATTGGGGGTAAAATATATTTCAAATATTATCCTCGCTTTATATGCTCAGTGCCTTTGTCTGTGTACTGATAGGTGGATGTGTGTGCTTGAGTCACTTTCTTCCATTTATTTCAGTTTCTCAAACCCCATTGTGTCCATCTTAATGCGCCGCCATATTTATGATGTGCCGTGAGTCACTAAAGCATTCAGACAAGCTGGCTGGATGCTGGTTTTGATAAAGTGTCGCCCCGCAGTCACCGGGCGAGAAGTGAGGAAATTTACATTTTCAATTTTTATTTTTTTAATAATACGACTGTGGACTGCAGAGAGAATGGAAGTCAGCAAGGAACAGACAGAAGACATTAAGGTAACACTTTATTTTAAGGGTCCGTAATAAACCATTTATAAGGCATTTATAAAGTGTGTTAACCATTACTTAATAATTTCTCCCACATTTATAAACTGTTTACTAATCATTAGTAAAGTATTTATGCAGCCCCTAATCTAAAGTGAGCAATATTTATGCTTTATAAATACTATTTGTAAATGGTGCGCAAACTGTTTGTAAATGGTGCTCAAAATGTTTGTAAATGGTGCTCAAACGGTTTGTAAATGGTGCTCAAACGGTTTGTAAATGGTGCTCAAACTGTTTGTAAATGGTGCTCAAACTGTTTGTAAATGGTGCTCAAACTGTTTGTAAATGGTGCTCAAACTGTTTGTAAATGGTGCTCAAACTGTTTGTAAATGGTGCTCAAACTGTTTGTAAATGCCTTATATGGTTTATAATGGACCCTTAAAATAAAGTGTTACTGAAATAAGTAAACAGACAAACCTTTCATAGTGACATTGGAAACTGATTGGTAGCATGCTGACAGAGTGACTGTGAGAGGACTTTAATAACTAGGATGTCATATCTGTGGCCTTGAAAACAGAATAATGGTTTACTTGTTGAAAATATGAAGTAGAGTGTATGTTTGACACAGATATTTATTTATTTTTTTCACCTTTATTTATTTAACCAGGTAGGCAAGTTGAGAACAAGTTCTCATTTACAACTGAGACCTGGCCAAGATAAAGCATAGCAGTTCGACACATACAACAACACAGAGTTACACATGGAGTAAAACAAACATACAGTCAATAATACAGTAGAAAAATAAGTCTATATACAATGTGAGCAAATGAGGTATATCCATTTATATCCATTTTAGGGATAGATGTTTTCTCCTCTATATGTGTGAAAATGCATCCTCTCCAGTCTGGACATGCATTTTGACTGTGCTTGAAAATGAGATCTTCAAATAGCCACTTTTCTCATCATCACTGACTGTGCAGCCATGCAGATTTGTGGGTAGTGGGCTTGCGTGTTGTGCCAGGCTGGATGTGTAATCTTCAGGCCTGTCCATCCCCCCCATAACCGGCTGGCATATACTGTAGGCCTATTTCACCACATACGTTTCCTAAATTAATTTTTTTATATTTATACCCGCTCATTAGACGCAGCAGTAAGTTTCTGGCCAGTGAGTAAGAGGAGAAATACGCTTGGCTTTTGTTCAACATTTGCAAAAAAGGCCTTGAAATGAAAATGAAATGAAAGCACTGCGCAGACGTATAAAATATGTAACACTTGCCTCCAGAGTGGCGCAGCGGTCTAAGGCACTGCATTACAGTGCTTGAGGAATCACTACAGACCCGTGTTCAATCCCAGGCAATTGTGATTGGCCCAGCGTCGTTAAGGGAGGGTTTGGCCGGGCGGGTGGGCTTTACTTGGCTCATTGCGCTCTAGAGACTCCTTGTGGCAGGCCGGGCGCCTGCAGGCGTGGTCTCCGACACGTTTGTCTGCGGCTGGCTTCCCGGGTTAAGCGGGCGAGTTTTAAGAATCCCTGTTTGGCGGGTCATGTTTCGGAGGACACATGACTCAACCTTCGTCTCTCCCAAACCCGTTGGGGAGTTGCAGCAATGAGACTGGATCGCAATTGAATATCACGAAATTGAGGAGACAAAGGGGAGAAAATCCAACGAACAAAATAAGACATTTAGCACTTTATTTAAACCTGACTGAACATCCCTACAAGCTTTTCCAGATTAATCTACACAGTCATTGAAGACTCGACGGCTGACAAAATCACTTAATGTTTCATTGCGCATTTAACCCTGCTTGAAAACAATACATTATCCAGGATTAAGGAATAAGTAAGAGGCATCATGTAAGGTATTCAACCATATTTATTGTATTTGTGCCAACAAAAGGCTGGGATCTCTCAAAGGGTTAATATAAGGCAAGCTGAAATCCTCTCTTGGAAAACAACATATTGCTTTATATTTTAATTGGGCTAGGTAATAGTCCTTGAAGGCCCTCTTCATTAGTCATCAAGGCAAGCTGTTCAAACTGATCTCTGCACGAATGTCTTCCTGGCCAGGTGCCCGTTCCTTTTACTTCTCTTGTGGAGAAAAAAAACTGAAGGACTGTTTTCCTCCTTAACTTTGTGGGAAGTTCTAGAAGAAAACTTTGAGTGTGCCCTTTTCCGCCGTTTCAAACAGAGTACATGCTGCAGACTTTCCTCTTTGCATCTTGTGTTTTGCTACAGTATAACAGTATAATGTATTTTACATTCACAATTGGACATTTTGATAATATTCAGTTGATAAATAAAAGAGGATTATCTTTGAACATCATTTGACTTTCCTCACATTAAATAGAAACTCAACTAGTCCCTCAGTTTCACATTGTAATTGAGAGGCCCACACTAACTGGGAGATTTTCTCTGAAAATTACATCAGATTCTAAGAGATGGAAGGGAAAGCCAAGTGGAGAATCCGTGAGCAAAGAATCAGAGTGCTGTCTGGGTTGGGTGTGTATCATATCCTGCTGACCTATCAATCAACATCTGTTTACCTTCTCGCCATGGTGACGATGTGATTGCTGTGTGAGGTAATTATCAGTGAGGAGTGCTAGGACGTAGCCTGTCACCGGAGGAGGCATGCAGGGGATTCTGAAGCCTCCGTCTGCCTCCATCATAACTCAGAAGCCTAGAGATAGAAGCTCCTCCATTTTTCATGATTTTATTCAATTTTGGTCTCTGTGTGTAATGGGGCTCCTCAATCGTGGATCACTAGCGGGCGGAGGGTGGAGGAGGACCCAAGAGTATTAATCAGAGGAGAGCGAGCGTACGGCCGGATGGCCCATGGTACTACATCATCCTGTAGAGGGAAAGAGGATGCTGCGAGTATATGGCTACTGTGGTGACTAAAGATCTGTTTGGTGGTATGATGCTACAAGACCTGGCCATGGGATGTACAATACTGCATAGGTGTTCAATGTGTGGATTGTGGGTTTAATTCCCGCTGGGGCCACCGCTGCCACCCATTAGAAGAATGGTAAGAAGGGTGCTGCAATGTATAGCTGCCGTATTACGATCTCCCGATCAATTCTGCTATTTTGTGTGTTTTTTTGCGCTCATCGTAAGTTTTTTTGTACATCATTTTTCCGCCATCGTTTCCTATGACTGAAAAGAGCTTCTGGACATCAGCACAGCGATTACTAACCTCAATTTGGATGAAGATTTCTACTTCAATGAGTTGACAGGGCAGGACATACTGCTCATCCCGGACCAGGCCCTGATCCCCGTCACTCGGAACAGGAAGAGAAGGCATAAGAGACGCTGACGTCCGGGCACCCTAACGAAACGACGTCAACAAGTAAAGAATACACCTCTACCATCCGTTCTATTGGTTCATCACTGGATAACAAACTGGCCCATTTGAGACTATCCTATCAACTGTAATATCCCATGTTTCTCAGAGTCGTAGCTGAACAAGGACATGGGTAATATACAGAGCCTTCAAAAAGTATTCACAACCCTTTGACTTTTCCACATTGTGTTGTGTTACAGCCTGCATTTAAAATTGGCCTACACACAATACCCCATAATGTCAAAGTGGAATTATGTTTTTAGAAATGTTTACAAATTAATTAAAAATAAAAATATGAAATGTCTTGATTCAATAAGTATTCAAGCCCTTTGTTATGGCAAGCCTAAATAAGTTCAGGGGTAAACATGTGCTTAAGTCTCATAATAAGTTGCATAGACTCACCTTGTGTGCAATAATAGTGGTTAACATGATTTTTGAATGACTACCTCATCTCTGTACTCCACACATAAAATGATCTGTTAAGTCTCCCAATTGAGCAGTGAATTTCAAACACAGATTCAACCACATAGACCAGGGAGGTTTTCCAAAGCCTCTCAAAGAAGGGCACCTATTGGTAGACGAGTAAAAAACTAAACAGATACTGAATATCCCTTTGAGCATGGTGATGTTATTAATTACACTTTGGATGGTGTATCAATACACCAGTTACTACAAAGATACAGGTGTCCTTCCTAACTCGCCAGAGAGGAAAGGAAACCGCTAAGGGGTTTCACCATGAGGCCAATAGTGACTTTAAAACAGTTACAGAGTTTACAATATTAACCTAAATGACAGAAAGAAAAGATGGAAGCCTGTACGGAATAAACATATTCCAAAACATGCATCCTGTTTGCAACATGGCACTAAAGTAATACTGCAAAAAAAAGTCCTGAATAGAAAGCATTATGTTTACTGCAAATCCAACACAACACAGTACCATTCTTCATATTTTCAACCATAGTTGATCATGTTATGGATCATGTTATGGGTATGCTTGTCATTGGCAAGGACTAGCACGTTTTTGGGGATCAAAAGAAACAGAATAGTGCTAAGCACAGGCAAAATCCAAGAAGAAAACCTGGTTCAGTTTGCTTTCCTACAGACACTGGAGGTTTAAAAACCTAGAACACAAGGCCAAATATACACTGGAGTTACCAAGATGAAGTTGAATGTTCTTGAGTGGCCTAGTAACAGTTTTGACTTAAATACTGTAGGCTTGAAAATCTACGTCAACACTTGAAAATGGTTGTCTAGCAATGATCACCAACCAACTTAACAGAGCTTGAAGTATTGTAAAAATAATAATGTGCAAATATTGTACAATCCAGGTGTGGAAAGCTCTTACAGACTTACCCTGAAAGACTCACAGCTGTAATTGATGCCAAATGTGATTCTGACATGTATTGACTCAGGGGTGTGAATACTTACAGTACCAGTCAAAAAAGCAGCCAACAAGTGCTCAGCATATGTAGGAACTCCTTCAAGACTGTTGGAAAAGTGAAGATGGTTGAGAGAATGCCAAGAGTGTGCAAAGCTGTCATCAACGCAAAGGGTGGGTATATGAAGAATCTCAAATATAAAATATATTTTCATTTGTTTAACACTTGTTTGGTTACTACATGATTCCATATGTGTTATTTCATAGTTATGATGTCTTCACTATTATTCTACAATGTATAAAATAGTAAAAATAAAGAAAAACCCTGAATGAGTAGGTGTTCTAAAACTTTGGACCGGTAGTGTGCATTTTTTCAACAACAGGTTATGGTCAATAATATCAAAGGCTGCACTGAAATCTAACAGTGCAGCTTCCACAATCTTCTTATTATCAATGTCTTTCAACCAATCATCAGTAATTTGTGTCAGTGCAGTACATGTTGAGTGCCCTTCTTTATAAGTATGCTGAAAGTCTGTTGTTAATTTGTATACAGAGAAATAGCATTGTATTTGGTCAAACACATTTTTTTCCAACAGCTTGCTAAGCCCTGGCAGCATGCTGATAGGTCTGCTGTTAGAACCAGTATAGGCCGATTTACCATTCTTGGGTAGCGTAATAACTTTGGCTTCCCTCCAGACCTGAGGACAAACACTTTCCTCTAGGCTCAGATTAAAGATATGTCAGATAGGAGTGGCTATAGAGTTAGCTACAATACCATCCTCAGCAGCTTTCCATCTACATAAGTTGTCGATGCCAGGAGCTTTCTCATTATTGATCGATCATTTTTCCACCTCTCCCACTCAGACTTTACAAAATTCAAACCTACATTGATTTTCTTTCATTATTTGTTTTTTTTTATGCATGAATATGATGGCTCACTGTTTGTTGTTGGCATTTCTTGCCTACGTTTGCCCACTTCCAAAATGGAGTTGAATTTGCCTTTTAGGTCGTAATTTAATTTATTATTTTCAACCACACTTTATATAATTGATCTTGGCTTCATAATACAGTTTATTCTTCTTTTTGTTGAGTTTAGTCACATAAATTCTCAATTTGCAGTAAGTCAGCCAATCAGATGTGAAGCCAGACGAATTAGTCACACAATTTGCCTCATTTCTTTCAAACATACCATTTTTGAATTCCTCATCCTCCAGGGAGCCTTAACAGTTCTAACAGTCAGTTTCTTAACAGGTGCATGTTTATCAATAATTGGAAGAAGCAATTTCATAAATTCATCAAGTGCAGCGTCTGGATGCTCCTTATTAATCACATCAGAACAACAAATATTTTTTACATTATCCACATAACAGGCACAGCTAAATCTCTTATACACTGTATTAGGCCCAGCTTTTGGAACCTTGGCTTTTCTGGATATAGCCACTATGTTGGGATCACTGCATCCAATGGGTATGGATACAGCTTTAGAACAAAGTTTGACTGTATTTGTAAAAATGTGATCAATGCATGTGGACCACAACACTTGACATGAGATCTTCTCTAAGCATTACAGGGATATGTTTTTAACAACATCTGGTGCGCAATCTCTAATTTTAAAGAAGTCTCGAGGTTCTGAGTTAGACTACCTCATAATAAGCTGTACATCATACTATTTACCAAGAGAGTTTTCATCTATATTTTTCATAGCTGTCTATTTACTACCACAAACCAATGCTGGCACTAAGACTGCGCTCAACAAGCTGTATAGGGCCATAAGCAAACAAGAACATGCTCATCCAGAAGTGACGCTCCTAGTGGCCAGTGATTTTAATGCAGGGAAACTGAAATCTGTTTTACCTAATTTCTAGAAGCATGTCACTTGTGCAACTAAAGGAGACACTCTCTTGATCACTTTTACTCCACACTCAGAAATGCATACAAAGCTCTCCCTCGCCCTCAATCTGGCAAATCTGACCATAACTTTATCCTCATAAACAAAAACTCAAACAGGAAGTACCAGTGAGTTTACCACATCAGTCACCGGCTTCATTAATACAGTAAGTGCATCCACAATGTCATCCTCACAAATACATATCCCAACCAGAAGCCATGGTTTACAGGCGACATTCGCACTGAACTAAAAGCTAGAGCTGCTGCTTTCAAGGTGTGGGACACTAATCCGGAGGCTTATAATAAATCCCGCTACGACCTCCGAAGAGCCTTTAAACAGGAAAAGTATCAAAACAATACTAAGATTCAAACCTACTACGCCGGCTCTGACGCTCATCAGATGTGGCAGGACTTACAAACTACCACTGGTTACAAAGAGAAACCCAGCCGAGAGCTGCCCAGTGAATCAAGCTAAATGCCTATGCTTGCTTCAAGGTAAGCAACACTGAACCATGCGTTAGCGCACCAGCTGTTCCAGATGACTGTGTGATCACACTTTCCATAGCCAATGTGAGTAAGACCTTTAAGTAGGTTAACATTCACAAGACTGTGTGAACATTTACGGATTACTAAAGACGCGTACTCAGAGCATTCGCTGACAAGCCGGCAAGTATTTTTACTGACATTTTCAACCTCTCCCTGACCCAGTCTGTAATACCTACATGTTTCAAGCAGACCACCATAGTACCTGTGCCAAAGAACACCAAGGTAACCTGTCTAAATTACCATCGCCCCGTAGCACTCCCATTTGTAGCCATGAAATGCTTCAAAAGGCTAGTCATGGTTTACAGTACATCAACATCATCATCCCAGGGCACTATGGTGTTGAATGCTGAGCTGTAGTCCATGAACAACGTTCTCACATAGGTGTTCCTCATGTCCGGGTGGGAGAGGGCAGTGTGGAGTGCAATAAAGACAGTGTCATCTGTGGATCTGTTGGGGTGTTATGTAAATTGGAGTGGTTGATGGTGTTGATGTGAGCCATGAGCGCTATGGGGTGATAGTCATTTAGGCAGGTTACCTTGTTCAAGAACAAGGAAAACAAAGGCAAATGTATGCAGAGAGGGGAGGGAGCAAGTGTTCCCTGGGATGGTGAGGAACAGGTAAGGAATCAATTGGAGCAGGTGTGTGTATGTGTGTGTGCGTTTGTGAACGCATGTGTTCGAGTGCACGGCTGGGATAATGTCCCTCCTTGTGGTGGGAGTGCCGACTGTCATCTCCAATGAGCTGTTGTGATGTGTCATGTGAATATGGACTGTCTCTCATCTTTATCTGCTGTCAGAGTAGCAGACAGCTCCTGTCACAAGTCTGCTGGGCATGAGAAGGAAACGAGGCAATTCAATTAGGATGACAGCCATTTTCATTTCACACCTCCAACCAAATAAAGTTGACCCACAACATACATATTGCTGTAATTGTAACATTGTAATTTGTGTGATTTAAGCATGATTTGTTAATTAGGAAATAATTTAGGAAAACTTTAAACTTTCCCAATCTGTGAGTGATGTAGTTGGTCATTGGCCAAATCTTCAGAAAGCTTGAATGATTTGGAGATTTTTCTGAATGTGTTTTAATATTTAAAGTCAGTCTTTATTTTCAGGGTGCCTGTGTGGCGTTGCATTATTCAGAGAGAGAGAGAGGAAAAATGAAGGGAGAGAGATAACGAGAGAGAGAGGGAGAGGGAAAGAGACGGAGAGGGAGAGGGAAAGAGACAGAGAGAGATGCAGAGCGAGAGAGGCAGAGAAAGAGGAGAGAGAGAGAGAGAGAGAGAGATATTATTCTGTCTGTGGATGCGGTTCCCATGTGGAAGCAGGCCTTCCTTAGCAGTGACAGGGACATCTTCATCCTCCAGCGTCAGCTTAGTATTTTTAGTATTTTATTAGGATCCCCATTAGCTGTTGCCAAGGCAGCACTTACTCTTCCTGGGATCCACACAGAAATAGAACATCACATCATACAAATCCATATTGCTCCATCACTACATCACAATTTTACAATATTACATTACTAAGAATAATATGTGTGTGTTTTAAGCTTACCTTATGCTTCCCAGACGAAACAGATTGCACATATATTCTGACAAAATTGTTAGATTTTTTTGTTCGTTTTGGTGTTCGGCAGAGGTTTTTTCCGGCTGTTCGAGCACACACATTCTTTTCTTGAGGCAAGTTCGGTAGCTGGAAGTCTACTCCCCTTCGTCGATAATTGGTCAACAGTACTACTCCTAGTATGAGTGGGAACATGAGTGTTTTGTTGTCATTCAATGAGAGACGAATAGTTTCATGCACATTTATTTACTTAGATTTAAAATAGCCCGACAAAGACCTCTACAAAAACGTCAAAATTAATGACAGATTTCTTGATTTATCTTAGAATAATTCTGACTATTCTGAGAAAGTGTTTCTGGCTATGTTGTTGAAACAGTGGCTCTAGATGGACAAACAGTTATATTGCTGCTTTTTCTAGTTTTTCAAGTAGAGGTCTTTAGGGAGTATAAGTGCACAGATCACTTCTCCTAGCCGAGTTCTGCTAGGACCAAACTTGTATTGTATTGCTAGCTTGAGTTACCTGAAGTGGGAGAGAGTTCCATGTAGTCATGGCTCTACTGTATATAGTACTCTGCGTTTCCTAGCCTCTGTTCTGGACTTGGCCGAGGACTATGAAGAGACCCCTGGTGGCATGTCTTGTGGGGTATGTATAGGTGTCTGAGCTGTGTGTTAACTGATTGAACAGACGGTTTGTTATTTTCTCTCACAAGTACAAGTAGTGATGCAGTTAATCTCTCCTCTACTTTGAGCCATGGGAGACTGACATGCATGTTGTTGATGTAAGCGCTCCATGTACATTTAAGGGCCACATGTGCTGCTCTGTAATTTGCCTGTGTCCTTCTTTGCAGCACTTGACCTTTTAACTGGGAAATAGTATAAGTGTGATAAAACTAGGGCCTGTAGGAGTTGTTTGGTCGATTGTGACATCAAGAAAGAGCAGCGCTTTATCATGAACAGACCTCTCCCCATCTTAGCAACAGTTGAATCAATATGTTTTGACCATGTCAGTTTACAATCCAGGGTTACAGCAAGCAGTTCAGTCTCCTCAACTTGCTCAATCGCTGCATTATTCATCAGTAGATTTAGATGAGGTTTCGTGTTTAGAAAATATTTTTTCCCAAATATAATGCTTTTCAATTTTGATATATTTAGGACTAGTTTGTTACTAGCCACCCATTCTAAAACTGACTGCAACTCACTGTAGCTGACATGTACAGTGCATTTGGAAAGTATTCAGACCCCTTCACTTTTATCACATTTTGTTACGTTACAGCGTAATTTTAAAAGGATTACATTGTTTTTCCCCCTCATCAATCTACACATAATGTAAACATTATATAAAGTGGCATTGTTTAAAGTGTATCACCAGTCACTTTAAACAATGCCACTGTCACGTATGTGTGTAGGAACGGACCAAGGCGCAGCGTGAATATCGTTCCACATATTTTATTATAATGTGAAACTTTGCAAGACAAACAATAAACTATAAACCAACAACAAACCGTGACGACAGAGATGCAACATGCACTAACTCAAAATAATCTCCCACAAACACAGGTGGGAAAAACAACTACTTAAATATGATCCGCAATTAGAGACAACGATGACCAGCTGCCTCTAATTGGGAATCATACGAAAACCCCAACATAGAAAAAAGAAACTAGAACACAACATAGAAAAATTAAACTAGATAAAACCCCCCAGTCGCGCCCTGACCTACCATAGAAAAATACGAGCTCTCTATGGTCAGGACGTGACAGCCACTTTATATAATGTTTACATACCCTACATTACACATCTCATCTGTATATACTGTACTCTATACCATCTACTGCATCTTGCCTATGCCGTTCGGCCATTGCTCATCCATATATTTATATGTACATATTCTTATTCATTCCTTTACACATGTGTGTATAAGGTAGTTGTTGTGAAATTGTTAGATTACTTGTTAGATATTACTGCATGGTCGGAACTAGAAGCACAAGCATTTCACTACACTCGCATTAACATCTGCTAACCATGTGTATGTGAGCAATACAATTTGATTTGATTTGATTTGAATACCCCTAATGGTAAATTAAAAAACATTGTTTTTTTTGTAGATTATTTTGCAAGAAATAAAACATAAAATCTGAAATATCACATTTACATCAGTATTCAGACCCTTTACTGAGTACTTTGTTGAAGCTCCTTTGGCAGCGGTTACAGCCTTGAGTCTTCTTGGATATGACACTATAAGCTTGCCACACCTGTATTTGGGGAGTTTCTCCCATTCTTCTCTGCAGATCCTCTCAAGATCTGTCAGGTTGGATGGGGAGCGTTGCTGCACAGCTATTTTCAGGTCTCTCCAGAGATGTTCGATCGGATTCAAGTCTGAGCTCTGGCTGGGCTACTCACGGACATTCAAAGACTGGTCCTGAAGCCACTCCTGCGTTGTCTTGGCTGTGTGCTTAGGGTAATGGTCCTGTTGGAAGGTAAACCTTTGCCCCAGTCTGAGGTCCTGAGCGCTCTGGAACAGGTTTTCATCAAGGATCTCTCTGTACTTTGCTCCGTTCATCTTTCCCTCGATCCTGACTAGTCTCCCAGTCCCTGCTGCTGAAAAACATCCCCACAGCATGATGCTGCCACCACAATGCTTCACCGTAGGGATGCTGTTCTTAGGCTTGCAAGCTAACCCCTTTTTCATCCAAACATATGGATGGTCATTATGACCAAACAGTTCTATATTTGTTTCATCAGACCAGAGAACATTTCTCGAAAAAGTACAATCTTTGTCCCTATGTGCAGTTGCAAACCGTAGTCTGGCTTTTTTATGGCGGTTTTGGAGCAGTGGCTTCTTCCTTGCTGAGCGGCCTTTCAGGTTATGTCGATATAGGACTCGTTTTACTGTGGATACAGATACTTTTGTACCTGTTTCCTCCTGCATCTTAGAAGGTCCTTTGTTGTTGTTCTGGGATTGATTTGCACTTTTCATCTCTAGGAGACTGAACGTGTCTCCTTCCTGAGCGGAATGACGGCTGCGTGGTCCCATGGTGTTTATACTTGTGTGCTATTGTTTGTACAGATGAACGTGGTACCTTTAGGTGTTTGGAATTCGCTCCCAAGGATGAACCAGACTTTTTCTGAGGTCTTGGCTGATTTCTTTACATTTTCCCATGATGTCCAGCAAAGAGGCACTGAGTTTGAAGGTAGGCCTTGAAATTCATACACAGGTACACCTCCAACTGACTCAAGTGATGTCAATTAGCCTATCAAAAGCTTCTAAAGCCATGATATCATTTTCTGGAATTTTCCAAGCTGTTTAAAGGCACAGTCAACTTAGTGTATGTGAACTTCTGACCCACTGGAATTGTGATTCAGTGAATTATAAGTGAAATAATCTTTTTGTAAACGATTGTTGGAAAGGTTACTTGTGTCATGCACAAAGTAGATGTCCTAACTGACTTGCCAAAACTATAGTTTGTTAACAAGAAATTGGGGGGTGGTTGAAAAACGAGTTTTAATGACTCCAACCTAAGTGTATGTAAACTTTCCACTTCAACTGTAGGTGTGTGCCTTACTAAATCATGTCCAATCATTTTGAATTTACCACAGGTGGACTCCAATCAAGTTGATAAAAACATCTCATAGTAAATGGTCTGAATACTTATGTAAATAAGGTATATCTGTTTTTTTAAAACCAGTTTTCGCTTTATCATTATGAGGTAATGTGTGTAGATTTATGAGGAACAACATTCATTTAATCAATTTTGGAATAAAGCTGAAATGTAAGACAATTTGGCGAAAGCGAAGGGGTCTGAATACTTTCTAAATGCACTGTAGAAACATAGGCTTTAATCAAAGCTAGTGGTTTGTCTTTAGTACAAATAGAAAACAGTAACGGGCCAAGACAGCTGACTTGAGGTATACCACACTCTACATGGTTTATGTTAAAGAGGCTTCCATTAAAGAAACCCTCTGTGTTCTGTTAGATAGCTGTCAATCCAAAAACCAAATCAAATTTTATTGGTCACATACACAGTTTATTAACAGGTGTTTTTGCAGGTGCAGCGAAATGCTTATGTTTCATAGTTCCTATTAATCAATGCAGTAAATGTCAACAAGGACAAAATAATCCAAAATGTGAAAATAATAAAAGATGTTGTACAGCAGTAGATATATAAATAGTATGTAAACATCAGTGTTCAATGACTATGTATATAGGGCAGCAGTCCCTAAGGTGCAGGGTACAGCACCACAATACGGCAGAGGATGCGAAGCCATATCACTTGAGTTTTGTCAGCAACAGATTAGGATCAATAAAGCTGCACTGAAGTCTAACAAAACAGCTCAACACATTTACCCAGTGATGCCACGCACCACCACAACAGCTGTTTCCAACGCAACACACCAGATTTAGCATCAGAGCGGGCACACAGAGCGGGCACCAAGTGGACCTGAATGCACTGAGGATGTTAATGTTGTATTTATTCAGTATTGACGAAAGAGGTCTATTTACTCCAATAGATTTTCTCCTTCCTCTCCTTCCTTCAAAATAATGTGATTAGACTTCACTCATGCCTGAAAGTATCTTGATTTTAGACCTCAGAATAGTTAGTGCTAACATTCTTCAAGTAAAATCAAATCAAATTGTATTTGTCACATGCGCCGAATAGGTGTAGACCTTACCGTGAAATGTTTACTTACAAGCCCTTAACCAACAATGCAGTTCAAGAAATAGAGTTAGAAATATAAATATTTACTAAATAAACTAAAGTAAAAAATAAATGAATATATTAATAAAAAAGTAACACAAAAAAATTACATAACAATAACGAGGCTATATACAGGGGGTACTGGTACCGAGTCAATGTGTGGGGGTACAGGTTAGTCAAGGCAATTTGTAAAGTGCGTAGATAATAAACAGCGAGTAGCAGCAGTGTAAAAACAAAGGGGGGGGGGGGGGTTCATGTAAATAGCAGGTGGCCATTTGATTAAACGTTTTATGGCTTAGGGGTAGGAGCTGTTAAGGAGCTTTTTGGTCCAAGATTTGGCGCTCCGTTACCGCTTGCCATTCAGTAGCAGAGAGAACAGTCTATGACTTGGGTGACTGGAGTCTTTGACACATTTTTGGACCTTCCTTTGACAACGCCTAGCACATAGGTCCTGGATGTCAGGGAGCTTGGCCCCAGTGATGTACTGGGCTGTACGCACTACCCTCTGTAGCGCCTTATGGTCAGATGCCGAGGAGTTGCCATACCAGGCAGTGATGCAACCAGTCAGGATGCTCTCGATGGTGCAGCTGTAGAACTTTTTGAGGATCTGGGGACCCATGACAAATCTTTTCAGTCTTCTGAGGTGTTCTCATGCCCTCTTCACAACTGTCTTGGTGTGTTTGGACCATGAGAGTTTGTTGGTGATGTGAACACCAAGGAACTTGAAACTCTCAACCTGATCCACTTCAGCCCCATCAATGTTAATGGTAGCCTGTTCGGCCCTCCTTTTCCTGTAGTCCACGATCAGCTCCTTTGTCTTGATCACATTGAGCGAGAGGTTGTTGTCCTGGCATCACACTGCCAGGTCTTTGACCTCCTCACTTAAGGCTGTCTCATCGTTATCGGTGATCAGGCCTTCCACTGTTGTGTCGTCAGCAAAATTAATGATGGTGTTGGAGTTGTGCTTGGCCACGTAGTCGTGGGTTAACAGGGAGTACAGGAGGCAACTAAGCACCCACCCCTGAGGGGGCCCCAGTGTTGAAGATCAGCGTTGCAGATGTGTTGTTGCCTACCCTTAACACCTGGGAGTGGCCCGTCAGGAAGTCCAGGATCCAGTTTCAGAGGGATGCATTTAGTTCCAGGGTCCTTAGCTTATTGATGAGCTTTGTGGGCACTATGGTGTTGAACAGCATTCTCACATAGGTGTTCCTTTTGTCCAGGTGGGAAAGGGCAGTGTGGAGTGCGATTGTGTCATCTGTGGATCTGTTGGGGCGGTATGCGAATTGGAGTGCGTCTAGGGTTTCTGGCATGATGGTGTTGATATGAGCCATGACCAGTCATTCAAAGCACTTCATGGCTACCGACGTGAGTGCTACTGGGCGGTAATCATTTAGGCAGGTTACCTCTGCTTTCTTGGGCACAGGGACTATGGTGGTCTGTTTGAAACATGTAGGTATTACAGACTCGGTCAGGGAGAGGCTGAAAATGTCAGTGAAGACACTTGCCAGTTGGTCTGTGCATGCTTTGAGTACACGTCCTGGTAATCCATGTGGCCCCGTGGCTTTGTGAATGTTGACCTGTGTAAAGGTCATGCTCACATCGGCTACGGAGAGCGTGATCACACAGTCGTTCGGAACAGCTGGTGTTCTCATGCATGCTTCAGTGTTGCATGCCTCAAAGCGAGCATAGAAGGCATTTTGCTCATCTGATAGGCTAGCGTCACTGGGCAGCTCGCGGCTGGGTTTCCCTTTGTTAGTTTGTAATTTTTTCAGAGCCGGTGTGGTAGGATTCAATCTTAGTCCTGTATTGATGCTTTGCCTGTTTGATGGTTCGTCTGAGGGCATAGAGGGATTTCTTATTCGCGTCTGGATTAGTGTCCCACTCCTTGAAATCGGCAGCTCTAGCCTATAGCCCGGTGCGGATGTTACGTGTAATCCATGGCTTCTGGTTGGGAAATGTACGTACAGTCACTGTGGGGACGACATCGTCGATGCACTTATTGATGAAGCCGGTGACTGAGGTGGTATTCTCCTTAATGCCATTGGATGAATCCCGGAACATATTCCAGTCTGTGCTAGCAAAACAGTCCTGTAGCGTAGCATCTGCGTCATCTGACCACTTTCGTAGTGATTGAGTCACTGGTACTTCCTGCTTTAGTTTTTGATTGTAAGCAGGAATCAGGAGGATATAATTATGGTCATATTTGCCAAATGGAGGGCGAGGAAGAGCTTTGTATGCGTCTCTGTATGTAGAGTAAATGTGGTCTTGAGGTTTTTTTTCCCTCTGGTTGCACATTTTGGTAGAAATTAGGTAAAACAGATTTCAGTTTGCCTGCATTAACTTCTTACAACATCCGGTGAAATTGCAGAGCGGGGAATTCAAACTACAGAATTATAAATATTTAACTTTCATAAAATCACAAGTGTAATACATCAAAATAAAGCTGAACTTCTTGTTAAAATCCAGCCGCTGTGTCAGATTTCAAAAAGGCTTTATGGCAAAAGCACACCAGGACAGCGCCCCGCATACAAAACCATGAAAAACATATTTCAACCAGGCAGGTGCGACACGAAAGTCAGAAATAGCAATATAATAAATGCCTTACCTTTGATGATCTTCTTCTGTTGGCACTCCAAAAGGTCCCAGTTACATCACAAATGGTCCTTTTGTTTGATAATATCCTTCTTTATATCCATAAAAACTCTGTTTAGCTGGCACGCTTCAGTCAATAATCCACCCAGTTTCCCTCCATCAAAATGCATACAAAATGAATCCCAAACGTTACTAATAAACTTTTCCAAACAAGTCAAACAACGTTTATAATCAAACCTTAGGTACCCTAATACGTAAATAAATGATACAATTTAAGACGGAGAATCGTTATTGTCTTTACCGGAGGAAAATACCAAAGAACGCGTTCTCATTCACGCGCTTGGAAACACTTCCGCCAAAATGGGAGCCACCTAGAAAAACTACAATTTCTGGCTCATTTTTCCAAAAACCAGCCTGAAACTCTTTCTAAAGACTGTTGACATCTAGTGGAAACCCTAGGAACTGCAATCTGGGAGTACTTCGCCTTATAATAAAAGTGACAGCCATTGAAAATAGTGGTAGGCTGAATATTTTTTGGGGGGGGATGGTTTGTCCTCGGGGTTTCGCCTGTCATATCAATTTTGTTAAACTCACAGACGTTATTTTAACAGTTTTAGAAACTTTAGAGTGTTTTCTATCCAGATCTACCAATTACATGCATATCCTAGCTTCTGGGCCTGAGTAACAGGCAGTTTACTATGGGCACGCTTTTTGATCCAGACGTGAAAATACTGCCCCCTACCCAAGAGAGGATAACGTCCCCGGCCACTAGGAGCGGCGCTTCTGAATTAGCATTTTCTTGTTTGCTTATGGCCCTATACAGCTCGTTGAGTGTGGTCTTAGTGCCAGCATCGGTTTGTGGTGGTAAATAGACGGCTGTGAATAATATAGATGAGAACTCTCTTGGTAGATAGTGTGGTCTCTAACTTATCATGAGGTATTCTACCTCAGACGAGAAACACCTCATGAGTACCTTAATATTAAACAACGCGCACCAGCAGTTATTGACAAATAGACACACACCCCTGCCCCTCGTCTTACCAGATGTAGCTGCTCTGTCCTGCCGATGCACAGAGAAGCCAGCCAGCTCTATATTATCCGTGCTGTCGTTCAGCCATGTATCGATGAAACATAAGATATTACAGTTTTTAATGTCCCGTTGGTAGGATAGTCTTAATCGTATATCATCCAGTTTGTTTTCCAATGATTGCACATTGGCCAGTAATACGGAGGGAAAAGGTGGTGTACCTACTCGTCTGAAAATCTTACAAGGCACCCTGCCCTCCTCCCCCTTTTCCTCCATCTTTTCTTCACGCTGATGACAGGGATTTTGGCCTTGTCTTGAAAAAGCACTATATCCTTTGCGTCGGACTCACTAAAGAAAAAATCTTTGTTCAGTTGGAGGTGAGTAATTGCTGTTCTGATGTCCAGATGTTATTTTTGGTGATACGAGACGGTACAGTAGCAGCAACATTATGTACAAAATGAGTTACAAACAATGCGAAAAAACAAACAAAATAGCATAGTTGGTTAGGAGCCCGTAGAAAGAGTCAATGTGGTCAGGAGTGTAGTCTTCACAGAAGAGTCAATGGCGTTTTCCAACAGTCTTTTTGTAACCCTTTGTTTTACAGCCCGGTAAGTACAAGATATTTTCTAGGTAAATATTTTGTAATAAAATGTACTTTAGGGTAACTATTTCTAGTCCGAAAGGCAAGTATTAACAAAGAAACTAAGTAAGTACTCAGTTGCAGGGAAATATGTGTTGTTACCATGTAGTTATGGCTGTGCCAATGCTGTAATAATCGAATATGAAGCTGGCAATAATATGATAGAATTATAATGAGTAATTACCACGAACTTAGATATGTCTTATTTGGTAAGTAACGTTTACTTTAAAATCAACATCCTGCGTAAGTACTTACTAAGTTATTTTTTTTGTGCTTAACCTTTGGACTACAAATAGTTACCATTTTAGCTAGTAAATACCTAGTACTTACAAGGATGTAAAAAAAAGGGTTACCATGATTTTAATTTGATTGCAGTTTTATTGGACTAAAGAGCCGAGTAAATGAGTGTGGGAGTTTGAAAATCAAGACTGGCCCAATGGGCATGCACTTACTGTCTCTGTTTCAAAGGGTTACAGGTAAGTCAAAACCTTTCTCCGCTTTTCACAGTAACAAGACATTAGATATTATGTCAGTGAACCATCCACTTTGATCTAATGATTTTGGTACAAGTGCTGTGCTATGCCTCCATACCCACTTGGGCATCATTCTGTCTTTAACCTTGTTTGAGGGCAGCCGCAGTCCATCTCTCATATCTGTCTCTTAGTGTGTCTTTGACAGTTTTAGAGGCTGGTAAAGAGCCCAAACGCTGAGTGGCAGTAGCCAGCATTAAATAGGGACATTTATGTGTCGGGTGACAGAGGAATCACTTTTCATTTGAAGGTGATCTGTTATAGAACCCAGAGTGGTGCTTCTCTTCTCTGCAGGCCAGTGGACAGCTTTGCTCCCTGTCAAACTGCCCCAGGGCCCAATGTCTCAGAGTAGGAGTTCTGATCTTGGTCTCCCTGACTGGCGATATAATCTTATTCCTTTTGATCCAAAGGCAAAACTGGTCCTGAATCTGCACTACTCTCTATTCTGAGAGGTTTTGTGATTTGGGAGACTGGCTGCAACCGCTGCTTTATTGATGTAATAGGGAAATATCCTGCCTTGATCCATGTATGGGGTGTCTGACAGTCCGTTCTCCTATTATTAATATGGAAACATCCTACCTTGATCCATGCATGGGGTGTCTGACAGTCCGTTCTCCTATTATTAATATGGAAACATCCTACCTTGATCCATGCATGGGGTGTCTGACAGTCCGTTCTCCTATTATTAATATGGAAACATCCTACCTTGATCCATGCATGGGGTGTCTGACAGTCCGTTCTCCTATTATTAATATGGAAACATCCTACCTTGATCCATGCATGGGGTGTCTGACAGTCCGTTCTCCTATTATTAATATGGAAACATCCTACCTTGATCCATGCATGGGGTGTCTGACAGTCAGTTCTCCTATTATTAATATGGAAACATCCTACCTTGATCCATGCATGGGGTGTCTGACAGTCAGTTCTCCTATTATTAATATGGAAACATCCTACCTTGATCCATGCATGGGGTGTCTGACAGTCCGTTCTCCTATTATTAATATGGAAACATCCTACCTTGATCCATGCATGGGGTGTCTGACAGTCAGTTCTCCTATTATTAATATGGAAACATCCTACCTTGATCCATGCATGGGGTGTCTGACAGTCAGTTCTCCTATTATTAATATGGAAACATCCTACCTTGATCCATGCATGGGGTGTCTGACAGTCAGTTCTCCTATTATTAATATGGAAACATCCTACCTTGATCCATGCATGGGGTGTCTGACAGTCCGTTCTCCTATTATTAATATGCACTGTTTGAATGTTGCCAGTGGGTGAGTTTGGTTCTAGAAGTTGATTTGGTGGAGTTGTCGACATCCTTTCCTATTTTTGAAGGCAGTAATCTGAAGCAATGAGCTCAGGGTTGAATTCGTAGACCTTCCATCCAGCACCGTTTCATTCAGCTGCATCCTGCTTGAAACGGCAAGAAAGGTTCAAAGACAGTCTTTATGTTTCAGCTGAACAAAAAGCACTGCCATACACGCATGTATGCAGACAGGCATGCACGTGCGCACACACACACACACACACCCACACACACACACACCCACACACACACACACACACACACACGCGCATTTTCTATTGTAATGGGAGGTGGTGGCAGTCACAGTTCAGTTGGCGGCTCTGTCCCCCAGGTCTCGTCTCACTCTGGTGGTGTCCGGGGTATTAAGCAGTGTGGAGGGCAGCCATGTTAGGAAGGCAGGAGAGTGCTCTTTACATAACAGTTGACATTGTCCTTGCCCACGGCTGTGCTGTGTTGAGGAGCTGATATCTGGACTGTTGACACCTCCCTTAGGGGGATAGTATCAGAGGACAGCGAGGATGACATAGATGAACTTGGATAGCTGTGTTGTACGGTAGCTCCTGTTTGTTAGAAATTCCTGCGTGTTTATATCCATCAGGACTGTCTGCTGATTAAATGCACTATGCTTTGTGCTTTGTGCATAAGAAACGCTGTTGATTTGACTTGTAGCCGTATCTGCCAACATAAGGTGTCATCATTACATTGTCTAAAGGAAATGTGTGACTGTACATGGTCAAAATGTTTTCACACACGTTTACAGTGTTATTGTCTAAAGTGACAGAGTTAGTGAAGTGACCAACACTGTAGTCATGTGTCGTTGAAGTGACCAGCACTGTAGTCATGTGTCGTTGAAGTGACCAACACTGTAGTCATGTGTCGTTGAAGTGACCAACACTGTAGTCATGTGTCGTTGAAGTGACCAACACTGTAGTCATGTGTCGTTGAAGTGACCAACACTGTAGTCATGTGTCGTTGAAGTGACCAACACTGTAGTCATGTGTCGTTGAAGTGACCAACACTGTAGTCATGTGTCGTTGAAGTGACCAACACTGTAGTCATGTGTCGTTGAAGTGACCAACACTGTAGTCATGTGTCGTTGAAGTGACCAACACTGTAGTCATGTGTCGTTGAAGTGACCAACACTGTAGTCATGTGTCGTTGAAGTGACCAACACTGTAGTCATGTGTCGTTGAAGTGAGCGGCACTTTGAGAATCCAAACCCACGACTCTATATCAGCATGGTGTAAAACAGGCAGGAAATCTCCACCCAAATATTTACTTTAGTGACGGTTTGTGCAGTAAGGGAGGGTGAGAGAAGGTATGGTTCGGGGGGGTCGGGTGTTTCAGTTCTATTCTAGTTCTATTTTCTATTCATGTGTCTTTTTTTGACGTATTGAGAGTGAAATATTGTTTTCCCATTTCCCTTGTATATAAATAGGCAGAGATCTGCAGGCCTCAGCACTTTGGGCTGCCTGCAGAAAGACAAGAACATCTCCTACCTGCACAGAGCAATGAATACAAGAAGAAGAAGGTCAAAGCAATTTATATTTGACATGCAGAGCAGAAGCGCCGGTGTCACCATCTGAGGGTGTGATGCCCCACAAGCTCCCTCTCCACACACATACAGTGCATTCGGAAAGTATTGACTTTGTCCACATTTTGTTACATTACAGCCTCATTCTAAAATGTATAAAAATATATATATTCCTCATCAATCTACACACAATACCCCATAATGACAAAGTGATAACTGATTTTCAGATTTTTTTGCAAATGTTTAAAAAATAAAAACCGAAATACCTTATTTACATAAGTATTCAGACCCTTTGCTATGAGACTCGTAATTGAGCTCAGGTGCATCCTGTTTCCATTGATCATCCTTGAGATGTTTCTACAACTTGAATGGAGTCCACCTGTGGTAAATTCAATTGATTGGACATGATTTGGAAAGGCACACACCTGTCTATATAAGGCCCCACAGTTGACAGTGCATGTCAGAGCAAAAACCAAGCCATGAGGTCGAAGAGATTGTCTGTAGAGCTCAGAGACAGGATTGTGTCAAGGCACAGATCTGGGGATGGGTACCCCAAACATTTCTGCTGTATTAAAGGTCCCCAAGAACACAGTGGCCTCCATCATTCTTAAATGGAGGAAGTTTGGAGCCACCAAGACTCTTCCTAGAGCTGGCCGCCTGGCTAAACTGAGCAATCGAGGGAGAAGGGCCTTGGTCAGGGAGGTGACCAAAAACCCGATGGTCACTCTGAGGGAGCTCTAGAGTTTTACTGTGGAGATGGGAGATCTCTGGTCCAGCGCTGCTCGGGGAGAGAGGTTCGGTACTGCTGGGGAGAGAGGTCCGGTACTGCTCGGGACAGAGGTCCTGTACTGCTGGGGAGAGAGGTCTAGTACTGCTGGGGAGAGGTCCTGTACTGCTGGGGAGAGAGATCCAGTACTGCTGGGGAGAGAGGTTCAGTACTGCTGGGGAGAGAGGTCCAGTACTGCTGGGGAGAGAGGTCTAGTACTACTGGGGGAGAGAGGTTCAGTACTGCTGGGGAGAGAGGTCCAGTACTGCTGGGGAGAGAGGTCTAGTACTACTGGGGAGAGAGGTCTAGTACTACTGGGGGAGAGAGGTTCAGTACTGCTGGGGCGAGAGGTTCAGTACTGCTGGGGAGAGAGGTCCAGTACTGCTGGGGAGAGAGGTCCAGTACTGCTGGGGAGAGAGGTCTAGTACTACTGGGGGAGAGAGGTTCAGTACTGCTGGGGAGAGAGGTCTAGTACTGCTGGGGAGAGAGGTTCAGTACTGCTGGGGAGAGAGGTCCTGTACTGCTGGGGAGAGAGGTCCAGTACTGCTGGGGAGAGAGGTCCAGTACTGCTGGGGGAGAGAGGTCTAGTACTGCTGGGGAGAGAGGTCCAGTACTGCTGGGGAGAGAGGTTCAGTACTGCTGGGGAGAGAGGTCCAGTACTGCTGGAGAGAGAGGTCCAGTACTACTGGGGGAGAGAGATCCGGTACTGCTGGGGAGAGAGGTCCAGTACTGCTGGAGAGAGAGGTCCAGTACTACTGGGGGAGAGAGATCCGGTACTGCTGGGGAGAGAGGTCCAGTACTGCTGGGGAGAGAGATCCAGTACTGCTGGAGAGAGAGGTCCGGTACTGCTGGGGAGAGAGGTCCAGTACTGCTGGGGAGAGAGGTCCAGTACTGCTGGGGAGAGAGGTCCAGTACTGCTGGGGAGAGAGATCCAGTACTGCTGGAGAGAGAGGTCCGGTACTGCTGGGGAGAGAGGTCTAGTACTGCTGGGGAGAGAGGTTCAGTACTGCTGGGGGAGAGAGGTCCTGTACTGCTGGAGAGAGATCCAGTACTACTGGGGGAGAGAGGTCCGGTACTGCTGGGGAGAGAGGTTCGGTACTGCTGGGGAGAGAGGTCCTGTACTGCTGGGGAGAGAGGTCCAGTACTGCTGGGGAGAGAGGTTCAGTACTACTGGGGGAGAGAGGTCCTGTACTGCTGGAGAGAGAGGTCCGGTACTGCTGGGGAGAGAGGTTCGGTACTGCTGGGGAGAGAGGTCCTGTACTGCTGGGGAGAGAGGTCCAGTACTGCTGGGGAGAGAGATCCAGTACTGCTGGGGAGAGAGGTTCAGTACTGCTGGGGAGAGAGGTCCAGTACTGCTGGGGAGAGAGGTCTAGTACTACTGGGGGAGAGAGGTTCAGTACTGCTGGGGAGAGAGGTCCAGTACTGCTGGGGAGAGAGGTCTAGTACTACTGGGGAGAGAGGTCTAGTACTACTGGGGGAGAGAGGTTCAGTACTGCTGGGGCGAGAGGTTCAGTACTGCTGGGGAGAGAGGTCCAGTACTGCTGGGGAGAGAGGTCCAGTACTGCTGGGGAGAGAGGTCTAGTACTACTGGGGGAGAGAGGTTCAGTACTGCTGGGGAGAGAGGTCTAGTACTGCTGGGGAGAGAGGTTCAGTACTGCTGGGGAGAGAGGTCCTGTACTGCTGGGGAGAGAGGTCCAGTACTGCTGGGGAGAGAGGTCCAGTACTGCTGGGGGAGAGAGGTCTAGTACTGCTGGGGAGAGAGGTCCAGTACTGCTGGGGAGAGAGGTTCAGTACTGCTGGGGAGAGAGGTCCAGTACTGCTGGAGAGAGAGGTCCAGTACTACTGGGGGAGAGAGATCCGGTACTGCTGGGGAGAGAGGTCCAGTACTGCTGGAGAGAGAGGTCCAGTACTACTGGGGGAGAGAGATCCGGTACTGCTGGGGAGAGAGGTCCAGTACTGCTGGGGAGAGAGATCCAGTACTGCTGGAGAGAGAGGTCCGGTACTGCTGGGGAGAGAGGTCCAGTACTGCTGGGGAGAGAGGTCCAGTACTGCTGGGGAGAGAGGTCCAGTACTGCTGGGGAGAGAGATCCAGTACTGCTGGAGAGAGAGGTCCGGTACTGCTGGGGAGAGAGGTCTAGTACTGCTGGGGAGAGAGGTTCAGTACTGCTGGGGGAGAGAGGTCCTGTACTGCTGGAGAGAGATCCAGTACTACTGGGGGAGAGAGGTCCGGTACTGCTGGGGAGAGAGGTTCGGTACTGCTGGGGAGAGAGGTCCTGTACTGCTGGGGAGAGAGGTCCAGTACTGCTGGGGAGAGAGGTTCAGTACTACTGGGGGAGAGAGGTCCTGTACTGCTGGAGAGAGAGGTCCGGTACTGCTGGGGAGAGAGGTTCGGTACTGCTGGGGAGAGAGGTCCTGTACTGCTGGGGAGAGAGGTCCAGTACTGCTGGGGAGAGAGGTCCAGTACTGCTGGGGAGAGAGGTCCAGTACTGCTGGGGAGAGAGATCCAGTACTGCTGGGGAGAGAGGTCCTGTACTGCTGGGGAAAGAGGTCCTGTACTGCTGGGGAGAGAGGTTCAGTACTGCTGGGGAGAGAGATCCTGTACTGCAATAAATACCCATCATAGAAACTCAGCCATGATTTAGGAGAAGTTGAGCACAGAGAGGAGGGGCTACAAACAACCTTCACCCTTATCAGGTTTTATCCCAGTGGAGATATGGGGGTTGGGGGGGTGGAGCGAGATCTATAATCTGAGCATCATGTTGGGGTGTCCCCTGTGGATGATCTGAGTGTCATGTTGGGCTGTCCCCTGTAGATGGGGGCCAGGGTAAGAGAGACAGCTCTCTGCTACTCATTGAGGGGAGAAAGGGTGTGTGTGTGTGTGTGTGTGTGTCACCCTGTGTGTATTTGTGTGTGTGTGTGTGTGTGTGTGTGTGTGTGTGTGTGTGTGTGTGTGTGTGTGTGTGTGTGTGTGTGTGTGTGTGTGTGTGTGTGTGTGTGTGTGTGTGTGTGTGTGTGTGTGTGTGTGTGTGTGTGTGTGTGGTGGAGGCCCAGAGGATGACAGTTATAGATGAGCGTCTCAGCATGTGGTCTCAGGCAGGCAGTGAGCTGTAGCCAATGCAGCAGACCCACCCTCTGAGCTGAGTGGCACATTAAATCTACCTTCCCTTCCTCACCAGCCCCATAGCCTCCAGACAAAATAACACTTTGCTAAGGTCCCACTGAAACTTAGCTGTGTCCCCTTGAAGAGTGGACTATGTTTTCATTTGAATCAGTTTCAGTTGCATGGATAAATCGATTATGCGGGTGAAATAGAAGATGAAGGTGAAGCTTCATGGAATGTAGCAGAGATTTCACTTTTCCCTCTCTGTTTCATTCCAAAAAAATGTACATTTACACTTTAATCACTGCACTCTATACTCCTCTGTAAACTGGTCCATCTCTGTATGCCCAGTGGTTATACTTATTTATAAAACCCTCTTAAAGGTTAAATTTAGCTGACACTCTTATCCAGAGCGACTGAGAGTTAGTGCATTCATCTTAAGATAGCTAGGTGGGACAACCACACATCACAGGCATAGTAAGTACACTTTCCCTCAATAAAGTAGTTATCAGCAAAGTCAGATCTAGAAGGGGCGGATGGGTCGAGGTGAGGAGGGGGATTATTTCATATACTCTTTGAAGAGGTAGGACTTCAGGTGCTTTTGGAAGATGGGCAGGGACTCTGCTGTTCTAGCTTCAGGGGGAAGCTGGTTCCACAATTGGGGTGCCAGGACAGAGAAGAGCTATGGGAGGGCTGAGCGGGAGCAGCCCTCCCGTAGGGGTGGGAGGGCCAAGAGACCAGAGGTGGCAGAACGGAGTGCTCGGCTTGGGGTGTAGGGTTTGAGCACAGCCTGAAGGTAGGGAGGGGCAGTTCCTCTTGCTGCTCTGTAAGCAAGCACCATGGTCTTGTAGTGGATGTGAGGTTTGATTGGAGTGTGCAGAGGAGCGGGATGACATGGGAGAACTTGGGAAGGTTGAACATCAGACGGGCTGCAGCTTTCTGAATAAATTGCAAGGGTTTGATGGCAAAAGCGGGGAGCCCAGCCAACAGCGAGTTGTAATAGTCCAGACGGGAGATGACAAGTGACTGGATTTGGACCTGCGCCGCTTCCTGTGTGAGTTAGGGTCATACTCTACGGATGTTGTAGAGAATGAACCTGCAGAAGCAAGCACTGCTTTGATGTTTGCAGAGAACGACAGGATGTTGTCCAGGGTAACGACAAGTTCTTTGCACTCTGGGAGGGCGACACTGTGGAGTTGTCAACCGTGATGGAGAGGTCTTTGAGCAGGCAGGCCTTCCCTGGGAGGAAGAGCAGCTCCGTCTTGTCAAGGTTGAGCTTGAGGTGGTAGGCCGACATCCAAGTTGAGATATCTGCCAGGCACGCAGAGATGCGTGTCGCCACCTTGGTGTCAGAAGGGGGGAAGAAGAAAAGTAGTTGAGTGTCATCCGCATAGCAATAATAGGAGAGACCATGTGAGCATATGACGGAGGTGAGTGACTTGGTGTATAGAGAGAAGAGGAGAGGGATTAGAATCGAGCCCTGGGGAACACCAGTAGTGAGAGTATGTGGTGCAGACACAGATCCTCTCCACGTCACCTGGTAGGAGTGACCTGCTAAGTAGGATACAATCTAAAAGTGTGCAGAGCCTGAGACGCCCAGCCCTGAGAGGGTGGAGAGGAGGATCTGATGATTCAGGGTGTTAGGAGGATGAGAAGAGAGGACAGAGAGTCAGCTTTGGCAGTGTGGAGAGCCTCTGTGACACAGAGGAGAGCAGTCTTGGTTGAGTGACCCGTCTTGGCACCTGATACTCTCTGCATGTCTCTACACACCTGAGCATACGACACCATCTGCTACAAAGATTTCCTCCTCGGTTTATATCTTATAACACTCGCATATTACCTTTCTGGTATGTTCAGGAGACAAAACAGTACTCTTATCTTACAATGAACAAAAATATAAACTCAACATGTAAAGTGTTGGTCCCATGTTTCATGAGCTGAAATAAAAGATCCCAGAAATGTTCCATACGCACAAAAAGCTTATTTGTCTCAAATTGTTTGCACAAATTTATTTATATCCTTGTTAGTGAGCATTTCTCCTTTGCCAAGATAATCCATTGACCTGACAGGTGTGGCATATCAAGAAGATGATTAAACAGCATGATCATTACACAGGTGCACCTTGTGCTGGGGACAATAAAAGGCCACTTTAAAATATGAAGTTTTATCCCACAACACAATGCCTCAGATGGTCTCAAGTTTTGAGGAAGTGTGCAATTGGCATGCTGACTGAAGGAATGTCCACTGGAGCCCACCCATGGCTGCACCTCTGCCCAGTCATGTGAAATCGATAGATTAGGGCTTAATTTATTTATTTAAATTGACTGATTCACTGATTTGAACTGTAACTCAGTAAAATCTTTGAAATTGTTGCATGTTGAGTTTAAATATTTTTGTTGGGTAAATGATCAGCTTTCATTAAATAATCCCAGTCCCAGTCTGTAATGTTGAAAGCACACACACCTGTGCTGTGATTCAGTAGCTTTTCATGACGACTAAGCTCGTTGTATATCCTGTGATGAAACCGGAGGAGAATGTGCTGTTTCAGGAGACCTGCCGCTGTTAGTAGCCGGGGTCCTGGCACGCCGTCGCCTTGACGACAGACCGGTCGTCGCCATAGGAGGCGCGCGAAAGCGGCGAGATGGGACGCAGGGCGCTCCAGGTGAGTGAAAGTCGCTGAGACGCAGGCTGGTGCGCTAGGCCTCTGGGGTGCTCCCACGGCCCTCCCACAACCATCCCTCTATACAAGGACAAAGCAAGGTTGTTGGAAACTGGGAGCTGGGGAGGTTTAAAGGGGAAGGAGAGGAGAGCTGTGGCTGGGCTTGGCACTACTGATTAATGAGAAGGTTGTCTAGCCAGTGAAGCAGGTGTGGGATTGCAGAGAGGGGAAAGAGGCCATGGAGGAGATGGGATTAGAGTAATAAGGTGTTGGAGAACATGTCAAACTGTTCTCTGAGTATGAATTCAGGTGGGTCTTTGCACTTCAGCAAACACATTTACCTCCAATTAGTCCTTTTGGAAGTTTTTATGGTAAGACCTTCTCATGGTCTCAGAGTTTAATGGAAGTAGAATAAGAACAGCGGAAGCATGTGCCATTTAATTTTAATGCCAATTTAGTCATTAGTAAACCTGTAGCTAGTACAACGCTGTTCACTATTCAACTGTCAGGCTCATATGCAAACATATTCAGTTGAAGAAAACTGGATATTTGAGTCACACCTACTCAATCTGTCAACTACGGAAAAATTGCTAAAAGCTGATAAATATTCAATCAAACTCAGACAGATATCCAGGGAATGTGCGCAGACATCAGCAAACATGAAAAATAATAACATTTACCCTCTTTATGCGACTTTGGTTCTCCCTTTACTCTGGTAAAACCGGAGGGGCTTTCTGAGGAGGATAAGAGCTCTCAGACAGGGACATAGGGGACAAAGTCAACGTGGAGGGCTCTTGGCTGCCCACGCCAGCCCTCTTGGGGCCGAGTGTGAGGCCAGTGGCCTCCTCAGCCAGCTGCTAATGCACACGGACACATCACACCTCAGCCATGGAGCTGCTTTTAGGTATTAACCTACATGTATTATTCATTACCTTCACAGGGAGAGGGCGTGAATAAGGTCACGGCGCAGCTAACTTCAGCTCCGTCGTCCCGGCCTGACGATTCAGACTAGTCCGCATCGATGATGGTCCCTAATCGACTTCCAGTGGAGGGTGACGGGGAGCCAAGAGAGTGGAGGGTAGGGGGAAGTCCGAGGGAGTCAAGACAATTATGGTGGACCATACTTTATGGTTGGATCAGGAGAACCGTATTGGGGTCAGAGCTTGGTTCAAATGAGTATTTTCAAAATACACAGCGCAAAACAAGTACTTTTATTTGAGTATTTGAATGGTTATTTGTAAAAAAACAAATATTCTACCAAATTTGAGAGTATTCTCAAACACTATTTTCAAATTACTGGGTTAAATGCATATGAGTGTATTTGAGTCAGTGTATTTGAGTATTTTCAAATACTTTCCAAGTGTATTACCAAATGTATTAAAGTATTTGGTCCCGCTTTAAATGAATTGCAGCTTATAAAGGCTTCATAAAGCCTTCATAAAACCTCCATAAACACTATGTAAATGTGTCACAAATCATCTATAACCGTATGTCATGCTCTATAAATGGTTCATAAAAGTGGCGTAACTGTGTGACATAACCCACTTGGTCAAATATGACATAAACCTGTGCTTTATAAAGGGTGGCATAAGCGCTGCTTTTAATAAATGCTTTTTAAATCGTATTACATTGAGGCTTCACAAGGCATTTATAGCCTCATCATGCATCTTGGTACAGAATTGCAACACCAGGATAGTCTGTTCAATTCCCGGGACCACCCGTACGTAAAAATGTATGCACATATGACTGTAAGTCCCTTTGGATAGAAGTGTCTGGTAAATTATATTACTCAAAAACATTTCTAGGATGGCCCAACATCTTTCCCTTTTGGATGCGTAGCCAATATTGGACCGGACCTCAACTTTCCCCAAAATGCTGTGCTGCAGGATGACACAAAGTGCAGTCATGCACAGCAAAATACTTTGGTAGGGCCTTTGAATTATTATTGTACCGTAATTTCCGGACTATTAAGCGCACCTGAATATATGCCGCACCCACTGAATTTAAGAAAAAATATTATTTTGAACATAAATAAGCCGCACATGTCTATAAGCCGCAGGTGCCTACCGGTACATTGAAACAAATTAACTTTACACAGGCTTTAACGGATCACGGCTTGTAACAAAAATAAATAGGCTTTAACGAAACACGGCTTGTAACAAAAATACAAAATTAGCAGTAAGCTTTAGTTGTCTTTTTGCACTGAGTCAATTCCTCACGCTGCTGTTTCCAACGTCTTATCATCGACTCATTAAGACCAAGCTCCCGTGCAGCAGCTCCATTTCCTTTTCCAACAGCCAGATCAATCGCCTTCAACTTGAAAGCTGCATCATATACATTTCTCAGTGTCTTTGCCATGATGAGGGTGACAAAATGACTACCGTGATCAGAATGATGGGAAGTTTGAGAGCGCTTGATTTAATCTAAACAGTAAACCAAAAAGTTGTTTGACCTTAACCCGTTCGGCAATTTCACTGGTCTAATGAAAGCTTCATGCCGCCAAAAAACTGAGCACGTCACAGAATGTGTTTTTTTGGTGAAAAAAAAATTGAAAGCGGGAAAAATCCATATATTAGCCGCGTCATTGTTTAAGCCGCGAGGTTCAAAGCCTGGGAAAAAAGTTGCGGCTTATAGTCCGGAATTTACGGTAATATATATATATATATATATATATATATATATATATATATATATATATATATAGTCCGGGTTTCACACCTTTTACATTTTTATAGAAAAACAACAAAATTGGATTTTATGTGTTTACAACAATGCTTAAACCACATCAAGTGAAGATTTTTTTAGGTCTGTGAAAAATCTAACAAAATAAACAGATTTGTGAGTGTAGTTTCCCTTTAATTTAGTGCGCATGCACTGTTGTTTGGTTAGCAGTGTTTCTGTAGCGCAGTGATCACATATGTGATGAGTTCGCAAATCAAATAAGATTTATTGTAATTTAAATTAGATTACATCGCTGTCAGAAGGTGGGTGTAGCTGGTGCATGAAGTCAGACGCAGGAGAGCAGAATGAGTGAGCAACATACTTTACTCAAAATAAAGGCACAAGGTAACAATACACTTGACCAACAATAAACAGTAATCAGTTACGCCCGGGTGAAAACAGCACCCGTCAAATACCAGCCATAACGTACCGAATGAACATAGAAACAATCACGCACAAAAACATGGGGGAAACAGAGGGGTAAATACATGAACATGTAATTGTGGAATGAAACCAGGTGTGTAGAAAACAAAGACAAAACAAATGGAAAATTAAAGGTGGATCGGCTATGGCTAGAAGACCGGTGACGTTGACCGCCGAACGCCGCCTGAACAAGGAGAGGGACCGACTTCGGCGGAAGTCATGACAATCGCTACCTCAATCGTTATTTTAAATAATTTTGGTGACTTCACAGCAATTGCTAGCTAGCTAGCTAACGAAAATGTAACTAGCTAGCAGGCTCAGCTAAATAAAAATCCCCCTAGTAACAGCTATGTCTCATAGTCACGTCATGAGATTTGTAAATGAAAGAGGAACATAATAATACAGATCAAATGTAGTTTCCCATCTCCCCATTTAGATTATCTCTGGTGCAGAAATGCCCTCATTCATTTATTTAACTAGGCAAGTCAGTTAAGAACAAATTCTTATTTACAATGACGGCCTACACTGGCCAAACCCAGATGACGCTGGACCAATTGTGCGAAGCCCTATGGGACTCCCAATCACGGCCAGTTGTGATACAGCCTGGTTTCGAACCAGGGTGTCTGTAGTGACGCCTCAAGCACTGAGATGCAGTGTCTTAGACTCTGCGCCACTTGGGAGCCAGCATATCCAGAATGGTGTGACAAAGGCATTTCCTAACAGACCCGCTAACTTTCTTTGTTGTTACTTTTAAGGTTTAACCAACATGCAGTACCTTCAGCAGGCAGAGAGGCAAGAACCATTCGCCCGGCAGCTAAGGAAGAAGCTACACTATTCACAGCCCTGTGTAATGTTCAATGTAATTGCATTTCTGGACTTCTTGAAACTTAATGTATTTGTATTGTTTAAAAAGATAAACAATAGTAGAAAAAGTATGGGTTTAAACATATCTTTAAAGGAACATTTTAAAATGATCAACTTCATTTTCATCATCTCCCGCATCACCCCAACATCAACCTATGTGAAAATTGCACATTTCAATGTTTTGTAGTAAAAAAGATAGAGGAAGATAAATGTTTCCAATGACATCATCGGTGTGCATCGTGTGATTTTAACAATTTTATGAGTAGGCATTTTTTTACTAATTGGTTGAGGATGTTGATGCTGTGGTGGTGCTGGAGACGATGAATATGAAATTGAACATTTTTTAAATGTTCCTTTAATGTTTATTTTATTTTAGCTGTTAGTGAATTCCCTAAGTCTTAATACATTTGTGTTTACATCATTAAGCCTTTATGAATGTTTATCCTCTTAAAATTTGATTTGAAACCTAACCCTACTAAAGAACGTCATGTTTGATGCGTCGGTCCACAAGACATTTGAGCGGAAGTGTCTGGGAACGAGATTCTGTGTAATGTGACTAACATGACTTCACTTTTGAGCGAGTGCCATCCTTCAGCACAACATGTCACCCTTTATAAAGCACATGTTTATATCACATTTGATATTGGTGATTATGTCACAGTTATGCCACATTTATGACATAGGTTATAGATTATTTGTAACAAATTGATGTAGTGCTTGTGAAGTCATTTTGAAGCCTGTACATTATTAAACTACTTTTCAAATCAAATATATCTAGTATACTTACTTCGATTGTATGTGGAAGTAATTGAGATACTGTATTTGAAATAGTATTTGAACCCAGGTCTAATTGGGGTGTGTTGGGTTCAATGCCAATTTTCCTCAATACCTTTCAATGAGAAAGTGTGGAATTGACATTGGAATTTCAGTTTACTTCCTGAATTGACTGAATTTAAATGGAATTGACCACAACCCTGCTATCGAATAAATGAAAGCTACAGCCTTTGTTGGATACAGTACTCAGGCTGCTTTGCTGATGACATTGCTTTCTATGACAGCAATGTCCTGTGGTCTCTCACTTTTCTCAAAAGTGCTTTTTTCTAAATTGCTTCAAGGTTTTTGTTATACACAATAGCCGTTGGTCACTGAACAGAATTGGCCACTGATTACTGTCAAGAGTATGTCAGGCCTATGGAAGTGGCCCCCGTTGAAAGATGAGAGCATCCGGAAGCTAAGTGTTGGAGCCGTCCTTGCCTCAGGCTGCAGGACTATTCCTCCCCATTCCTTTGTTTCACTCAACTTTGAGAGCTGACAATTGTAGGGGATAGGATACAAGCTGAAAATGAAGGTCTGTTCTAAATGAACTAGCCATGAAAGTTTTGAGAATTACAGTAGAGGAAGGTGAAAGTGTGGAGATGTGTGTGTTTTTTTAACATTTTTATTTTACCTTTATTTAACTAGGCAAGTCAGTTATGAACAAATTCTTACTTTCAATGACGGCCTAAGAACAGTGGGTTAACTGCCTTGTTCAGGGGCAGAACAACAGATTTGTACCTTGTCAGCTCGGGGATTTGATCTTGCAACCTTTCGGTTACTAGTTGAAGCCAATGACTGACATGGTGTACTCCTCAATGCCATCGGAGAAATCCCAGAACATATTCCAGTCTGTGCATGCAAAACAGTCCTGTAGTTTAGCATCTGCTTCATTTGATCACTTTTTTACTGGTGCTTCCTTCTTTCATTTTTGCTTGTAAACAGGAATCAGGAGGATCAAATTATGGTCAGATTTGCCAAATGGAGGGTGAGGGAGAGCTTTGTACGTGTTTCTGTGTGTGGAGTAAAGGTGGTGCAGAGTTTTTTTCCATCTGGTTGCACATTTAACATACTGATAGAAATTTGGTAAAACGGATTTAAATTTCCCTGCATTAAAGTCATCGGCTACTAGGAGCGCCGCCTCTGGGTGAGCGTTTTCTTGATTGCTTATGGCGGAATACAGCTCATTCAATGCTGTCTTAGTGCCAGCATCGGACTGTGGTGGTATGTATAAACAGCTATGGAAAATACAGATGAAAACTCTCTAGGTAGGTGGTGTGGTCTAGAGTTTATCATGAGATACTCTACCTCAAGCGAGCAATAGCTCGAGACTTCCTTAGATATCGTGCACCAGCTGTTATTTACAAAAATACGTAGTCCGCTGCCCCTTGTCTTACCAGACGCCGCTGTTCTATCCTGTCGGTGCAGCGTATAACCAGCCAGCTGTATGTTGATAGTGTCGTCATTCAGCCACATCTTCCTGAAGCATAAGATATTACAGATTTGAATGTCCCGTTGGACAGATATTACAGATTTGAATGTCCCATCTATTTTATTGTCCAAAGATTGCACGTTTGCTAGCAGAATGGAAGGAAGTGGGGGTTTATTTGATCGCCTATGAATTCTCAGGAGGCAGCCCGCCTCCTGTGAAGCTGTCATAGAACATCAAAAAGAAAGCATTACTGTAGACACCTTACATATTGGTGACAGCGTCTCGTTTGCAAGCAAAGGTGTTTGCGTTGCCTAATTAACTGTAAATAAGTCAATTGTTTTGCCCCACAATTGGTCAAGATGATTAGCTAGCAAGCTAAAATGGTTTACAGTCAGTTAGCAATTACTTCTACACTGTTTTGCCAGTTACAGTGGTAATGTCGTGTCAATAACAGTCTCCAGTTGACCATTGTGATGCGCATCCATGCTTATCTACTTTCCATGCATATTCCTCTGCTCTCAACATTGGTTCCACTGAGAAAAACTTATCCAGGGGCTCAGTACAGCACTGACTGTGGCAACCGATCCCCCAGACACTGCAGGTACAACACAGTCTGACAGACTAACCGATCCCCCAGACACTGCATGTACAACACAGTCTGACAGACGAACCGATCCCCCAAACCTACAAAATAATAGCAAGAACCCCCTCTGCAGTTTAGAAAATGCTGTCATAATGCTGTGCTGATAAACATTTACAATACATGTACACAACACAGTCTGACAGACGAACCAATCCCCCAGACACTGTAGGTACAACACAGTCTGACAGACGAACCGATCCCCCAGACACTGTAGGTACAACACAGTCTGACAGACGAACCGATCCCCCAGACACTGTAGGTACAACACAGTCTGACAGACGAACCGGTTCCCCAGACACTTTAGGTACAACACAGTCTGACAGACAACTGCACTTTTAGCCCGAGGCTATTCGCCTGATTACCATATAGAGTTCATTTGGTCCTTTCTCCCTCTGTTCTTCCAATCGTTGTGTTAATGAGTCTTTAACACTGTGTCAATAAGAAGTGTGCCCCTGTGTGTTCGGCCGAGCATGGCTATTCCCCCCTCAATTACAGAGAGAAGGAGAGAAGGAGAGAAGGGGAAAGTGGGGCCCAGTGGCCACAGGGTGGTGTGGGCGGGGGATGTTTTCCTAATGGCAGAGCCCCACTGCCACAGGGCACAGCGACGAGTGGCTCATTACAGATAATGGCTGAGATAAATGAGAACCTCCTCACCCTTGCTCATCTATTGCTGCCTGATTACCCTCTCCTCCCAAATAATAATATTAATAATAATAATAATAATAACAATAATGAGAATAATTCCACAGGGGGGGTCGCAGGGTTAACACAATGACGAGGAGGGTATTATTTGTGGATTGGTACGTTTGTTTTAGTGGGCTGTTGTTTTCTCTCCCTAGTCTGATACGGGCACGGTTGACATTAATTAATTTGTGAAGAGCATGATTGATGGGACATGAAGCCTCTGGGGTGTTTAGACACCAAGTGGACTGCACAAAGCTACTAATGCCTCTGGCTATGTTATTTTTTTAATGTGTTTTTTTTTTCAGTTCATACTTCATTGCATATGTTTTTTTGCCCTCAAAAATTATACTTAAACCGTAATCAAATTAACCGATAAAAAAGTTAATTAGATTCAACACATTGAGTTATTTCTAGTAATGCTAACACACACACACACACACACACACACACACACACACACACACACACACACACACACACACACACACACACACACACACACACCACACACACACACACACAGCTAATGTAGGGATGTTGTTCAGTGTCTTTCTTGACTTGAAGTTGAAGGCTTCATTCTCCGCCATGCCTGGAAGCTCTGACTCCAAAGCATTCATTTACACACCATTATGCAGTGGAAGGACTGTATCCCCTCTGACCTAACCCCAGACATCCTCACCTCCCTGTAGACCTGAGAGCAGGAGAAACTTTCAACAGTTACTATTTCAAAGCCGCTGTCAGCCACAGCCACTGTTAATCCACCCGTGATCCCCACTCTCTTTACCTCTATCTCTGCTCTGATTTATTCAGTACTGCCATCACCGTCTCAGCTCTTCTCCAGCTTGAATTTCACAATCCCACTACGGGTTCAAATGCTTCCTTTCCACGTGCTGTGAATACTCCAACAGGCTGGCTTTAAGAGGTTCAAAGGAAACGGTGCGTTCTGTGAGCGAGCGCCCCCCAAACTCACCCCCCATGGTGAGTGTGGGTGCAGGATTGGGGAAGTGTGGGGGGAGGGGTCGTTATCAGGCCGCTTCATTCCGTCTGCCACCAGCAGGGGAGCGGTCTAATCGCTGTCAGCTCAGTGGCCCGCCTGCCGTCTGAGGAAGGCAGATAGACGCCGCACACCAAAGGACTCTGAGACTTGGCTCACCATGGCCATATGCCTAGACACACACTCACATCATCCAGCCGTCACATTTCAAAGGGGAGCAAAACAAGGGACCCAGAAAAAGAGAAGAGGAGGGGAAAAGATATGAAAACAGACAGACTGATGGGGGGGGGGGGGCAGAAGAAGGACAGAAGGGATGGGTCGGCGTCTAAGTGCCAGATCCGGTCTTGAATCCCCCCCCCCACAATGATCAAAGTTATCATCTACTTCTTCAGCGAGTGAGTTTTAATTGAGCAGAAAGTTGTTATCTCTGTGTATTCTGTTTAGAACAGATAGATGTTTTTCACAAGGGGCTGCTTTATATGGAAATGGAATGAATGCACAAGGAGGACGAGACACAAAAGTTGATTGGAGAAACTTCAAAGAGTGTATAAATGTAATGTAGATTTTACTTTACTACTCTCTCCATTTACATTCTCATTTTGTAAGAGCCATAGGGAGGTCTAAAATACAAAATCATCTGTTTTACTGCTTACTGTAACTAATTCACTATCAGTTTCCTCATGGGAGGTGTTGAATAGAGAAAATTCACTTTGTCTGAGGATGACGGAGAATTAGTGTAGAGGGTTTATGACCCTAGTATGTCATACAGTGGCTTGTGAAAGTATTCACCCACCTTTTGCAGCAATTACAACTGCAAGTCTCTTGGCGTATATCTCTATAAGCTTGGCACATCTAGCCACTGGGATTTTTGATCCATTCTTCAAGGAAAAACTGCTCCAGCTCCTTCAAGTTGGATAGGTTCTGCTGGAGTACAACAATCTTTAAGCAATCATACCACAGATTCTCAATTGGATTGAGGTCTGGGCTTTGACTAGGCCATTCCAAGACATTTAATTGTTTCCCCTTAAACCACTCGAGTGTTGCTTTAGCAGTATGCTTAGGGTCATTATCCTGGCTGGAAGGGGAACCTCTGTCCCAGTCTCAAATCTCTGGAAGACTTCCCTCAAGAATTTCCCTGTATTTAGCTCCATCCATCATTCCTTCAATTCTGACCAGTTTCCCAGTCCCTGCCGATGAAAAACATCCCCACAGCATGATGCTGCCACCACCATGCTTCACTCTGGGGATGGTGCTCTCAGGGTGATGAGAGGTGTTGGATTTGTGCCAGACATAGCATTTTCCTTGATGGCCAAAAAGCAAAATTTTAGTCTCATCTGACCAGAGTACCTTCTTCCATATGTTTGGGGAGTCTCCCACATGCCTTTTGGCGAACACCAAACGTGTTTGCTTATTTTTTTCTTTAGCAATGGCTTTTTTCTGCCCACTCTGTGGAGTGTAAGCCCAGCTCTGTGGAGTGATCCTATGGACAGATACTACAATCGCTGTGGAGATTTGCACCTCCTTCAGGGTTATCTTTGGTCTCTTTGTTGCCTCTCTGATTAATGCCCTCCTTGACTGGTCCGTGAGTTTTGGTGGGCGGTCTTCTTTTGGCAGGTTTGTTGCGGTGCCATATTCTTTAAATGTTTTAATAATGGATTTAATGGTGCTCCGTGGGATGTTCAAAGTTTCTGATATTTTTTAGAACCCAACCCTGATCTGTACTTCTCCTCAACTTTGTCCCTGACCTGTTTGGCGAGCTCCTTGGTCTTCATAGTGCCGCTTGCTTGTTGGTGCCCCTTGGTTAGTGGTGTTGCAGACTCTGGGGCCTTTCAGAACAGGTGTATATATACTGAGATCATGTGACAGATCATGTGACACTTAGATTGCACACAGGTGGACTTTATTTAACTAATTATGTGACTTCTGAGGGTAATTGGTTGCACCAGATCTTATTTAGGGGCTTCATATCAAAAGGGGTGAATACATATGCACGCACCACTATTCCATTTTATTAATTTCACATCACCAATGTGGACTATTTTGTGTATGTCCATTACATGCAATCCAAATAGAAATCCATTTCAATTACTGGTTGTAATGCAACAAAATAGGAAAAACATCAAGGGGGGTGAATACTTTTGTAAGGCACTGTACCATCTGACTCCATTACCATGTGAATGCTGTAGTCCTATAATCGTATCCACTGGGTATAGCCATGGTTGCGGGCCTTGCATCACGACTCGGAATACTATAAGATGCACGTGTCTTGGTTTACCATTATGCAATTATTAAGAGGCCGAGGGACAAGGAGCTAATATTTTGAAATCAATGTCCTAGCATTAAATGATTGAGATAAACTTAGCTCAGAGATGCACATTAAGAGACCAAGCAAATATGCTATGTATATTGTGAATAACATTTACCATTAGACATTTCACCAAATAATAATTCAAGAAATATTACTCAAAAATGTGATGACTACGATTCGTATCTATTTAGAAGTAATCTGATTTATTACAGTTACGCAATAAGAACACAATTCAGCTCCCAGGTGGCGCAGCGGTCTAAGGCACTGCATCTCAGTGCTAGAAGTGTCAGACTACAGTTTGCAACTGCACATGGGGACAAAGATCGTACTTTTTCAAGAAATGTCCTCTGGTCTGATGAGGGAAATTATGTGGATATATTGAAGCAACATCTCAAGACATCAGTCAGGAAGTTAAGCTTGGTCGCAATTGTGTCTTCCAAATGGACAATGACTCCAAGCATACTTCCAAAGTTGTGGCAAAATGACTTAAGGACAACAAAGTCAAGGTATTGGAGTGGCCATCACAAAGCCCTTACCTCAATCCTATAGAAAATTTGTGGGCAGAACTGAAAAAGTGTGTACAAGCAAGGAGGCCTACAAACCTGACTTTGTTACACCAGCTCTGTCAGGAGGTGGTGGTAGCATTCACCCAACTTATTGTGGGAAGCTTGTGGAAGGCTACCCGAAACGTTTGACCCAAGTTAAAGAATTTAAAGGCAATGCTACCAAATACTAATTGAGTGTATGTAAACTTCTGACCCACTGGGAATGTGAAAAAATAAATAAAAGCTGGAATAAATAATTCTAAATTTTTCTGACATTTCACATTCTTAAAATAAAGTGGTGATCCTAACTGACCTAAAACAGGGAATTTTTAAATGCCAGGAATTGTGAAAAACTGAGTTTAAATGCTAAGGCTAAGGTGTATGTAAACTTCTGACTTCAACTGTCATTAAAACATTCTAAAATGCATACATCAATTTGGCATGTTCAGCCCTACAGAAGCCTATAGTTTGGTTCTCCAAATGTTGTCCACGCTAATTATGATGGCATACAATTAAAATGTGGAATAACGGTTTAGCTATTTACAGCCTACTTCACTGTATTGTCTTACATCAGCTAGCGAGTTGATTCTGCCTCCACTTGGAACCTGCAGGTTCGCACAACCTTCCATGGCCTCCAACTGCTCTTAAATGCTAGTAAAACTAAATGCATGCTCTTCAATCGATTGCTGCCTGCACCCACCAGCCCGACTAGCATCACTACTCTGGACGGTTCTGACTTAGAATATGTGAACAACTACAAATACCTAGGTGTCTGGTTAGACTGTAAACTCTCCTTCCAGACACACATTAAGCATCTCCAATCCAAAATTAAATCTAGAATCGGCTTCCTATTTCGCAACAAAGCCTCCTTCACTCATGCTGCCAAACATACCCTCGTAAAACTGACTATCCTACCGATCCTTGACTTCGGCGATGGAATTTACAAAATAGCCTCCAACACTCTACTCAACAAACTGGATGTAGTCTATCATAGTGCCATCCGTTTTGTCACCAAAGCCCCATATACTACCCACCACTGCGACCTGTATGCTCTCGCTGGCTGGCCCTCAATACATATTCGTTGCCAAATCCACTGGCTCCAGGTCATCTATAAGTCTTTGCTAGGTAAAGCCCCGCCTTATCTCAGATCACTGGTCACCATAGCAAGACCCACCCGTAGCATGCGCTCCAGCAGGTATATTTCACTGGTCATCCCCAAAGCCAACACTTCCTTTGGCCGCCTTTCCTTCCAGTTCTCTGGTGCCAATGACTGGAACGAATTGCAAAAATCACTGAAGCTGGAGTCTTATATCTCCCTCTCTTACTTTAAGCATCAGCTGTCAGAGCAGCTTACCGATCACTGTACCTGTACACAGCTAATCTGTAAATAGCCCACCCAACTACCTCATCCCCATATTGTTATTTATCCTCTTGCTATTTTTTTAAATCTATTTTTTTTCTCGTGCTCTTTTGCACACCAGTATCTCTACTTGCACATCATCATCTGCATATCTATCACTCCAGTGTTAATGCTAAGTTGTAATTATTTTGCCTCTATGGCCTATTTATTTCCTTACCTCCCTACTCTTATATATTTGCACACACTGTATATAGATTTTTCTATTGTATTATTGACTGTACGTGTGTTTATTCCATGTGTAACTCTGTGTTGTTTGTGTCGCACTGCTTTGCTTTATCTTGGCCAGGTCGTAGTTGTAAATGAGAACTTGTTCTCAACTGGCCTTCCTGGTTAAATAAATGTGAAATACAAAAAATGAACATTCTTGGGTAGCGTAATAACTTTGGCTTCCCTCCAGACCTGAGGACAAACACTTTCCTCTACGCTCAGATTAAAGATATGACAGAGAGGAGTAAAAAACCTTATTCATGATTTCCTCATGTGTAAAAGCGGTGGAATTACGAGGGAATTAAGTCAAGGTCAGAATACGGGGTATCTGTAAACACACCTCCACCACATTTATCCATCATTTATTAGATCTCCACCCTGAACGAATAGCAGGTGAATAGCATGCTATTCTGTCCTTAAATTCAAGGTCAGAATATGCATAATTATGTTCCCTTTACACACACTTAACTCAGGTCGGAATTCCCGCCTAATGAATACTGACCCTGCTGTCATAACAACAGTTACTGCTGGTGTCACAGAACTTGGTCATTTTGGCCATCATGTTGGATAGTTGTAACTACAGTTTTAGCTAGTTCAGTTAGACTGTTTATGTCAATGCTAATGTCATAAAATTATCCGCCGCCATTGTTGCAACCCCTATTACCAGTCTGTTCAACCTCTCTTTCATTTTGTCCGAGATCCCTAAAGATTGGAAAGCTGCCGCGGTCATCCCCCTCTTCAAAGGGTGTGACACTCTAGACCCAAACTGTTACAGACCTATATCCATCCTGCCCTGCCTTTCTAAAGTCTTTGAAAGCCAAGTTAATAAACAGATTACTGACCATTTAGAATCCCACCGTACCTTCTCCGCTGTGCAATCCGGTTTCCGAGCTGGTCACGGGTGCACCTCAGCCACGCTCAAGGTACTAAACGATATCATAACCGCCATTGATAAAAGACAGTACTGTGCAGCCATATTCATCGACCTGGCCAAGGCTTTTGACTTAGTCAATCACCGTATTCTTATCGGCAGACTCAATAGCCTTGGTTTCTCAAATGACTGCCTCGCCTGGTGCACCAACTACTTCGCAGATAGAGTTCAGTGTGTAGAATCGGAGGGCCTGCTGTCCGGACCTCTGGAAGTCTCTATGGGGGTACCATAGGGTTCAATTCTCGGGCCGACTCTTTTCTCTGTATATCAACAATGTCGCTCTTGCTGCGGATGATTCCCTGATCCACCTCTACGCAGATGACACCATTCTGTATACATCTGGCCCTTCTTTGGACACTGTGTTAACTAACCTCCAAACGAGCTTCAATGCCATACAACACTCCTTGTGTTGCCTCCAACTGCTCTTAAACACTAGCAAAACCAAATGCATGCTTTTCAACCGTTCGCTGCCCGCACCCGTACCTGCCCGACTAGCATCACTACTCTAGACGGTTCTGACCTAGAATACATGGACAACTACAAATACCTAGGTGTCTCGCTAGACTGTAAACTCTCCTTCCAGATTCATATAAAACATCTCCAATCCAAAATGAAATCTAGAATCAGCTTTCTATTTCGCAACAAAGCCTCCTTCACTCACGCCACCAAACTTACCCTAGTAAAACTGACTATCCTACCGATCCTCGACTTCGGCGATGTCATCTACAAAATAGCTTCCAATACTCTACTCAGCAAATTGGATGCAGTCTATCACAGTGCCATCAGTTTTGTCACCAAAGCGCCTTATACCACCCACCACTGCGACCTGTATGCTCTAGTCGGCTGGCCCTGGCTACATATTCGTCGCCAGACCCACTGGCTCCAGGTCATCTATAAGTCTATACTTGGTAAAGCGCCGCCTTATCTCAGCTCACTGGTCACGATAACAACACCCACCTGTAGCACGCGCTCCAGCAGGTATATCTCACTGGTCATCCCCAAAGCCAACACCTGCTTTGGCCGCCTTTCCTTCCAGTTCTCTGCTGCCAGTAACTGGAATGAATTGCAAAAATCGCTGAAGCTGGAGACTTACATTTCGCTGCAGCTGTACATAATCCATCTGTACATAGCCCACACAATCTACCTAGCTCATCCCCATATTGTTTTTATTTACTTTGCTGCTCTTTTGCACACCAGTATCACTACTTACACACCATCATCTGCTCATCTGTCACTCCAGTGTTAATCTGCTAAATTGTAATTACTTTGCTACTATGGCCTATTTATTGCCTTACCCCCTCATGCCATTTGCATACACTGTATATAGACTTTCTTTTTTTCTATTGTGTTATTGACTGTACGCTTGTTTATTCCATGTGTAACTCTGTGTTGTTGTTTCTGTCGCACTGCTTTGCTTTATCTTGGCTAGGTCGCAGTTGTAAATGAGAACTTGTTCTCAACTAGTTTACCTGGTTAAATAAAGGTGAAATAAAAATAAAAAAATTTCTTTGAGTGTTTCGTGGGTGTTCAAAGCTTGCTTTATTGACTCCAGATTGCAATGCATTTGATTTCATATGTAAAGTTATATTAATTCACTCACTGTGAAGAGCATTCTGTCACACAAGGTCTGCATCTGATGAATAACTGCGCTCTCTTTTCATGGTATACAGTTCTTAACCTCCTTATGCAACCTGGTCACAGGGCATTTCGTATTACTCTGTACGTAAAATGCAAGAGCCTCCATTTAGTATGATGTTTTCATTTGTGGATCTCCATCACACATTTAGTTTGATATGTTTGGAATTTCAAAACATACAATATGTTACGAATTTGAAAAACATAATATATGTTACAAATTTGCAAAACGTATTATATGTTACGATTTATAGATAGGTAGCTAGATGGCTAACATTAGCTAGCTGGCTAATGTTAGCTAGGCTAGGGGTTAGGGTTATGGGTTAGGGTTAGGGTTACGTTTAGGAGTTGGTTTTAAAGGGTTAAGGTTAGGGGAAGGGTTAGCTGAAAGGCTTAAGGTTAGGGTTAGGGGAAGGGTTAGCTAACATGCTAAGTTGTTAGCAAAGCAGCTAAAAAGTAGTAAGTAGTTGAAAAATTGCTAATTAGCTAAAATGCTACATTTGTCCGTGATGAGATTCGAACTCGCTGCCTTCAGGTTACTAGATGTTCACGTTATACGCCCACCTATCCACCTCCACCAACCACCCTACTTTTCAGTTTTGCCTTAGATAACCATCTGTCTTATGCAACCATATCAAACGTAACAAATTGTACTAATTGAGTGTCTCTGATTTAAGTTTACTATGTTACGTCTAGTCTATGAGACCAGGCTGCCTTATGTGGTGTAATGTGATATCCAGCTGTACAGCAGAATGCCTCTGAACATCCTCAATTCACCTCATTTACACCCTTTTCACATACACTCTTCTCTTGTCACTTTCAGTGTGATAAATTTCCTCACGGTTTCCTGCGTTTGTCAGTCTGGCTGATGTTCATAAGCAGAGATTGAACAACGGCCACGTAGCGGGGCCGGTCGCTGCCTCGTTTCCATTTCTCACTCCAGTGTCCCTATCTGTCCTCCCTTCCTGTGTTAATTCCCATTAAATTGGAGTGTTAATTTGCATATCCTCACCTTCAGAAGGCACCGGAAGGTGGTCCATGTCCCAAGGTGTTTTCCCGATGCCATCTTGCTTGCCATTCGGCTCCACTCAGACAATTTAATTGCCAGACTTCCGAGGGTAATGATTTTATGATGCATTTACTGCCATGTCTTCCTAGTACTGCTCTTGGCACTGACGCACCCTTGGAAGATGAATTAGTAGGAGACATGGGGTTGGCATTATGACTTAACCAAGCATGGGGCAGAAACAATCCTCTTCTCTGTGTTTCTCCTTTGTAGTCAGAGGAAAGTGTTTGCATCCCAAATGGCACCCTATTCCCTATTTAGTATACTATAATCCATAGGGCTCTGGTCAAATATAGTGCACTATGAAGGGAATAGGGTGCCATGTGGGATATATGCTGGAGTCTCTGTCATTCATAATGAATACCCAGCGTATGATTTTAACTAAGATCCTTGTAGCACATTGATCTGGTCATTAGAGGGGTTCATCAGAACGTTAACTGGGATAATCACCGCTCACTACTTTGGAAATACGCAGAAGTCGGAAGAGAAGTTGACGTACACAGACATGTACATAATAACATGCAGACACGAATGTGCACACACACACACACACACACACACACACACACACACACACACACACACACACACACACACACACACACACACACACACACACACACACACACACACACACACATACACAGACAGGCATGCACGTACAAATACACACACACGCGATTGTATGTTAAACAGTGTATATGCATTGAACGCATCCCATTTAACTTTATTGTCATCATTACTTAATGCACTATCCAATATGGTTCCAGGAAAATGACTCCATCACTATCCGATATGGTTCCAGGAAAATGACTCCATCACTATCCAATATGGTTCCAGGAAAATGACTCCGTCACTATCCAATATGGTTCCAGGAAAATGACTCCATCACTATCCAGTATGGTTCCAGGAAAAGGACTCCATCACTATCCAATATGGTTCCAGGAAAATGACTCCATCACTATCCAGTATGGTTCCAGGAAAAGGACTCCATCACTATCCAATATGGTTCCAGGAAAATGACTCCATCACTATCCAGTATGGTTCCAGGAAAAGGACTCCATCACTATCCAATATGGTTCCAGGAAAATGACTCCATCACTATCCAGTATGGTTACAGGAAAATGACTCCATCACTATCCGATATGGTTCCAGGAAATTACTCCATCACTATCCAATATGGTTCCAGGAAATTACTCCATCACTATCCAATATGGTTCCTGGAGTCTGCTATTATCTTATACTTCACCTGCTCACTCTTAGCCAAGACCAAGGCTTGCATCACAAATGGCACTATTACCTATATAGTGCACTACTGTAAATAGGGAATAGGGTGCCATTTGGGACATAGAACATTTCTCTGTGCTAAGACACCATTTACTGCCATGTTATTCCCTAATCACTGACTGGTAAGGAGAAACAAAATCATTTAAGAACTTGATGTGAAACCTCTGGGAATAGTAGAGAGCATGCAGCGACGTCTGGAACAGTGGGCAGTGAGCTGAGTTGATATCACCTGTTGCTCTTCCTCATCTCCTGCAGTTAGCTGAGTTGACATCAGCTGTTGCTCTTCCTCCTGCAGTGAGCTGAGTTGACATCACCTGTTGCTCTTCCTCCTGCAGTTACAGTAGCTGAGTTGACATCACCTGTTGCTCTTCCTCCTGCAGTGAGGTGAGTTGACATCACCTGTTGCTCTTCCTCCTGCAGTGAGCTGAGTTGACATCGCCTGTTGCTCTTCCTCCTGCAGTGAGCTGAGTTGACATCACCTGTTGCTCTTCCTCCTGCAGTGAGCTGAGTTGACATCACCTGTTGCTCTTCCTCCTGCAGTGAGCTGAGTTGACATCGCCTGTTGCTCTTCCTCCTGCAGTGAGCTGAGTTGACATCACCTGTTGCTCTTCCTCCTGCAGTGAGCTGAGTTGACATCGCCTGTTGCTCTTCCTCCTGCAGTTACAGTAGCTGAGTTGACATCACCTGTTGCTCTTCCTCCTGCAGTGAGCTGAGTTGACATCACCTGCTGGACGAGCAGGAACTCATAGAGAAACAAAACAATAACTGGGAAAACAACTATCCGTAGATATCTCTCTCCCCTAGACTTGTCAATCACTGACTGTCATTATTAGCATATCAGAAAATCTTCTACAGCATGCATTATGTGGTCGTCATGCCAACTGTCCAGTCATGTCAGGTTTATTTGATAGTTTATTAACACAGTCCTTGTGCCCAGACACCCATGGCTGTATGTAGTATCATTTAGATCCTTCCAGGTTGTATGTAGTATACATCAGAATGGCTCAACCCTTTTTTTTGTTACGCGTCTGAAGAATAGTAATCTCCACTCGTTTCTACTTCTATAGTCCAACTGTAGTTGATAATACGGTGTCCGTATAAGGACAGCCTATTTACCTCAACCAGCAGGTGTCAGTCTAAGCAATGTCTTTTCTATTGCACAGAGGTTTCACCTGACTGGGCATGTGCAGACATTCTGCCAATATCAACGAGGAGCCCAAAGGGAAAACAACAAAAATATCTAATTCTGGTCAGACAACTCGCTGTCAATCAAATTGACAGAGAAATAATAATAATTTCTGGGGAAGACGCAGTTGCCGATACCAAACTAGTGTTTCCTGTCTTCCAGCCTCTGCCGACAGGCCATTTTTGAGACAACAACAGAATGTGGATCTTTGCAGGGCTATCGTATACACCAACCACCTTTTCCCTGGACCACGTTTTTGATTCACTAGACAACGATATCTAAGTGTACATGGCGACCTATTCCAGACTTCGGATACATTGAACTCGAGGTGTGACGTCATCCAAAACTCATAATGCTTCAAAACATGTGGAATGTAGATCATACAGCATCAATTGTCACCTCTTCACTTTGATTACCTGAAGAGTTGGAATATCCTTTCTACTTCATGTGATAAGAAATTCTAATAGAACAATTAAACCTGGAGGCATTTTCAAATCAAAACAGAATCAACTTGAGTTGTTTTAATTAACTTCTCGAAATGAAGTCCCCGTGGAGATTATTGTGTCCCAGTCATGTTCAAGTGCTGGGCAGATACCCTTCATAAATTAAGTCAAAATAAACATTGAAATTATTATTAATAATTACAGAGCAAATGTTGTCATGTGTGCCTGCACACAGGGCAGACTGATCTGAAAGATTTTGGCCACAGCATGGTGTTGAAGCCTTGCAATCTGCCTGGTTTTGGCCACAGAAAGCTGCCTGGGATCTAACCTTTTATCTCCTCATGATGAATGGATCTTCTCTGAGGTTCTGCCTTCCTGATGTTGTTGCCAATTTCCCACCTCCTTGATTTCCAACTAGAACTGATTCTGTGTGAACTTTTCAATTCATCACCTGGATGTGTTTCTCCACTGCTGAATGTTCCTGGACACTCCAGATCCCCTGTGTCACGGACACTGATTATTTCTGGGCTTGATGCGGATCGCCGGCTTCTCTCTCCATCTCTTCATCTCTCACCGTTCTGATCCTCTTGTTCTTTTTGCCTGCCCTCAATCTGTTTCTTCTCTTGTCCACCCATCCTCCACTTTTACCATCGGGCTCAATTTGTCCAGTTGACACTGATATTCTCTAGTGTTCTGGAACTGTTGTGTGTTTTGCCGGCTGCAGTAGATATTTGACTGGGTCTAAATGATCCCCAGCTTTAGATGACAATTGACAGAGGATTAGCTTCCTACTGAATCTTACAGTATCTGAATTGCGTTTTTGCAGTTTTGTCTACAGGCCAAAATTAGTGGTGGTCTTTTCGTGGTAAATTTTTGGGCTGATGTATTCTAGCAATTTGGTCAGTTTAGGCCAGGGCTCTCCAACCCTGTTCCTGTAGAGCTACCCTCCCATAGGCTTTCACTCTTACCCTGTTCCTATAGAGCTACCCTCCCATAGGCTTTCATTCCAACCCTGTTTCTATAGAGCTACCCTCCCATAGGCTTTCACTCCAACCCTGTTCCTATAGAGCTACCCTCCCATAGGCTTTCATTCCAACCCTGTTCCTGTAGAGCTACCCTCCCATAGGCTTTCACTCCAACCCTGTTCCTATAGAGCTACCCTCCCATAGGCTTTCATTCCAACCCTGTTTCTATAGAGCTACCCTCCCATAGGCTTTCACTCCAACCCTGTTCCTATAGAGCTACCCTCCCATAGGCTTTCACTCCAACCCTGTTCCTGTAGAGCTACCCTCCCATAGGCTTTCATTCCAACCCTGTTCCTGTAGAGCTACCCTCCCATAGGCTTTCACTCCAACCCTGTTCCTGTAGAGCTACCCTCCCATAGGCTTTCATTCCAACCCTGTTCCTGTAGAGCTACCCTCCCATAGGCTTTCATTCCAACCCTGTTCCTGTAGAGCTACCCTCCCATAGGCTTTCATTCCAACCCTGTTTCTATAGTGCTACCCTCCCATAGGCTTTCACTCCAACCCTGTTCCTGTAGAGCTACCCTCCCATAGGCTTTCACTCCAACCCTGTTCCTGTAGAGCTACCCTCCCATAGGCTTTCACTCCAACCCTGTTCCTGTAGAGCTACCCTCCCATAGGCTTTCATTCCAACCCTGTTTCTATAGTGCTACCCTCCCATAGGCTTTCACTCCAACCCTGTTCCTGTAGAGCTACCCTCCCATAGGCTTTCACTCCAACCCTGTTCCTGTAGAGCTACCCTCCCATAGGCTTTCATTCCAACCCTGTTCCTGTAGAGCTACCCTCCCATAGGCTTTCACTCCAACCCTGTTCCTGTAGAGCTACCCTCCCATAGGCTTTCACACCCAACCCTGTTCCTGTAGAGCTACCCTCCCATAGGCTTTCACTCCAACCCTGTTCCTATAGAGCTACCCTCCCATAGGCTTTCACTCCAACCCTGTTCCTGTAGAGCTACCCTCCCATAGGCTTTCATTCCAACCCTGTTTCTATAGAGCTACCCTCCCATAGGCTTTCACTTCAACCCTGTTCCTGTAGAGCTACCCTCCCATAGGCTTTCACTCCAACCCTGTTCCTATAGAGCTACCCTCCCATAGGCTTTCACTCCAACCCTGTTCCTGTAGAGCTACCCTCCCATAGGCTTTCATTCCAACCCTGTTTCTATAGAGCTACCCTCCCATAGGCTTTCACTTCAACCCTGTTCCTGTAGAGCTACCCTCCCATAGGCTTTCACTCCAACCCTGTTTCTATAGAGCTACCCTCCCATAGGCTTTCACTCCAACCCTGTTCCTGTAGAGCTACCCTCCCATAGGCTTTCACTCCAACCCTGTTCCTGTAGAGCTACCCTCCCATAGGCTTTCACTCCAACCCTGTTCCTGTAGAGCTACCCTCCCATAGGCTTTCACTCCAACCCTGTTCCTGTAGAGCTACCCTCCCATAGGCTTTCATTCCAACCCTGTTCCTGTAGAGCTACCCTCCCATAGGCTTTCATTCCAACCCTGTTCCTGTAGAGCTACCCTCCAATAGGCTTTCACTCCAACCCTGTTCCTGTAGAGCTACCCTCCCATAGGCTTTCACTTCAACCCTGTTCCTATAGAGCTACCCTCCCATAGGCTTTCACTCCAACCCTGTTCCTGTAGAGCTACCCTCCCATAGGCTTTCATTCCAACCCTGTTCCTGTAGAGCTACCCTCCCATAGGCTTTCATTCCAACCCTGTTTCTATAGAGCTACCCTCCCATATGCTTTCACTCCAACCCTGTTCCTATAGAGCTACCCTCCCATAGGCTTTCATTCCAACCCTGTTCCTGTAGAGCTACCCTCCCATAGGCTTTCATTCCAACCCTGTTCCTGTAGAGCTACCCTCCCATAGGCTTTCACTCCAACCCTGTTTCTATAGAGCTACCCTCCCATAGGCTTTCACTCCAACCCTGTTCCTGTAGAGCTACCCTCCCATAGGCTTTCATTCCAACCCTGTTCCTGTAGAGCTACCCTCCCATAGGCTTTCACTCCAACCCTGTTCCTGTAGAGCTACCCTCCCATAGGCTTTCACTCCAACCCTGTTCCTGTAGAGCTACCCTCCCATAGGCTTTTGCGCCAACCCCAGTTGTGACTAACAGCTAATTAGGTGGGCTACAATTAGAATCAGGTGGGCTACATTAGGGTTTCCTGTAGTGCAAACCTACAGGATGGTAGCTCTCCAGGAACAGGGTTGGAGTTAAAACCTACAGGATGGTAGCTCTCCAGGAACAGGGTTGGAGTTAAAACCGACAAGACAGTAGCTTTCCAGGAAAAGGGTTGGAGAACCCTGGTCTAGGTGAAACCGTGAACTAATGTTTAATACTTTCAGGGCTCAAGATCCCATGTGTATGGTAATTTTCTATTATGTCGGTCATCATAACCATCAGTCTCTCAGAAGAAAATACTGAGTTTTATAGCTCAAGACGTGATTGAATGTATTTGATAGAAGAGCCACTTCCAACAAAACAACATACCCAGCCTGTCAGTGTAGACTAGATTTCTACTCCACAACAACCCTTCATCTCAGACAATTAATGTATCTCTAATGGGTCCAATTTAGAAAAAAGTTTAGGGACAAATGTAACCTAAAACTCTATCCTCCATGCTGTCGTGTTTAAAAGATGGCCACGGATCTCCTTTTAGCGTTCTCCGCTCTGTCGTGGATGTTGAACAGTGTCACTTTGCTGATTGAGACTGTTGTGTCTGGTGATGAAGCGAGTGCTCGACTGAGGGGTAATAAAGTGAGTGTGAGTGTGTCTGACAGAGGATTCTATTATTGACCATTTCCTGGACCTAGTCATGTGGGAGAGGTAATGCACCCTGTAATAATCCTGTCAGGGAAACAGACCACTTTCTCCTGATCAATAGCCTTTTCCAGAGTTGCGTCCTAAATGGCACCCTGTTCTCTCTATGGGACGCAGACTAGGGTGTGTGTTTTACTCACTGATTTCTTCAGCGTTGTGCGTATGGGATCACTACTCTGTAGGATAGAGAGTGTTTGTCTACATAAAGGATTTCTATGTTTCCTGTGAGTGCACACATGATGAATTGAAAGCGTTCTAAATGAGAGGTTAAGTTAGGACCAATCCATTCAGCTTTGGGCTATACAACCACTGAGAATACAGAGTAGTTGTGGTGATTCGAACACAGCAGGGTTTTCTCAATGGTTTTACATATTAATCAATTTCTCACACCAATTTCAAGGTCATTGTGAGAAAGTTAATAGGTTCACTGTGGAAAACAGGAATCTGGCACACACACGCAAACACACGCACGCACCCATGAACGTGCGCACGCACGCACGCACACACACACAGAGGACCTCAAGCCCACAGCACACCAAAATATTATATTTGTCCTTGCCTGAAGCCTGCTGTCAAGACAGTTTCCCTGCTTGAATTTCAGAGCACTGACAAAAACAAAGCACATCTATGAGATAAGTGACAACCTTAAGCTAGATGTTTTCAACCATTTCAAAAGTACACTATAGAGTGAAAGGAAGGTAAAACCTTGAGCTCCATGAACTTAAAATAGCTGTTTGATAAAGTTTGACGTGAGTTGTAGGCATGAAAACAATGTGTCTCACCCAGCATGTTATATTTGATGGTGTCTTTGATGGTGCCAGTTCCCTTAGGCATAACATTAACATATTAACATATGGACCACGGTTATCGCCCACTGCAAAATACATCAGGAATGTTAATGTTTTGGAGAACACCCACTACAAGTTTGAGAAGGACAGACATATTCAGGTTAGTTGAAACATATTTTTATCGTCTTATAAAACAAGAACATGTTTGAGGATATGAAGTCAGCATCATGTATTCTAATATCAACGGGTGGAAGAGTTAAAAAATGTCCAAATGTCTTCAACTGATCATTTGAAAGTGTCTTGATTTTTACATGCTGGGTCTCAAACAGTCCAAACATTGTAACTGAACTGCCATAGGCTGGAATTGCACCAGTGTGATTGTGAGGATGTCTGAAGAACACTAGTGGGTTGTCAGTCCTGAATAATGTAACCAAGCATCACGGAAAGCAGTGGTGGCGCTCAGTGTGCGCTTTGTAATTCCATCTCACATTGGCACCATCGAGGGCTGATGCCAGAGAGTCTGAATAGACACTCGTCTTTCTTGGTATCACCTTTAGGCATAGACATATTTTCTATCCTCTTTCCCTGACAAATGAGTGCCTCTGAAATGTACCATGAAAGAGGGCCAAATGAGTCAATGCCATGCTCGGCGGTGTGTCTCTGGATCTGTACTGCTGCCCTCATTTCTCCCACAGGGGAATTCCATTTCACACTCCCAGCTCTCAGGGGATGGCCCTGGAAACAGGCTCTCTCAGACAGGACCCGTCAGGTCAGCCGAAACAGCAACATGCACCACCAGGCACATGGTTCAATACATTACAGCATTCTCCAACCTCTATTAAATCAGTGTAACCATTATTGTCTTCCTAGGACATCCTCTATTGCCCCCCCCCCCAAAAAAACAAAAAAACATTGAAATATCATTGATGGAAATATCCGTCATCCATGGTCCAGAGGAAAAAGAAGAAATTCATGTAATTTGGCTGTGTTGGTTAAACTTTGTTTCCTATGCAGCATCATCTGACTGTTCAGAGAGCACACAGTCATGTGCTTTGGACCATAGCTATACTGAAGGATCATAAGAGAGTCAACAAGTAGGGTACAGGAATCTACAATTTTGTGTTGCATTGCATCTTATTCTGTCTAATCTGTGACAGGCTTGGAGAAAAAACTGCAACACCCTGGGGAGTTAGAGCTCAGCATGACGTCTATAGCATGTTCAACTCAGCATGACGTCTATAGCATGTTCAACTCAGCATGACGTCTATAACATGTTCAACTCAGCATGACGTATTATAACATGTTCAACTCAGCATGACGTATTATAGCATGTTCAACTCAGCATGACGTCTATAGCATGTTCAACTCAGCATGACGTCTATAACATGTTCAACTCAGCATGACGTATTATAGCATGTTCAACTCAGCATGACCTCTATAGCATGTTCAACTCAGCATGACGTATTATAGCATGTTCAACTCAGCATGACGTATTATAACATGTTCAACTCAGCATGACGTCTATAGCATGTTCAACTCAGCATGACGTCTATAGCATGTTCAACTCAGCATGACGTATTATAGCATGTTCAACTCAGCATGACGTCTATAGCATGTTCAACTCAGCATGACGTATTATAGCATGTTCAACTCAGCATGACGTATTATAGCATGTTCAACTCAGCATGACCTCTATAGCATGTTCAACTCAGCATGACGTATTATAGCATGTTCAACTCAGCATGACGTCTATAACATGTTCAGCTCAGCATGACGTCTATAACATGTTCAACTCAGCATGACGTATTATAGCATGTTCAACTCAGCATGACGTCTATAACATGTTCAACTCAGCATGACGTCTATAACATGTTCAACTCAGCATGACGTATTATAGCATGTTCAACTCAGCATGACGTCTACAACATGTTCAACTCAGCATGACGTATTATAGCATGTTCAACTCAGCATGACCTCTATAGCATGTTCAACTCAGCATGACGTATTATAGCATGTTCAACTCAGCATGACGTCTACAACATGTTCAACTCAGCATGACGTGTTATAGCATGTTCAACTCAGCATGACGTATTATAGCATGTTCAACTCAGCATGACGTATTATAACATGTTCAACTCAGCATGACGTCTACAACATGTTCAACTCAGCATGACGTCTATAGCATGTTCAACTCAGCATGACGTCTATAACATGTTCAACTCAGCATGACGTATTATAACATGTTCAACTCAGCATGACGTCTATAACATGTTCAACTCAGCATGACGTATTATAGCATGTTCAACTCAGCATGACGTCTATAACATGTTCAACTCAGCATGACGTCTATAACATGTTCAACTCAGCATGATGTCTATAACATGTTCAACTCAGCATGATGTATTATAGCATGTTCAACTCAGCATGACGTCTATAACATGTTCAACTCAGCATGACGTCTATAACATGTTCAACTCAGCATGACGTCTATAACATGTTCAACTCAGCATGACGTATTATAGCATGTTCAACTCAGCATGACGTCTATAACATGTTCAACTCAGCATGACGTCTAGAGCATGTTCAACTCAGCATGACGTCTATAACATGTTCAACTCAGCATGACGTATTATAACATGTTCAACTCAGCATGACGTCTATAGTATGTTCAACTCAGCATGACGTATTATAGCATGTTCAACTCAGAATGACGTCTATAACATGTTCAACTCAGCATGACGTCTATAACATGTTCAACTCAGCATGACGTATTATAACATGTTCAACTCAGCATGACGTCTATAACATGTTCAACTCAGCATGACGTATTATAGCATGTTCAACTCAGCATGACGTCTATAGCATGTTCAACTCAGCATGACGTCTATAACATGTTCAACTCAGCATGACGTATTATAGCATGTTCAACTCAGCATGACCTCTATAGCATGTTCAACTCAGCATGACGTATTATAGCATGTTCAACTCAGCATGACGTCTATAACATGTTCAGCTCAGCATGACGTCTATAACATGTTCAACTCAGCATGACGTATTATAGCATGTTCAACTCAGCATGACGTCTATAACATGTTCAACTCAGCATGACGTCTATAACATGTTCAACTCAGCATGACGTATTATAGCATGTTCAACTCAGCATGACGTCTACAACATGTTCAACTCAGCATGACGTATTATAGCATGTTCAACTCAGCATGACCTCTATAGCATGTTCAACTCAGCATGACGTATTATAGCATGTTCAACTCAGCATGACGTCTACAACATGTTCAACTCAGCATGACGTGTTATAGCATGTTCAACTCAGCATGACGTATTATAGCATGTTCAACTCAGCATGACGTATTATAACATGTTCAACTCAGCATGACGTCTACAACATGTTCAACTCAGCATGACGTCTATAGCATGTTCAACTCAGCATGACGTCTATAACATGTTCAACTCAGCATGACGTATTATAACATGTTCAACTCAGCATGACGTCTATAACATGTTCAACTCAGCATGACGTATTATAGCATGTTCAACTCAGCATGACGTCTATAACATGTTCAACTCAGCATGACGTCTATAACATGTTCAACTCAGCATGATGTCTATAACATGTTCAACTCAGCATGATGTATTATAGCATGTTCAACTCAGCATGACGTCTATAACATGTTCAACTCAGCATGACGTCTATAACATGTTCAACTCAGCATGACGTCTATAACATGTTCAACTCAGCATGACGTATTATAGCATGTTCAACTCAGCATGACGTCTATAACATGTTCAACTCAGCATGACGTCTAGAGCATGTTCAACTCAGCATGACGTCTATAACATGTTCAACTCAGCATGACGTATTATAACATGTTCAACTCAGCATGACGTCTATAGTATGTTCAACTCAGCATGACGTATTATAGCATGTTCAACTCAGAATGACGTCTATAACATGTTCAACTCAGCATGACGTCTATAACATGTTCAACTCAGCATGACGTATTATAACATGTTCAACTCAGCATGACGTCTATAACATGTTCAACTCAGCATGACGTATTATAGCATGTTCAACTCAGCATGACCTCTATAGCATGTTCAACTCAGCATGACGTATTATAGCATGTTCAACTCAGCATGACGTATTATAACATGTTCAACTCAGCATGACGTCTATAGCATGTTCAACTCAGCATGACGTCTATAGCATGTTCAACTCAGCATGACGTATTATAGCATGTTCAACTCAGCATGACGTCTATAGCATGTTCAACTCAGCATGACGTATTATAGCATGTTCAACTCAGCATGACGTATTATAGCATGTTCAACTCAGCATGACCTCTATAGCATGTTCAACTCAGCATGACGTATTATAGCATGTTCAACTCAGCATGACGTCTATAACATGTTCAGCTCAGCATGACGTCTATAACATGTTCAACTCAGCATGACGTATTATAGCATGTTCAACTCAGCATGACGTCTATAACATGTTCAACTCAGCATGACGTCTATAACATGTTCAACTCAGCATGACGTATTATAGCATGTTCAACTCAGCATGACGTCTACAACATGTTCAACTCAGCATGACGTATTATAGCATGTTCAACTCAGCATGACCTCTATAGCATGTTCAACTCAGCATGACGTATTATAGCATGTTCAACTCAGCATGACGTCTACAACATGTTCAACTCAGCATGACGTGTTATAGCATGTTCAACTCAGCATGACGTATTATAGCATGTTCAACTCAGCATGACGTATTATAACATGTTCAACTCAGCATGACGTCTACAACATGTTCAACTCAGCATGACGTCTATAGCATGTTCAACTCAGCATGACGTCTATAACATGTTCAACTCAGCATGACGTATTATAACATGTTCAACTCAGCATGACGTCTATAACATGTTCAACTCAGCATGACGTATTATAGCATGTTCAACTCAGCATGACGTCTATAACATGTTCAACTCAGCATGACGTCTATAACATGTTCAACTCAGCATGATGTCTATAACATGTTCAACTCAGCATGATGTATTATAGCATGTTCAACTCAGCATGACGTCTATAACATGTTCAACTCAGCATGACGTCTATAACATGTTCAACTCAGCATGACGTCTATAACATGTTCAACTCAGCATGACGTATTATAGCATGTTCAACTCAGCATGACGTCTATAACATGTTCAACTCAGCATGACGTCTAGAGCATGTTCAACTCAGCATGACGTCTATAACATGTTCAACTCAGCATGACGTATTATAACATGTTCAACTCAGCATGACGTCTATAGTATGTTCAACTCAGCATGACGTATTATAGCATGTTCAACTCAGAATGACGTCTATAACATGTTCAACTCAGCATGACGTCTATAACATGTTCAACTCAGCATGACGTATTATAACATGTTCAACTCAGCATGACGTCTATAACATGTTCAACTCAGCATGACGTATTATAGCATGTTCAACTCAGCATGACGTCTATAGCATGTTCAACTCAGCATGACGTCTATAACATGTTCAACTCAGCATGAGGTATTATAGCATGTTCAACTCAGCATGACCTCTATAGCATGTTCAACTCAGCATGACGTATTATAGCATGTTCAACTCAGCATGACGTCTATAACATGTTCAGCTCAGCATGACGTCTATAACATGTTCAACTCAGCATGACGTATTATAGCATGTTCAACTCAGCATGACGTCTATAACATGTTCAACTCAGCATGACGTCTATAACATGTTCAACTCAGCATGACGTATTATAGCATGTTCAACTCAGCATGACGTCTACAACATGTTCAACTCAGCATGACGTATTATAGCATGTTCAACTCAGCATGACCTCTATAGCATGTTCAACTCAGCATGACGTATTATAGCATGTTCAACTCAGCATGACGTCTACAACATGTTCAACTCAGCATGACGTGTTATAGCATGTTCAACTCAGCATGACGTATTATAGCATGTTCAACTCAGCATGACGTATTATAACATGTTCAACTCAGCATGACGTCTACAACATGTTCAACTCAGCATGACGTCTATAGCATGTTCAACTCAGCATGACGTCTATAACATGTTCAACTCAGCATGACGTATTATAACATGTTCAACTCAGCATGACGTCTATAACATGTTCAACTCAGCATGACGTATTATAGCATGTTCAACTCAGCATGACGTCTATAACATGTTCAACTCAGCATGACGTCTATAACATGTTCAACTCAGCATGATGTCTATAACATGTTCAACTCAGCATGATGTATTATAGCATGTTCAACTCAGCATTACGTCTATAACATGTTCAACTCAGCATGACGTCTATAACATGTTCAACTCAGCATGACGTCTATAACATGTTCAACTCAGCATGACGTATTATAGCATGTTCAACTCAGCATGACGTCTATAACATGTTCAACTCAGCATGACGTCTAGAGCATGTTCAACTCAGCATGACGTCTATAACATGTTCAACTCAGCATGACGTATTATAACATGTTCAACTCAGCATGACGTCTATAGTATGTTCAACTCAGCATGACGTATTATAGCATGTTCAACTCAGAATGACGTCTATAACATGTTCAACTCAGCATGACGTCTATAACATGTTCAACTCAGCATGACGTATTATAACATGTTCAACTCAGCATGACGTCTATAACATGTTCAACTCAGCATGACGTATTATAGCATGTTCAACTCAGCATGACGTCTATAGCATGTTCAACTCAGCATGACGTCTATAACATGTTCAACTCAGCATGACGTATTATAGCATGTTCAACTCAGCATGACCTCTATAGCATGTTCAACTCAGCATGACGTATTATAGCATGTTCAACTCAGCATGACGTATTATAACATGTTCAACTCAGCATGACGTCTATAGCATGTTCAAATCAGCATGACGTCTATAGCATGTTCAACTCAGCATGACGTATTATAGCATGTTCAACTCAGCATGACGTCTATAGCATGTTCAACTCAGCATGACGTCTATAACATGTTCAACTCAGCATGAAGTATTATAGCATGTTCAACTCAGCATGACCTCTATAGCATGTTCAAATCAGCATGACGTCTATAGCATGTTCAACTCAGCATGACGTATTATAGCATGTTCAACTCAGCATGACCTCTATAGCATGTTCAACTCAGCATGACGTATTATAGCATGTTCAACTCAGCATGACGTATTATAACATGTTCAACTCAGCATGACGTCTATAGCATGTTCAACTCAGCATGACGTCTATAGCATGTTCAACTCAGCATGACGTATTATAGCATGTTCAACTCAGCATGACTTCTATAGCATGTTCAACTCAGCATGACGTCTATAACATGTTCAACTCAGCATGACGTATTATAGCATGTTCAACTCAGCATGACCTCTATAGCATGTTCAACTCAGCATGACGTATTATAGCATGTTCAACTCAGCATGACGTCTATAACATGTTCAGCTCAGCATGACGTCTATAACATGTTCAACTCAGCATGACGTATTATAGCATGTTCAACTCAGCATGACGTCTATAACATGTTCAACTCAGCATGACGTCTATAACATGTTCAACTCAGCATGACGTATTATAGCATGTTCAACTCAGCATGACGTCTACAACATGTTCAACTCAGCATGACGTATTATAGCATGTTCAACTCAGCATGACCTCTATAGCATGTTCAACTCAGCATGACGTATTATAGCATGTTCAACTCAGCATGACGTCTACAACATGTTCAACTCAGCATGACGTGTTATAGCATGTTCAACTCAGCATGACGTATTATAGCATGTTCAACTCAGCATGACGTATTATAACATGTTCAACTCAGCATGACGTCTACAACATGTTCAACTCAGCATGACGTCTATAGCATGTTCAACTCAGCATGACGTCTATAACATGTTCAACTCAGCATGACGTATTATAACATGTTCAACTCAGCATGACGTCTATAACATGTTCAACTCAGCATGACGTATTATAGCATGTTCAACTCAGCATGACGTCTATAACATGTTCAACTCAGCATGACGTCTATAACATGTTCAACTCAGCATGATGTCTATAACATGTTCAACTCAGCATGATGTATTATAGCATGTTCAACTCAGCATTACGTCTATAACATGTTCAACTCAGCATGACGTCTATAACATGTTCAACTCAGCATGACGTCTATAACATGTTCAACTCAGCATGACGTATTATAGCATGTTCAACTCAGCATGACGTCTATAACATGTTCAACTCAGCATGACGTCTAGAGCATGTTCAACTCAGCATGACGTCTATAACATGTTCAACTCAGCATGACGTATTATAACATGTTCAACTCAGCATGACGTCTATAGTATGTTCAACTCAGCATGACGTATTATAGCATGTTCAACTCAGAATGACGTCTATAACATGTTCAACTCAGCATGACGTCTATAACATGTTCAACTCAGCATGACGTATTATAACATGTTCAACTCAGCATGACGTCTATAACATGTTCAACTCAGCATGACGTATTATAGCATGTTCAACTCAGCATGACGTCTATAGCATGTTCAACTCAGCATGACGTCTATAACATGTTCAACTCAGCATGACGTATTATAGCATGTTCAACTCAGCATGACCTCTATAGCATGTTCAACTCAGCATGACGTATTATAGCATGTTCAACTCAGCATGACGTATTATAACATGTTCAACTCAGCATGACGTCTATAGCATGTTCAAATCAGCATGACGTCTATAGCATGTTCAACTCAGCATGACGTATTATAGCATGTTCAACTCAGCATGACGTCTATAGCATGTTCAACTCAGCATGACGTCTATAACATGTTCAACTCAGCATGAAGTATTATAGCATGTTCAACTCAGCATGACCTCTATAGCATGTTCAAATCAGCATGACGTCTATAGCATGTTCAACTCAGCATGACGTATTATAGCATGTTCAACTCAGCATGACCTCTATAGCATGTTCAACTCAGCATGACGTATTATAGCATGTTCAACTCAGCATGACGTATTATAACATGTTCAACTCAGCATGACGTCTATAGCATGTTCAACTCAGCATGACGTCTATAGCATGTTCAACTCAGCATGACGTATTATAGCATGTTCAACTCAGCATGACTTCTATAGCATGTTCAACTCAGCATGACGTCTATAACATGTTCAACTCAGCATGACGTATTATAGCATGTTCAACTCAGCATGACCTCTATAGCATGTTCAACTCAGCATGACGTATTATAGCATGTTCAACTCAGCATGACGTCTATAACATGTTCAGCTCAGCATGACGTCTATAACATGTTCAACTCAGCATGACGTATTATAGCATGTTCAACTCAGCATGACGTCTATAACATGTTCAACTCAGCATGACGTCTATAACATGTTCAACTCAGCATGACGTATTATAGCATGTTCAACTCAGCATGACGTCTACAACATGTTCAACTCAGCATGACGTCTATAGCATGTTCAACTCAGCATGACGTCTATAGCATGTTCAACTCAGCATGACGTCTATAACATGTTCAACTCAGCATGACGTATTATAGCATGTTCAACTCAGCATGACCTCTATAGCATGTTCAACTCAGCATGACGTATTATAGCATGTTCAACTCAGCATGACGTCTACAACATGTTCAACTCAGCATGACGTCTACAACATGTTCAACTCAGCATGACGTCTATAGCATGTTCAACTCAGCATGACGTCTATAACATGTTCAACTCAGCATGACGTATTATAACATGTTCAACTCAGCATGACGTCTATAACATGTTCAACTCAGCATGACGTATTATAGCATGTTCAACTCAGCATGACGTCTATAACATGTTCAACTCAGCATGACGTCTATAACATGTTCAACTCAGCATGATGTCTATAACATGTTCAACTCAGCATGATGTATTATAGCATGTTCAACTCAGCATGACGTCTATAACATGTTCAACTCAGCATGACGTCTATAACATGTTCAACTCAGCATGACGTCTATAACATGTTCAACTCAGCATGACGTATTATAGCATGTTCAACTCAGCATGACGTCTATAACATGTTCAACTCAGCATGACGTCTAGAGCATGTTCAACTCAGCATGACGTCTATAACATGTTCAACTCAGCATGACGTATTATAACATGTTCAACTCAGCATGACGTCTATAGTATGTTCAACTCAGCATGACGTATTATAGCATGTTCAACTCAGAATGACGTCTATAACATGTTCAACTCAGCATGACGTCTATAACATGTTCAACTCAGCATGACGTATTATAACATGTTCAACTCAGCATGACGTCTATAACATGTTCAACTCAGCATGACGTATTATAGCATGTTCAACTCAGCATGACGTCTATAGCATGTTCAACTCAGCATGACGTCTATAACATGTTCAACTCAGCATGACGTATTATAGCATGTTCAACTCAGCATGACCTCTATAGCATGTTCAACTCAGCATGACGTATTATAGCATGTTCAACTCAGCATGACGTATTATAACATGTTCAACTCAGCATGACGTCTATAGCATGTTCAACTCAGCATGACGTCTATAGCATGTTCAACTCAGCATGACGTATTATAGCATGTTCAACTCAGCATGACTTCTATAGCATGTTCAACTCAGCATGACGTCTATAACATGTTCAACTCAGCATGACGTATTATAGCATGTTCAACTCAGCATGACCTCTATAGCATGTTCAACTCAGCATGACGTATTATAGCATGTTCAACTCAGCATGACGTCTATAACATGTTCAGCTCAGCATGACATCTATAACATGTTCAACTCAGCATGACGTATTATAGCATGTTCAACTCAGCATGACGTCTATAACATGTTCAACTCAGCATGACGTCTATAACATGTTCAACTCAGCATGACGTATTATAGCATGTTCAACTCAGCATGACGTCTAAAACATGTTCAACTCAGCATGACGTCTATAGCATGTTCAACTCAGCATGACGTCTATAGCATGTTCAACTCAGCATGACGTCTATAACATGTTCAACTCAGCATGACGTATTATAGCATGTTCAACTCAGAATGACGTCTATAACATGTTCAACTCAGCATGACGTCTATAACATGTTCAACTCAGCATGACGTATTATAACATGTTCAACTCAGCATGACGTCTATAACATGTTCAACTCAGCATGACGTATTATAGCATGTTCAACTCAGCATGACGTCTATAGCATGTTCAACTCAGCATGACGTCTATAACATGTTCAACTCAGCATGACGTATTATAGCATGTTCAACTCAGCATGACCTCTATAGCATGTTCAACTCAGCATGACGTATTATAGCATGTTCAACTCAGCATGACGTATTATAACATGTTCAACTCAGCATGACGTCTATAGCATGTTCAACTCAGCATGACGTCTATAGCATGTTCAACTCAGCATGACGTATTATAGCATGTTCAACTCAGCATGACTTCTATAGCATGTTCAACTCAGCATGACGTCTATAACATGTTCAACTCAGCATGACGTATTATAGCATGTTCAACTCAGCATGACCTCTATAGCATGTTCAACTCAGCATGACGTATTATAGCATGTTCAACTCAGCATGACGTCTATAACATGTTCAGCTCAGCATGACATCTATAACATGTTCAACTCAGCATGACGTATTATAGCATGTTCAACTCAGCATGACGTCTATAACATGTTCAACTCAGCATGACGTCTATAACATGTTCAACTCAGCATGACGTATTATAGCATGTTCAACTCAGCATGACGTCTAAAACATGTTCAACTCAGCATGACGTCTATAGCATGTTCAACTCAGCATGACGTCTATAGCATGTTCAACTCAGCATGACGTCTATAACATGTTCAACTCAGCATGACGTATTATAGCATGTTCAACTCAGCATGACGTCTACAACATGTTCAACTCAGCATGACCTCTATAGCATGTTCAACTCAGCATGACGTATTATAGCATGTTCAACTCAGCATGACGTCTACAACATGTTCAACTCAGCATGACGTCTACAACATGTTCAACTCAGCATGACGTCTATAGCATGTTCAACTCAGCATGACGTCTATAACATGTTCAACTCAGCATGACGTATTATAGCATGTTCAACTCAGCATGACGTCTATAACATGTTCAGCTCAGCATGACGTCTATAACATGTTCAACTCAGCATGACGTATTATAGCATGTTCAACTCAGCATGACGTCTATAACATGTTCAACTCAGCATGACGTCTATAACATGTTCAACTCAGCATGACGTATTATAGCATGTTCAACTCAGCATGACGTCTACAACATGTTCAACTCAGCATGACGTATTATAGCATGTTCAACTCAGCATGACCTCTATAGCATGTTCAACTCAGCATGACGTATTATAGCATGTTCAACTCAGCATGACGTCTACAACATGTTCAACTCAGCATGACGTGTTATAGCATGTTCAACTCAGCATGACGTATTATAGCATGTTCAACTCAGCATGACGTATTATAACATGTTCAACTCAGCATGACGTCTACAACATGTTCAACTCAGCATGACGTCTATAGCATGTTCAACTCAGCATGACGTCTATAACATGTTCAACTCAGCATGACGTATTATAACATGTTCAACTCAGCATGACGTCTATAACATGTTCAACTCAGCATGACGTATTATAGCATGTTCAACTCAGCATGACGTCTATAACATGTTCAACTCAGCATGACGTCTATAACATGTTCAACTCAGCATGATGTCTATAACATGTTCAACTCAGCATGATGTATTATAGCATGTTCAACTCAGCATGACGTCTATAACATGTTCAACTCAGCATGACGTCTATAACATGTTCAACTCAGCATGACGTCTATAACATGTTCAACTCAGCATGACGTATTATAGCATGTTCAACTCAGCATGACGTCTATAACATGTTCAACTCAGCATGACGTCTATAACATGTTCAACTCAGCATGATGTCTATAACATGTTCAACTCAGCATGATGTATTATAGCATGTTCAACTCAGCATTACGTCTATAACATGTTCAACTCAGCATGACGTCTATAACATGTTCAACTCAGCATGACGTCTATAACATGTTCAACTCAGCATGACGTATTATAGCATGTTCAACTCAGCATGACGTCTATAACATGTTCAACTCAGCATGACGTCTAGAGCATGTTCAACTCAGCATGACGTCTATAACATGTTCAACTCAGCATGACGTATTATAACATGTTCAACTCAGCATGACGTCTATAGTATGTTCAACTCAGCATGACGTATTATAGCATGTTCAACTCAGAATGACGTCTATAACATGTTCAACTCAGCATGACGTCTATAACATGTTCAACTCAGCATGACGTATTATAACATGTTCAACTCAGCATGACGTCTATAACATGTTCAACTCAGCATGACGTATTATAGCATGTTCAACTCAGCATGACGTCTATAGCATGTTCAACTCAGCATGACGTCTATAACATGTTCAACTCAGCATGACGTATTATAGCATGTTCAACTCAGCATGACCTCTATAGCATGTTCAACTCAGCATGACGTATTATAGCATGTTCAACTCAGCATGACGTATTATAACATGTTCAACTCAGCATGACGTCTATAGCATGTTCAAATCAGCATGACGTCTATAGCATGTTCAACTCAGCATGACGTATTATAGCATGTTCAACTCAGCATGACGTCTATAGCATGTTCAACTCAGCATGACGTCTATAACATGTTCAACTCAGCATGAAGTATTATAGCATGTTCAACTCAGCATGACCTCTATAGCATGTTCAAATCAGCATGACGTCTATAGCATGTTCAACTCAGCATGACGTATTATAGCATGTTCAACTCAGCATGACCTCTATAGCATGTTCAACTCAGCATGACGTATTATAGCATGTTCAACTCAGCATGACGTATTATAACATGTTCAACTCAGCATGACGTCTATAGCATGTTCAACTCAGCATGACGTCTATAGCATGTTCAACTCAGCATGACGTATTATAGCATGTTCAACTCAGCATGACTTCTATAGCATGTTCAACTCAGCATGACGTCTATAACATGTTCAACTCAGCATGACATATTATAGCATGTTCAACTCAGCATGACCTCTATAGCATGTTCAACTCAGCATGACGTATTATAGCATGTTCAACTCAGCATGACGTCTATAACATGTTCAGCTCAGCATGACGTCTATAACATGTTCAACTCAGCATGACGTATTATAGCATGTTCAACTCAGCATGACGTCTATAACATGTTCAACTCAGCATGACGTCTATAACATGTTCAACTCAGCATGACGTATTATAGCATGTTCAACTCAGCATGACGTCTACAACATGTTCAACTCAGCATGACGTATTATAGCATGTTCAACTCAGCATGACCTCTATAGCATGTTCAACTCAGCATGACGTATTATAGCATGTTCAACTCAGCATGACGTCTACAACATGTTCAACTCAGCATGACGTGTTATAGCATGTTCAACTCAGCATGACGTATTATAGCATGTTCAACTCAGCATGACGTATTATAACATGTTCAACTCAGCATGACGTCTACAACATGTTCAACTCAGCATGACGTCTATAGCATGTTCAACTCAGCATGACGTCTATAACATGTTCAACTCAGCATGACGTATTATAACATGTTCAACTCAGCATGACGTCTATAACATGTTCAACTCAGCATGACGTATTATAGCATGTTCAACTCAGCATGACGTCTATAACATGTTCAACTCAGCATGACGTCTATAACATGTTCAACTCAGCATGATGTCTATAACATGTTCAACTCAGCATGATGTATTATAGCATGTTCAACTCAGCATTACGTCTATAACATGTTCAACTCAGCATGACGTCTATAACATGTTCAACTCAGCATGACGTCTATAACATGTTCAACTCAGCATGACGTATTATAGCATGTTCAACTCAGCATGACGTCTATAACATGTTCAACTCAGCATGACGTCTAGAGCATGTTCAACTCAGCATGACGTCTATAACATGTTCAACTCAGCATGACGTATTATAACATGTTCAACTCAGCATGACGTCTATAGTATGTTCAACTCAGCATGACGTATTATAGCATGTTCAACTCAGAATGACGTCTATAACATGTTCAACTCAGCATGACGTCTATAACATGTTCAACTCAGCATGACGTATTATAACATGTTCAACTCAGCATGACGTCTATAACATGTTCAACTCAGCATGACGTATTATAGCATGTTCAACTCAGCATGACGTCTATAGCATGTTCAACTCAGCATGACGTCTATAACATGTTCAACTCAGCATGACGTATTATAGCATGTTCAACTCAGCATGACCTCTATAGCATGTTCAACTCAGCATGACGTATTATAGCATGTTCAACTCAGCATGACGTATTATAACATGTTCAACTCAGCATGACGTCTATAGCATGTTCAAATCAGCATGACGTCTATAGCATGTTCAACTCAGCATGACGTATTATAGCATGTTCAACTCAGCATGACGTCTATAGCATGTTCAACTCAGCATGACGTCTATAACATGTTCAACTCAGCATGAAGTATTATAGCATGTTCAACTCAGCATGACCTCTATAGCATGTTCAAATCAGCATGACGTCTATAGCATGTTCAACTCAGCATGACGTATTATAGCATGTTCAACTCAGCATGACCTCTATAGCATGTTCAACTCAGCATGACGTATTATAGCATGTTCAACTCAGCATGACGTATTATAACATGTTCAACTCAGCATGACGTCTATAGCATGTTCAACTCAGCATGACGTCTATAGCATGTTCAACTCAGCATGACGTATTATAGCATGTTCAACTCAGCATGACTTCTATAGCATGTTCAACTCAGCATGACGTCTATAACATGTTCAACTCAGCATGACGTATTATAGCATGTTCAACTCAGCATGACCTCTATAGCATGTTCAACTCAGCATGACGTATTATAGCATGTTCAACTCAGCATGACGTCTATAACATGTTCAGCTCAGCATGACGTCTATAACATGTTCAACTCAGCATGACGTATTATAGCATGTTCAACTCAGCATGACGTCTATAACATGTTCAACTCAGCATGACGTCTATAACATGTTCAACTCAGCATGACGTATTATAGCATGTTCAACTCAGCATGACGTCTACAACATGTTCAACTCAGCATGACGTCTATAGCATGTTCAACTCAGCATGACGTCTATAGCATGTTCAACTCAGCATGACGTCTATAACATGTTCAACTCAGCATGACGTATTATAGCATGTTCAACTCAGCATGACCTCTATAGCATGTTCAACTCAGCATGACGTATTATAGCATGTTCAACTCAGCATGACGTCTACAACATGTTCAACTCAGCATGACGTCTACAACATGTTCAACTCAGCATGACGTCTATAGCATGTTCAACTCAGCATGACGTCTATAACATGTTCAACTCAGCATGACGTATTATAACATGTTCAACTCAGCATGACGTCTATAACATGTTCAACTCAGCATGACGTATTATAGCATGTTCAACTCAGCATGACGTCTATAACATGTTCAACTCAGCATGACGTCTATAACATGTTCAACTCAGCATGATGTCTATAACATGTTCAACTCAGCATGATGTATTATAGCATGTTCAACTCAGCATGACGTCTATAACATGTTCAACTCAGCATGACGTCTATAACATGTTCAACTCAGCATGACGTCTATAACATGTTCAACTCAGCATGACGTATTATAGCATGTTCAACTCAGCATGACGTCTATAACATGTTCAACTCAGCATGACGTCTAGAGCATGTTCAACTCAGCATGACGTCTATAACATGTTCAACTCAGCATGACGTATTATAACATGTTCAACTCAGCATGACGTCTATAGTATGTTCAACTCAGCATGACGTATTATAGCATGTTCAACTCAGCATGACGTATTATAACATGTTCAACTCAGCATGACGTCTACAACATGTTCAACTCAGCATGACGTCTATAGCATGTTCAACTCAGCATGACGTCTATAACATGTTCAACTCAGCATGACGTATTATAACATGTTCAACTCAGCATGACGTCTATAACATGTTCAACTCAGCATGACGTATTATAGCATGTTCAACTCAGCATGACGTCTATAACATGTTCAACTCAGCATGACGTCTATAACATGTTCAACTCAGCATGATGTCTATAACATGTTCAACTCAGCATGATGTATTATAGCATGTTCAACTCAGCATTACGTCTATAACATGTTCAACTCAGCATGACGTCTATAACATGTTCAACTCAGCATGACGTCTATAACATGTTCAACTCAGCATGACGTATTATAGCATGTTCAACTCAGCATGACGTCTATAACATGTTCAACTCAGCATGACGTCTAGAGCATGTTCAACTCAGCATGACGTCTATAACATGTTCAACTCAGCATGACGTATTATAACATGTTCAACTCAGCATGACGTCTATAGTATGTTCAACTCAGCATGACGTATTATAGCATGTTCAACTCAGAATGACGTCTATAACATGTTCAACTCAGCATGACGTCTATAACATGTTCAACTCAGCATGACGTATTATAACATGTTCAACTCAGCATGACGTCTATAACATGTTCAACTCAGCATGACGTATTATAGCATGTTCAACTCAGCATGACGTCTATAGCATGTTCAACTCAGCATGACGTCTATAACATGTTCAACTCAGCATGACGTATTATAGCATGTTCAACTCAGCATGACCTCTATAGCATGTTCAACTCAGCATGACGTATTATAGCATGTTCAACTCAGCATGACGTATTATAACATGTTCAACTCAGCATGACGTCTATAGCATGTTCAAATCAGCATGACGTCTATAGCATGTTCAACTCAGCATGACGTATTATAGCATGTTCAACTCAGCATGACGTCTATAGCATGTTCAACTCAGCATGACGTCTATAACATGTTCAACTCAGCATGAAGTATTATAGCATGTTCAACTCAGCATGACCTCTATAGCATGTTCAAATCAGCATGACGTCTATAGCATGTTCAACTCAGCATGACGTATTATAGCATGTTCAACTCAGCATGACCTCTATAGCATGTTCAACTCAGCATGACGTATTATAGCATGTTCAACTCAGCATGACGTATTATAACATGTTCAACTCAGCATGACGTCTATAGCATGTTCAACTCAGCATGACGTCTATAGCATGTTCAACTCAGCATGACGTATTATAGCATGTTCAACTCAGCATGACTTCTATAGCATGTTCAACTCAGCATGACGTCTATAACATGTTCAACTCAGCATGACGTATTATAGCATGTTCAACTCAGCATGACCTCTATAGCATGTTCAACTCAGCATGACGTATTATAGCATGTTCAACTCAGCATGACGTCTATAACATGTTCAGCTCAGCATGACGTCTATAACATGTTCAACTCAGCATGACGTATTATAGCATGTTCAACTCAGCATGACGTCTATAACATGTTCAACTCAGCATGACGTCTATAACATGTTCAACTCAGCATGACGTATTATAGCATGTTCAACTCAGCATGACGTCTACAACATGTTCAACTCAGCATGACGTCTATAGCATGTTCAACTCAGCATGACGTCTATAGCATGTTCAACTCAGCATGACGTCTATAACATGTTCAACTCAGCATGACGTATTATAGCATGTTCAACTCAGCATGACCTCTATAGCATGTTCAACTCAGCATGACGTATTATAGCATGTTCAACTCAGCATGACGTCTACAACATGTTCAACTCAGCATGACGTCTACAACATGTTCAACTCAGCATGACGTCTATAGCATGTTCAACTCAGCATGACGTCTATAACATGTTCAACTCAGCATGACGTATTATAACATGTTCAACTCAGCATGACGTCTATAACATGTTCAACTCAGCATGACGTATTATAGCATGTTCAACTCAGCATGACGTCTATAACATGTTCAACTCAGCATGACGTCTATAACATGTTCAACTCAGCATGATGTCTATAACATGTTCAACTCAGCATGATGTATTATAGCATGTTCAACTCAGCATGACGTCTATAACATGTTCAACTCAGCATGACGTCTATAACATGTTCAACTCAGCATGACGTCTATAACATGTTCAACTCAGCATGACGTATTATAGCATGTTCAACTCAGCATGACGTCTATAACATGTTCAACTCAGCATGACGTCTAGAGCATGTTCAACTCAGCATGACGTCTATAACATGTTCAACTCAGCATGACGTATTATAACATGTTCAACTCAGCATGACGTCTATAGTATGTTCAACTCAGCATGACGTATTATAGCATGTTCAACTCAGAATGACGTCTATAACATGTTCAACTCAGCATGACGTCTATAACATGTTCAACTCAGCATGACGTATTATAACATGTTCAACTCAGCATGACGTCTATAACATGTTCAACTCAGCATGACGTATTATAGCATGTTCAACTCAGCATGACGTCTATAGCATGTTCAACTCAGCATGACGTCTATAACATGTTCAACTCAGCATGACGTATTATAGCATGTTCAACTCAGCATGACCTCTATAGCATGTTCAACTCAGCATGACGTATTATAGCATGTTCAACTCAGCATGACGTATTATAACATGTTCAACTCAGCATGACGTCTATAGCATGTTCAACTCAGCATGACGTCTATAGCATGTTCAACTCAGCATGACGTATTATAGCATGTTCAACTCAGCATGACTTCTATAGCATGTTCAACTCAGCATGACGTCTATAACATGTTCAACTCAGCATGACGTATTATAGCATGTTCAACTCAGCATGACCTCTATAGCATGTTCAACTCAGCATGACGTATTATAGCATGTTCAACTCAGCATGACGTCTATAACATGTTCAGCTCAGCATGACATCTATAACATGTTCAACTCAGCATGACGTATTATAGCATGTTCAACTCAGCATGACGTCTATAACATGTTCAACTCAGCATGACGTCTATAACATGTTCAACTCAGCATGACGTATTATAGCATGTTCAACTCAGCATGACGTCTAAAACATGTTCAACTCAGCATGACGTCTATAGCATGTTCAACTCAGCATGACGTCTATAGCATGTTCAACTCAGCATGACGTCTATAACATGTTCAACTCAGCATGACGTATTATAGCATGTTCAACTCAGAATGACGTCTATAACATGTTCAACTCAGCATGACGTCTATAACATGTTCAACTCAGCATGACGTATTATAACATGTTCAACTCAGCATGACGTCTATAACATGTTCAACTCAGCATGACGTATTATAGCATGTTCAACTCAGCATGACGTCTATAGCATGTTCAACTCAGCATGACGTCTATAACATGTTCAACTCAGCATGACGTATTATAGCATGTTCAACTCAGCATGACCTCTATAGCATGTTCAACTCAGCATGACGTATTATAGCATGTTCAACTCAGCATGACGTATTATAACATGTTCAACTCAGCATGACGTCTATAGCATGTTCAACTCAGCATGACGTCTATAGCATGTTCAACTCAGCATGACGTATTATAGCATGTTCAACTCAGCATGACTTCTATAGCATGTTCAACTCAGCATGACGTCTATAACATGTTCAACTCAGCATGACGTATTATAGCATGTTCAACTCAGCATGACCTCTATAGCATGTTCAACTCAGCATGACGTATTATAGCATGTTCAACTCAGCATGACGTCTATAACATGTTCAGCTCAGCATGACATCTATAACATGTTCAACTCAGCATGACGTATTATAGCATGTTCAACTCAGCATGACGTCTATAACATGTTCAACTCAGCATGACGTCTATAACATGTTCAACTCAGCATGACGTATTATAGCATGTTCAACTCAGCATGACGTCTAAAACATGTTCAACTCAGCATGACGTCTATAGCATGTTCAACTCAGCATGACGTCTATAGCATGTTCAACTCAGCATGACGTCTATAACATGTTCAACTCAGCATGACGTATTATAGCATGTTCAACTCAGCATGACGTCTACAACATGTTCAACTCAGCATGACCTCTATAGCATGTTCAACTCAGCATGACGTATTATAGCATGTTCAACTCAGCATGACGTCTACAACATGTTCAACTCAGCATGACGTCTACAACATGTTCAACTCAGCATGACGTCTATAGCATGTTCAACTCAGCATGACGTCTATAACATGTTCAACTCAGCATGACGTATTATAGCATGTTCAACTCAGCATGACGTCTATAACATGTTCAGCTCAGCATGACGTCTATAACATGTTCAACTCAGCATGACGTATTATAGCATGTTCAACTCAGCATGACGTCTATAACATGTTCAACTCAGCATGACGTCTATAACATGTTCAACTCAGCATGACGTATTATAGCATGTTCAACTCAGCATGACGTCTACAACATGTTCAACTCAGCATGACGTATTATAGCATGTTCAACTCAGCATGACCTCTATAGCATGTTCAACTCAGCATGACGTATTATAGCATGTTCAACTCAGCATGACGTCTACAACATGTTCAACTCAGCATGACGTGTTATAGCATGTTCAACTCAGCATGACGTATTATAGCATGTTCAACTCAGCATGACGTATTATAACATGTTCAACTCAGCATGACGTCTACAACATGTTCAACTCAGCATGACGTCTATAGCATGTTCAACTCAGCATGACGTCTATAACATGTTCAACTCAGCATGACGTATTATAACATGTTCAACTCAGCATGACGTCTATAACATGTTCAACTCAGCATGACGTATTATAGCATGTTCAACTCAGCATGACGTCTATAACATGTTCAACTCAGCATGACGTCTATAACATGTTCAACTCAGCATGATGTCTATAACATGTTCAACTCAGCATGATGTATTATAGCATGTTCAACTCAGCATGACGTCTATAACATGTTCAACTCAGCATGACGTCTATAACATGTTCAACTCAGCATGACGTCTATAACATGTTCAACTCAGCATGACGTATTATAGCATGTTCAACTCAGCATGACGTCTATAACATGTTCAACTCAGCATGACGTCTAGAGCATGTTCAACTCAGCATGACGTCTATAACATGTTCAACTCAGCATGACGTATTATAACATGTTCAACTCAGCATGACGTCTATAGTATGTTCAACTCAGCATGACGTATTATAGCATGTTCAACTCAGAATGACGTCTATAACATGTTCAACTCAGCATGACGTCTATAACATGTTCAACTCAGCATGACGTATTATAACATGTTCAACTCAGCATGACGTCTATAACATGTTCAACTCAGCATGACGTATTATAGCATGTTCAACTCAGCATGACGTCTATAGCATGTTCAACTCAGCATGACGTCTATAACATGTTCAACTCAGCATGACGTATTATAGCATGTTCAACTCAGCATGACCTCTATACCATGTTCAACTCAGCATGACGTATTATAGCATGTTCAACTCAGCATGACGTATTATAACATGTTCAACTCAGCATGACGTCTATAGCATGTTCAAATCAGCATGACGTCTATAGCATGTTCAACTCAGCATGACGTATTATAGCATGTTCAACTCAGCATGACGTCTATAGCATGTTCAACTCAGCATGACGTCTATAACATGTTCAACTCAGCATGAAGTATTATAGCATGTTCAACTCAGCATGACCTCTATAGCATGTTCAAATCAGCATGACGTCTATAGCATGTTCAACTCAGCATGACGTATTATAGCATGTTCAACTCAGCATGACCTCTATAGCATGTTCAACTCAGCATGACGTATTATAGCATGTTCAACTCAGCATGACGTATTATAACATGTTCAACTCAGCATGACGTCTATAGCATGTTCAACTCAGCATGACGTCTATAGCATGTTCAACTCAGCATGACGTATTATAGCATGTTCAACTCAGCATGACTTCTATAGCATGTTCAACTCAGCATGACGTCTATAACATGTTCAACTCAGCATGACGTATTATAGCATGTTCAACTCAGCATGACCTCTATAGCATGTTCAACTCAGCATGACGTATTATAGCATGTTCAACTCAGCATGACGTCTATAACATGTTCAGCTCAGCATGACGTCTATAACATGTTCAACTCAGCATGACGTATTATAGCATGTTCAACTCAGCATGACGTCTATAACATGTTCAACTCAGCATGACGTCTATAACATGTTCAACTCAGCATGACGTATTATAGCATGTTCAACTCAGCATGACGTCTACAACATGTTCAACTCAGCATGACGTCTATAGCATGTTCAACTCAGCATGACGTCTATAGCATGTTCAACTCAGCATGACGTCTATAACATGTTCAACTCAGCATGACGTATTATAGCATGTTCAACTCAGCATGACGTCTACAACATGTTCAACTCAGCATGACGTCTACAACATGTTCAACTCAGCATGACGTCTATAGCATGTTCAACTCAGCATGACGTCTATAACATGTTCAACTCAGCATGACGTATTATAACATGTTCAACTCAGCATGACGTCTATAACATGTTCAACTCAGCATGACGTATTATAGCATGTTCAACTCAGCATGACGTCTATAACATGTTCAACTCAGCATGACGTCTATAACATGTTCAACTCAGCATGATGTCTATAACATGTTCAACTCAGCATGATGTATTATAGCATGTTCAACTCAGCATGACGTCTATAACATGTTCAACTCAGCATGACGTCTATAACATGTTCAACTCAGCATGACGTCTATAACATGTTCAACTCAGCATGACGTATTATAGCATGTTCAACTCAGCATGACGTCTATAACATGTTCAACTCAGCATGACGTCTAGAGCATGTTCAACTCAGCATGACGTCTATAACATGTTCAACTCAGCATGACGTATTATAACATGTTCAACTCAGCATGACGTCTATAGTATGTTCAACTCAGCATGACGTATTATAGCATGTTCAACTCAGAATGACGTCTATAACATGTTCAACTCAGCATGACGTCTATAACATGTTCAACTCAGCATGACGTATTATAACATGTTCAACTCAGCATGACGTCTATAACATGTTCAACTCAGCATGACGTATTATAGCATGTTCAACTCAGCATGACGTCTATAGCATGTTCAACTCAGCATGACGTCTATAACATGTTCAACTCAGCATGACGTATTATAGCATGTTCAACTCAGCATGACCTCTATAGCATGTTCAACTCAGCATGACGTATTATAGCATGTTCAACTCAGCATGACGTATTATAACATGTTCAACTCAGCATGACGTCTATAGCATGTTCAACTCAGCATGACGTCTATAGCATGTTCAACTCAGCATGACGTATTATAGCATGTTCAACTCAGCATGACTTCTATAGCATGTTCAACTCAGCATGACGTCTATAACATGTTCAACTCAGCATGACGTATTATAGCATGTTCAACTCAGCATGACCTCTATAGCATGTTCAACTCAGCATGACGTATTATAGCATGTTCAACTCAGCATGACGTCTATAACATGTTCAGCTCAGCATGACGTCTATAACATGTTCAACTCAGCATGACGTATTATAGCATGTTCAACTCAGCATGACGTCTATAACATGTTCAACTCAGCATGACGTCTATAACATGTTCAACTCAGCATGACGTATTATAGCATGTTCAACTCAGCATGACGTCTACAACATGTTCAACTCAGCATGACGTCTATAGCATGTTCAACTCAGCATGACGTCTATAGCATGTTCAACTCAGCATGACGTCTATAACATGTTCAACTCAGCATGACGTATTATAGCATGTTCAACTCAGCATGACGTCTACAACATGTTCAACTCAGCATGACCTCTATAGCATGTTCAACTCAGCATGACGTATTATAGCATGTTCAACTCAGCATGACGTCTACAACATGTTCAACTCAGCATGACGTCTACAACATGTTCAACTCAGCATGACGTCTATAGCATGTTCAACTCAGCATGACGTCTATAACATGTTCAACTCAGCATGACGTATTATAACATGTTCAACTCAGCATGACGTCTATAACATGTTCAACTCAGCATGACGTATTATAGCATGTTCAACTCAGCAAGACGTCTATAACATGTTCAACTCAGCATGACGTCTATAACATGTTCAACTCAGCATGATGTCTATAACATGTTCAACTCAGCATGATGTATTATAGCATGTTCAACTCAGCATGACGTCTATAACATGTTCAACTCAGCATGACGTCTATAACATGTTCAACTCAGCATGACGTCTATAACATGTTCAACTCAGCATGACGTATTATAGCATGTTCAACTCAGCATGACGTCTATAACATGTTCAACTCAGCATGACGTCTAGAGCATGTTCAACTCAGCATGACGTCTATAACATGTTCAACTCAGCATGACGTATTATAACATGTTCAACTCAGCATGACGTCTATAGTATGTTCAACTCAGCATGACGTATTATAGCATGTTCAACTCAGAATGACGTCTATAACATGTTCAACTCAGCATGACGTCTATAACATGTTCAACTCAGCATGACGTATTATAACATGTTCAACTCAGCATGACGTCTATAACATGTTCAACTCAGCATGACGTCTATAACATGTTCAACTCAGCATGACGTATTATAGCATGTTCAACTCAGCATGACGTCTATAGCATGTTAAACTCAGCATGACGTCTATAACATGTTCAACTCAGCATGACGTATTATAGCATGTTCAACTCAGCATGACCTCTATAGCATGTTCAACTCAGCATGACGTATTATAGCATGTTCAACTCAGCATGACGTATTATAACATGTTCAACTCAGCATGACGTCTATAGCATGTTCAAATCAGCATGACGTCTATAGCATGTTCAACTCAGCATGACGTATTATAGCATGTTCAACTCAGCATGACGTCTATAGCATGTTCAACTCAGCATGACGTCTATAACATGTTCAACTCAGCATGACGTATTATAGCATGTTCAACTCAGCATGACCTCTACAGCATGTTCAACTCAGCATGACGTATTATAGCATGTTCAACTCAGCATGACGTCTATAACATGTTCAGCTCAGCATGACGTCTATAACATGTTCAACTCAGCATGACGTATTATAGCATGTTCAACTCAGCATGACGTCTATAACATGTTCAACTCAGCATGACGTCTATAACATGTTCAACTCAGCATGACGTATTATAGCATGTTCTACTCAGCATGACGTCTACAACATGTTCAACTCAGCATGACGTCTATAGCATGTTCAACTCAGCATGACGTCTATAACATGTTCAACTCAGCATGACGTATTATAACATGTTCAACTCAGCATGACGTCTATAACATGTTCAACTCAGCATGACGTATTACAGCATGTTCAACTCAGCATGACGTCTATAACATGTTCAACTCAGCATGACGTCTATAACATGTTCAACTCAGCATGACGTCTATAACATGTTCAACTCAGCATGACGTCTATAACATGTTCAACTCAGCATGACGTCTATAACATGTTCAACTCAGCATGACGTATTATAGCATGTTCAACTCAGCATGACGTCTATAACATGTTCAACTCAGCATGACGTCTAGAGCATGTTCAACTCAGCATGACGTTTTATAACATGTTCAACTCAGCATGACGTCTATAGTATGTTCAACTCAGCATGACGTATTATGGCATGTTCAACTCAGCATGACGTCTATAACATGTTCAACTCAGCATGACGTCTATAACATGTTCAACTCAGCATGACGTATTATAACATGTTCAACTCAGCATGACGTCTATAACATGTTCAACTCAGCATGACGTCAATAACATGTTCAACTCAGCATGACGTATTATAACATGTTCAACTCAGCATGACGTCTATAACATGTTCAACTCAGCATGACGTATTATAGCATGTTCAACTCAGCATGACGTCTATAGCATGTTCAACTCAGCATGACGTCTATAGCATGTTCAGCTCAGCATGACGTATTATAGCATGTTCAACTCAGCATGACGTCTATAGCATGTTCAACTCAGCATGACGTCTATAACATGTTCAACTCAGCATGACGTCTATAACATGTTCAACTCAGCATGACGTCTATAACATGTTACCCTCAGCATGACGTATTATAGCATGTTCAACTCAGCATGACGTCTATAACATGATCAACTCAGCATGACGTCTAGAGCATGTTCAACTCAGCATGACGTCTATAACATGTTCAACTCAGCATGACGTATTATAACATGTTCAACTCAGCATGACGTCTATAGTATGTTCAACTCAGCATGACGTATTATAGCATGTTCAACTCAGAATGACGTCTATAACATGTTCAACTCAGCATGACGTCTATAACATGTTCAACTCAGCATGACGTATTATAGCATGTTCAACTCAGCATGACCTCTACAGCATGTTCAACTCAGCATGACGTATTATAGCATGTTCAACTCAGCATGACGTCTATAACATGTTCAGCTCAGCATGACGTCTATAACATGTTCAACTCAGCATGACGTATTATAGCATGTTCAACTCAGCATGACGTCTATAACATGTTCAACTCAGCATGACGTCTATAACATGTTCAACTCAGCATGACGTATTATAGCATGTTCTACGTATTATAGCATGTTCAACTCAGCATGACGTCTACAACATGTTCAACTCAGCATGACGTCTATAGCATGTTCAACTCAGCATGACGTCTATAGCATGTTCAACTCAGCATGACGTCTATAACATGTTCAACTCAGCATGACGTATTATAGCATGTTCAACTCAGCATGACGTCTACAACATGTTCAACTCAGCATGACCTCTATAGCATGTTCAACTCAGCATGACGTATTATAGCATGTTCAACTCAGCATGACGTCTACAACATGTTCAACTCAGCATGACGTCTACAACATGTTCAACTCAGCATGACGTCTATAGCATGTTCAACTCAGCATGACGTCTATAACATGTTCAACTCAGCATGACGTATTATAACATGTTCAACTCAGCATGACGTCTATAACATGTTCAACTCAGCATGACGTATTATAGCATGTTCAACTCAGCATGACGTCTATAACATGTTCAACTCAGCATGACGTCTATAACATGTTCAACTCAGCATGATGTCTATAACATGTTCAACTCAGCATGATGTATTATAGCATGTTCAACTCAGCATGACGTCTATAACATGTTCAACTCAGCATGACGTCTATAACATGTTCAACTCAGCATGACGTCTATAACATGTTCAACTCAGCATGACGTATTATAGCATGTTCAACTCAGCATGACGTCTATAACATGTTCAACTCAGCATGACGTATTATAACATGTTCAACTCAGCATGACGTCTATAGCATGTTCAAATCAGCATGACGTCTATAGCATGTTCAACTCAGCATGACGTATTATAGCATGTTCAACTCAGCATGACGTCTATAGCATGTTCAACTCAGCATGACGTCTATAACATGTTCAACTCAGCATGACGTATTATAGCATGTTCAACTCAGCATGACCTCTACAGCATGTTCAACTCAGCATGACGTATTATAGCATGTTCAACTCAGCATGACGTCTATAACATGTTCAGCTCAGCATGACGTCTATAACATGTTCAACTCAGCATGACGTATTATAGCATGTTCAACTCAGCATGACGTCTATAACATGTTCAACTCAGCATGACGTCTATAACATGTTCAACTCAGCATGACGTATTATAGCATGTTCTACTCAGCATGACGTCTACAACATGTTCAACTCAGCATGACGTCTATAGCATGTTCAACTCAGCATGACGTCTATAACATGTTCAACTCAGCATGACGTATTATAACATGTTCAACTCAGCATGACGTCTATAACATGTTCAACTCAGCATGACGTATTACAGCATGTTCAACTCAGCATGACGTCTATAACATGTTCAACTCAGCATGACGTCTAGAGCATGTTCAACTCAGCATGACGTCTATAACATGTTCAACTCAGCATGACGTATTATAACATGTTCAACTCAGCATGACGTCTATAGTATGTTCAACTCAGCATGACGTATTATAGCATGTTCAACTCAGAATGACGTCTATAACATGTTCAACTCAGCATGACGTCTATAACATGTTCAACTCAGCATGACGTATTATAACATGTTCAACTCAGCATGACGTCTATAACATGTTCAACTCAGCATGACGTATTATAGCATGTTCAACTCAGCATGACGTCTATAGCATGTTCAACTCAGCATGACGTCTATAACATGTTCAACTCAGCATGACGTATTATAGCATGTTCAACTCAGCATGACCTCTATAGCATGTTCAACTCAGCATGACGTATTATAGCATGTTCAACTCAGCATGACGTATTATAACATGTTCAACTCAGCATGACGTCTATAGCATGTTCAACTCAGCATGACGTCTATAGCATGTTCAACTCAGCATGACGTATTATAGCATGTTCAACTCAGCATGACTTCTATAGCATGTTCAACTCAGCATGACGTCTATAACATGTTCAACTCAGCATGACGTATTATAGCATGTTCAACTCAGCATGACCTCTATAGCATGTTCAACTCAGCATGACGTATTATAGCATGTTCAACTCAGCATGACGTCTATAACATGTTCAGCTCAGCATGACGTCTATAACATGTTCAACTCAGCATGACGTATTATAGCATGTTCAATTCAGCATGACGTCTATAACATGTTCAACTCAGCATGACGTCTATAACATGTTCAACTCAGCATGACGTATTATAGCATGTTCAACTCAGCATGACGTCTACAACATGTTCAACTCAGCATGACGTCTATAGCATGTTCAACTCAGCATGACGTCTATAGCATGTTCAACTCAGCATGACGTCTATAACATGTTCAACTCAGCATGACGTATTATAGCATGTTCAACTCAGCATGACGTCTACAACATGTTCAACTCAGCATGACCTCTATAGCATGTTCAACTCAGCATGACGTATTATAGCATGTTCAACTCAGCATGACGTCTACAACATGTTCAACTCAGCATGACGTCTACAACATGTTCAACTCAGCATGACGTCTATAGCATGTTCAACTCAGCATGACGTCTATAACATGTTCAACTCAGCATGACGTATTATAACATGTTCAACTCAGCATGACGTCTATAACATGTTCAACTCAGCATGACGTATTATAGCATGTTCAACTCAGCAAGACGTCTATAACATGTTCAACTCAGCATGACGTCTATAACATGTTCAACTCAGCATGATGTCTATAACATGTTCAACTCAGCATGATGTATTATAGCATGTTCAACTCAGCATGACGTCTATAACATGTTCAACTCAGCATGACGTCTATAACATGTTCAACTCAGCATGACGTCTATAACATGTTCAACTCAGCATGACGTATTATAGCATGTTCAACTCAGCATGACGTCTATAACATGTTCAACTCAGCATGACGTATTATAACATGTTCAACTCAGCATGACGTCTATAGCATGTTCAAATCAGCATGACGTCTATAGCATGTTCAACTCAGCATGACGTATTATAGCATGTTCAACTCAGCATGACGTCTATAGCATGTTCAACTCAGCATGACGTCTATAACATGTTCAACTCAGCATGACGTATTATAGCATGTTCAACTCAGCATGACCTCTACAGCATGTTCAACTCAGCATGACGTATTATAGCATGTTCAACTCAGCATGACGTCTATAACATGTTCAGCTCAGCATGACGTCTATAACATGTTCAACTCAGCATGACGTATTATAGCATGTTCAACTCAGCATGACGTCTATAACATGTTCAACTCAGCATGACGTCTATAACATGTTCAACTCAGCATGACGTATTATAGCATGTTCTACTCAGCATGACGTCTACAACATGTTCAACTCAGCATGACGTCTATAGCATGTTCAACTCAGCATGACGTCTATAACATGTTCAACTCAGCATGACGTATTATAACATGTTCAACTCAGCATGACGTCTATAACATGTTCAACTCAGCATGACGTATTACAGCATGTTCAACTCAGCATGACGTCTATAACATGTTCAACTCAGCATGACGTCTATAACATGTTCAACTCAGCATGACGTCTATAACATGTTCAACTCAGCATGACGTCTATAACATGTTCAACTCAGCATGACGTCTATAACATGTTCAACTCAGCATGACGTATTATAGCATGTTCAACTCAGCATGACGTCTATAACATGTTCAACTCAGCATGACGTCTAGAGCATGTTCAACTCAGCATGACGTTTTATAACATGTTCAACTCAGCATGACGTCTATAGTATGTTCAACTCAGCATGACGTATTATGGCATGTTCAACTCAGCATGACGTCTATAACATGTTCAACTCAGCATGACGTCTATAACATGTTCAACTCAGCATGACGTATTATAACATGTTCAACTCAGCATGACGTCTATAACATGTTCAACTCAGCATGACGTCAATAACATGTTCAACTCAGCATGACGTATTATAACATGTTCAACTCAGCATGACGTCTATAACATGTTCAACTCAGCATGACGTATTATAGCATGTTCAACTCAGCATGACGTCTATAGCATGTTCAACTCAGCATGACGTCTATAGCATGTTCAGCTCAGCATGACGTATTATAGCATGTTCAACTCAGCATGACGTCTATAGCATGTTCAACTCAGCATGACGTCTATAACATGTTCAACTCAGCATGACGTCTATAACATGTTCAACTCAGCATGACGTCTATAACATGTTACCCTCAGCATGACGTATTATAGCATGTTCAACTCAGCATGACGTCTATAACATGATCAACTCAGCATGACGTCTAGAGCATGTTCAACTCAGCATGACGTCTATAACATGTTCAACTCAGCATGACGTATTATAACATGTTCAACTCAGCATGACGTCTATAGTATGTTCAACTCAGCATGACGTATTATAGCATGTTCAACTCAGAATGACGTCTATAACATGTTCAACTCAGCATGACGTCTATAACATGTTCAACTCAGCATGACGTATTATAACATGTTCAACTCAGCATGACGTCTATAACATGTTCAACTCAGCATGACGTCTATAACATGTTCAACTCAGCATGACGTATTATAGCATGTTCAACTCAGCATGACGTCTATAGCATGTTAAACTCAGCATGACGTCTATAACATGTTCAACTCAGCATGACGTATTATAGCATGTTCAACTCAGCATGACCTCTATAGCATGTTCAACTCAGCATGACGTATTATCAGCCATGTTCAACTCAGCATGACGTATTATAACATGTTCAACTCAGCATGACGTCTATAGCATGTTCAAATCAGCATGACGTCTATAGCATGTTCAACTCAGCATGACGTGTTATAGCATGTTCAACTCAGCATGACGTCTATAACATGTTCAACTCAGCATGACGTATTATAGCATGTTCAACTCAGCATGACCTCTACAGCATGTTCAACTCAGCATGACGTATTATAGCATGTTCAACTCAGCATGACGTCTATAACATGTTCAGCTCAGCATGACGTCTATAACATGTTCAACTCAGCATGACGTATTATAGCATGTTCAACTCAGCATGACGTCTATAACATGTTCAACTCAGCATGACGTCTATAACATGTTCAACTCAGCATGACGTATTATAGCATGTTCTACTCAGCATGACGTCTACAACATGTTCAACTCAGCATGACGTCTATAGCATGTTCAACTCAGCATGACGTCTATAACATGTTCAACTCAGCATGACGTATTATAACATGTTCAACTCAGCATGACGTCTATAACATGTTCAACTCAGCATGACGTATTACAGCATGTTCAACTCAGCATGACGTCTATAACATGTTCAACTCAGCATGACGTCTAGAGCATGTTCAACTCAGCATGACGTCTATAACATGTTCAACTCAGCATGACGTATTATAACATGTTCAACTCAGCATGACGTCTATAGTATGTTCAACTCAGCATGACGTATTATAGCATGTTCAACTCAGAATGACGTCTATAACATGTTCAACTCAGCATGACGTCTATAACATGTTCAACTCAGCATGACGTATTATAACATGTTCAACTCAGCATGACGTCTATAACATGTTCAACTCAGCATGACGTATTATAGCATGTTCAACTCAGCATGACGTCTATAGCATGTTCAACTCAGCATGACGTCTATAACATGTTCAACTCAGCATGACGTATTATAGCATGTTCAACTCAGCATGACCTCTATAGCATGTTCAACTCAGCATGACGTATTATAGCATGTTCAACTCAGCATGACGTATTATAACATGTTCAACTCAGCATGACGTCTATAGCATGTTCAACTCAGCATGACGTCTATAGCATGTTCAACTCAGCATGACGTATTATAGCATGTTCAACTCAGCATGACTTCTATAGCATGTTCAACTCAGCATGACGTCTATAACATGTTCAACTCAGCATGACGTATTATAGCATGTTCAACTCAGCATGACCTCTATAGCATGTTCAACTCAGCATGACGTATTATAGCATGTTCAACTCAGCATGACGTCTATAACATGTTCAGCTCAGCATGACGTCTATAACATGTTCAACTCAGCATGACGTATTATAGCATGTTCAATTCAGCATGACGTCTATAACATGTTCAACTCAGCATGACGTCTATAACATGTTCAACTCAGCATGACGTATTATAGCATGTTCAACTCAGCATGACGTCTACAACATGTTCAACTCAGCATGACGTCTATAGCATGTTCAACTCAGCATGACGTCTATAGCATGTTCAACTCAGCATGACGTCTATAACATGTTCAACTCAGCATGACGTATTATAGCATGTTCAACTCAGCATGACGTCTACAACATGTTCAACTCAGCATGACCTCTATAGCATGTTCAACTCAGCATGACGTATTATAGCATGTTCAACTCAGCATGACGTCTACAACATGTTCAACTCAGCATGACGTCTACAACATGTTCAACTCAGCATGACGTCTATAGCATGTTCAACTCAGCATGACGTCTATAACATGTTCAACTCAGCATGACGTATTATAACATGTTCAACTCAGCATGACGTCTATAACATGTTCAACTCAGCATGACGTATTATAGCATGTTCAACTCAGCAAGACGTCTATAACATGTTCAACTCAGCATGACGTCTATAACATGTTCAACTCAGCATGATGTCTATAACATGTTCAACTCAGCATGATGTATTATAGCATGTTCAACTCAGCATGACGTCTATAACATGTTCAACTCAGCATGACGTCTATAACATGTTCAACTCAGCATGACGTCTATAACATGTTCAACTCAGCATGACGTATTATAGCATGTTCAACTCAGCATGACGTCTATAACATGTTCAACTCAGCATGACGTATTATAACATGTTCAACTCAGCATGACGTCTATAGCATGTTCAAATCAGCATGACGTCTATAGCATGTTCAACTCAGCATGACGTATTATAGCATGTTCAACTCAGCATGACGTCTATAGCATGTTCAACTCAGCATGACGTCTATAACATGTTCAACTCAGCATGACGTATTATAGCATGTTCAACTCAGCATGACCTCTACAGCATGTTCAACTCAGCATGACGTATTATAGCATGTTCAACTCAGCATGACGTCTATAACATGTTCAGCTCAGCATGACGTCTATAACATGTTCAACTCAGCATGACGTATTATAGCATGTTCAACTCAGCATGACGTCTATAACATGTTCAACTCAGCATGACGTCTATAACATGTTCAACTCAGCATGACGTATTATAGCATGTTCTACTCAGCATGACGTCTACAACATGTTCAACTCAGCATGACGTCTATAGCATGTTCAACTCAGCATGACGTCTATAACATGTTCAACTCAGCATGACGTATTATAACATGTTCAACTCAGCATGACGTCTATAACATGTTCAACTCAGCATGACGTATTACAGCATGTTCAACTCAGCATGACGTCTATAACATGTTCAACTCAGCATGACGTCTATAACATGTTCAACTCAGCATGACGTCTATAACATGTTCAACTCAGCATGACGTCTATAACATGTTCAACTCAGCATGACGTCTATAACATGTTCAACTCAGCATGACGTATTATAGCATGTTCAACTCAGCATGACGTCTATAACATGTTCAACTCAGCATGACGTCTAGAGCATGTTCAACTCAGCATGACGTTTTATAACATGTTCAACTCAGCATGACGTCTATAGTATGTTCAACTCAGCATGACGTATTATGGCATGTTCAACTCAGCATGACGTCTATAACATGTTCAACTCAGCATGACGTCTATAACATGTTCAACTCAGCATGACGTATTATAACATGTTCAACTCAGCATGACGTCTATAACATGTTCAACTCAGCATGACGTCAATAACATGTTCAACTCAGCATGACGTATTATAACATGTTCAACTCAGCATGACGTCTATAACATGTTCAACTCAGCATGACGTATTATAGCATGTTCAACTCAGCATGACGTCTATAGCATGTTCAACTCAGCATGACGTCTATAGCATGTTCAGCTCAGCATGACGTATTATAGCATGTTCAACTCAGCATGACGTCTATAGCATGTTCAACTCAGCATGACGTCTATAACATGTTCAACTCAGCATGACGTCTATAACATGTTCAACTCAGCATGACGTCTATAACATGTTACCCTCAGCATGACGTATTATAGCATGTTCAACTCAGCATGACGTCTATAACATGATCAACTCAGCATGACGTCTAGAGCATGTTCAACTCAGCATGACGTCTATAACATGTTCAACTCAGCATGACGTATTATAACATGTTCAACTCAGCATGACGTCTATAGTATGTTCAACTCAGCATGACGTATTATAGCATGTTCAACTCAGAATGACGTCTATAACATGTTCAACTCAGCATGACGTCTATAACATGTTCAACTCAGCATGACGTATTATAACATGTTCAACTCAGCATGACGTCTATAACATGTTCAACTCAGCATGACGTCTATAACATGTTCAACTCAGCATGACGTATTATAGCATGTTCAACTCAGCATGACGTCTATAGCATGTTAAACTCAGCATGACGTCTATAACATGTTCAACTCAGCATGACGTATTATAGCATGTTCAACTCAGCATGACCTCTATAGCATGTTCAACTCAGCATGACGTATTATAGCATGTTCAACTCAGCATGACGTATTATAACATGTTCAACTCAGCATGACGTCTATAGCATGTTCAAATCAGCATGACGTCTATAGCATGTTCAACTCAGCATGACGTGTTATAGCATGTTCAACTCAGCATGACGTCTATAACATGTTCAACTCAGCATGACGTATTATAGCATGTTCAACTCAGCATGACCTCTATAGCATGTTCAACTCAGCATGACGTATTATAGCATGTTCAACTCAGCATGACGTCTATAACATGTTCAGCTCAGCATGACGTCTATAACATGTTCAACTCAGGATGACGTATTATAGCATGTTCAACTCAGCATGACGTCTATAACATGTTCAACTCAGCATGACGTCTATAACATGTTCAACTCAGCATGACGTATTATAGCATGTTCTACTCAGCATGACGTCTACAACATGTTCAACTCAGCATGACGTCTATAGCATGTTCAACTCAGCATGACGTCTATAACATGTTCAACTCAGCATGACGTATTATAACATGTTCAACTCAGCATGACGTCTATAACATGTTCAACTCAGCATGACGTATTATAGCATGTTCAACTCAGCATGACGTCTATAACATGTTCAACTCAGCATGACGTCTAGAGCATGTTCAACTCAGCATGACGTCTATAACATGTTCAACTCAGCATGACGTATTATAACATGTTCAACTCAGCATGACGTCTATAGTATGTTCAACTCAGCATGACGTATTATGGCATGTTCAACTCAGCATGACGTCTATAACATGTTCAACTCAGCATGACGTCTATAGTATGTTCAACTCAGCATGACGTATTATGGCATGTTCAACTCAGCATGACGTCTATAACATGTTCAACTCAGCATGACGTCTATAACATGTTCAACTCAGCATGACGTCTATAGCATGTTCAACTCAGCATGACGTCTATAGCATGTTCAGCTCAGCATGACGTCTATAACATGTTCAACTCAGCATGACGTATTATAGCATGTTCAACTCAGCATGACGTCTATAACATGTTCAACTCAGCATGACGTCTATAACATGTTCAACTCAGCATGACGTCTATAACATGTTCAACTCAGCATGACGTCTATAACATGTTCAACTCAGCATGACGTCTATAACATGTTCAACTCAGCATGACGTATTATAGCATGTTCAACTCAGCATGACGTCTATAGCATGTTCAACTCAGCATGACGTCTATAGCATGTTCAACTCAGCATGACGTATTATAGCATGTTCAACTCAGCATGACGTCTATAGCATGTTCAACTCAGCATGACGTCTATAACATGTTCAACTCAGCATGACGTCTATAACATGTTCAACTCAGCATGACGTCTATAACATGTTCAACTCAGCATGACGTATTATAGCATGTTCAACTCAGCATGACGTCTATAACATGTTCAACTCAGCATGACGTCTAGAGCATGTTCAACTCAGCATGACGTCTATAACATGTTCAACTCAGCATGACGTATTATAACATGTTCAACTCAGCATGACGTCTATAGTATGTTCAACTCAGCATGACGTATTATAGCATGTTCAACTCAGAATGACGTCTATAACATGTTCAACTCAGCATGACGTCTATAACATGTTCAACTCAGCATGACGTATTATAACATGTTCAACTCAGCATGACGTCTATAACATGTTCAACTCAGCATGACGTCTATAACATGTTCAACTCAGCATGACGTATTATAGCATGTTCAACTCAGCATGACGTCTATAGCATGTTAAACTCAGCATGACGTCTATAACATGTTCAACTCAGCATGACGTATTATAGCATGTTCAACTCAGCATGACCTCTATAGCATGTTCAACTCAGCATGACGTATTATAGCATGTTCAACTCAGCATGACGTATTATAACATGTTCAACTCAGCATGACGTCTATAGCATGTTCAAATCAGCATGACGTCTATAGCATGTTCAACTCAGCATGACGTGTTATAGCATGTTCAACTCAGCATGACGTCTATAACATGTTCAACTCAGCATGACGTATTATAGCATGTTCAACTCAGCATGACCTCTATAGCATGTTCAACTCAGCATGACGTATTATAGCATGTTCAACTCAGCATGACGTCTATAACATGTTCAGCTCAGCATGACGTCTATTACATGTTCAACTCAGCATGACGTATTATAGCATGTTCAACTCAGCATGACGTCTATAACATGTTCAACTCAGCATGACGTCAATAACATGTTCAACTCAGCATGACGTATTATAACATGTTCAACTCAGCATGACGTCTACAACATGTTCAACTCAGCATGACGTCTATAGCATGTTCAACTCAGCATGACGTCTATAACATGTTCAACTCAGCATGACGTATTATAACATGTTCAACTCAGCATGACGTCTATAACATGTTCAACTCAGCATGACGTATTACAGCATGTTCAACTCAGCATGACGTCTATAACATGTTCAACTCAGCATGACGTCTATAACATGTTCAACTCAGCATGACGTATTATAGCATGTTCAACTCAGCATGACGTCTATAACATGTTCAACTCAGCATGCGAGCGTCCTCCATGACGTACATGTTCAACTCAGCATGACGTCTATAGCATGTTCAACTCAGCATGACGTATTATAACATGTTCAACTCAGCATGACGTCTATAGTATGTTCAACTCAGCATGACGTATTATGGCATGTTCAACTCAGCATGACGTCTATAACATGTTCAACTCAGCATGACGTCTATAACATGTTCAACTCAGCATGACGTATATAACATGTTCAACTCAGCATGACGTCTATAACATGTTCAACTCAGCATGACGTCTATAACATGTTCAACTCAGCATGACGTCATTATAGCATGTTCAACTCAGCATGACGTCTATAGCATGTTCAACTCAGCATGACGTCTATAGCATGTTCAACTCAGCATGACGTCTATAGCATGTTCAGCTCAGCATGACGTATTATAGCATGTTCAACTCAGCATGACGTCTATAGCATGTTCAACTCAGCATGACGTCTATAACATGTTCAACTCAGCATGACGTCTATAACATGTTCAACTCAGCATGACGTCTATAACATGTTCAACCTCAGCATGACGTATTATAGCATGTTCAACTCAGCATGACGTCTATAACATGTTCAACTCAGCATGACGTCTAGAGCATGTTCAACTCAGCATGACGTCTATAACATGTTCAACTCAGCATGACGTATTATAACATGTTCAACTCAGCATGACGTCTATAGTATGTTCAACTCAGCATGACGTATTATAGCATGTTCAACTCAGAATGACGTCTATAACATGTTCAACTCAGCATGACGTCTATAACATGTTCAACTCAGCATGACGTATTATAACATGTTCAACTCAGCATGACGTCTATAACATGTTCAACTCAGCATGACGTCTATAACATGTTCAACTCAGCATGACGTATTATAGCATGTTCAACTCAGCATGACGTCTATAGCATGTTAAACTCAGCATGACGTCTATAACATGTTCAACTCAGCATGACGTATTATAGCATGTTCAACTCAGCATGACGTCTATAACATGTTCAACTCAGCATGACGTCTATAACATGTTGAACTCAGCATGACGTCTATAGCATGTTCAACTCAGCATGACGTATTATAGCATGTTCAACTCAGCATGACGTCTTATAGCATGTTCAACTCAGCATGACGTCTATAGCATGTTCAACTCAGCATGACGTCTATAGCATGTTCAACTCAGCATGACGTGTTATAGCATGTTCAACTCAGCATGACGTCTATAACATGTTCAACTCAGCATGACGTCTTATAGCATGTTCAACTCAGCATGACCTCTATAGCATGTTCAACTCAGCATGACGTATTATAGCATGTTCAACTCAGCATGACGTCTATAACATGTTCAGCTCAGCATGACGTCTATAACATGTTCAACTCAGGATGACGTATTATAGCATGTTCAACTCAGCATGACGTCTATAACATGTTCAACTCAGCATGACGTCTATAACATGTTCAACTCAGCATGACGTATTATAGCATGTTCTACTCAGCATGACGTCTTACAACATGTTCAACTCAGCATGACGTCTATAGCATGTTCAACTCAGCATGACGTCTATAACATGTTCAACTCAGCATGACGTATTATAACATGTTCAACTCAGCATGACGTCTATAACATGTTCAACTCAGCATGACGTATTATAGCATGTTCAACTCAGCATGACGTCTATAACATGTTCAACTCAGCATGACGTCTAGAGCATGTTCAACTCAGCATGACGTCTATAACATGTTCAACTCAGCATGACGTATTATAACATGTTCAACTCAGCATGACGTCTATAGTATGTTCAACTCAGCATGACGTATTATGGCATGTTCAACTCAGCATGACGTCTATAACATGTTCAACTCAGCATGACGTCTATAGTATGTTCAACTCAGCATGACGTATTATGGCATGTTCAACTCAGCATGACGTCTATAACATGTTCAACTCAGCATGACGTCTATAACATGTTCAACTCAGCATGACGTCTATAGCATGTTCAACTCAGCATGACGTCTATAGCATGTTCAGCTCAGCATGACGTCTATAACATGTTCAACTCAGCATGACGTATTATAGCATGTTCAACTCAGCATGACGTCTATAACATGTTCAACTCAGCATGACGTCTATAACATGTTCAACTCAGCATGACGTCTATAACATGTTCAACTCAGCATGACGTCTATAACATGTTCAACTCAGCATGACGTCTATAACATGTTCAACTCAGCATGACGTATTATAGCATGTTCAACTCAGCATGACGTCTATAGCATGTTCAACTCAGCATGACGTCTATAGCATGTTCAACTCAGCATGACGTATTATAGCATGTTCAACTCAGCATGACGTCTATAGCATGTTCAACTCAGCATGACGTCTATAACATGTTCAACTCAGCATGACGTCTATAACATGTTCAACTCAGCATGACGTCTATAACATGTTCAACTCAGCATGACGTATTATAGCATGTTCAACTCAGCATGACGTCTATAACATGTTCAACTCAGCATGACGTCTAGAGCATGTTCAACTCAGCATGACGTCTATAACATGTTCAACTCAGCATGACGTCTAGAGCATGTTCAACTCAGCATGACGTCTATAACATGTTCAACTCAGCATGACGTGTTATAGCATGTTCAACTCAGCATGACGTCTATAGCATGTTCAACTCAGCATGACGTCTATAACATGTTCAACTCAGCATGCCGTATTATAGCATGTTCAACTCAGCATGACCTCTATAGCATGTTCAACTCAGCATGACGTATTATAGCATGTTCAACTCAGCATGACGTCTATAACATGTTCAGCTCAGCATGACGTCTATAACATGTTCAACTCAGCATGACGTATTATAGCATGTTCAACTCAGCATGACGTCTATAACATGTTCAACTCAGCATGACGTCTATAACATGTTCAACTCAGCATGACGTCTATAACATGTTCAACTCAGCATGACGTATTATAGCATGTTCAACTCAGCATGACGTCTATAACATGTTCAACTCAGCATGACGTCTATAACATGTTCAACTCAGCATGACGTCTATAACATGTTCAACTCAGCATGACGTATTATAGCATGTTCAACTCAGCATGACGTCTATAACATGTTCAACTCAGCATGACGTCTAGAGCATGTTCAACTCAGCATGACGTCTATAACATGTTCAACTCAGCATGACGTATTATAACATGTTCAACTCAGCATGACGTCTATAGTATGTTCAACTCAGCATGACGTATTATGGCATGTTCAACTCAGCATGACGTCTATAACATGTTCAACTCAGCATGACGTCTATAACATGTTCAACTCAGCATGACGTCAATAACATGTTCAACTCAGCATGACGTATTATAGCATGTTCAACTCAGCATGACGTCTATAGCATGTTCAACTCAGCATGACGTCTATAGCATGTTCAGCTCAGCATGACGTCTATAACATGTTCAACTCAGCATGACGTAATATAGCATGTTCAACTCAGCATGACGTCTATAACATGTTCAACTCAGCATGACGTCTATAACATGTTGAACTCAGCATGACGTCTATAACATGTTCAACTCAGCATGACGTATTATAGCATGTTCAACTCAGCATGACGTCTATAACATGTTCAACTCAGCATGACGTCTATAACATGTTCAACTCAGCATGACGTATTATAGCATGTTCAACTCAGCATGACGTCTATAACATGTTCAACTCAGCATGACGTCTATAACATGTTCAACTCAGCATGACGTCTATAACATGTTCAACTCAGCATGACGTCTATAACATGTTCAACTCAGCATGACGTCTATAACATGTTCAACTCAGCATAACGTCTATAACATGTTCAACTCAGCATGACGTCTATAACATGTTCAACTCAGCATGACGTCTATAGCATGTTCAACTCAGCATGACGTATTATAGTATGTTCAACTCAGCATGACATCTATAGCATGTTCAACTCAGCATGACGTCTACAGCATGTTCAACTCAGCATGACATATTACGGTATGTTCAACTCAGCATGATGTCTATAGCATGTTCAACTCATCATCACGTAATATAAGCCATTTAGTAGACACTTTTATCCAAAGCGACTTACAGTCATGCGTGCATACATTTTACGGGAATCAAACCTACTATCCTAGCGTTGCAAGCCCAATGCTCTGCTAACTCAACTACAGAGGACGTCTATAGCATGTTCAACTTTGACTGCACAACATTGAAAAAACTTTATGTCCATATTAGGACATCCTGAAAATAAATATTGTTGAGATTTAGACTGTCCTATGGACATCAGTGCAAAAACAAAACATCCCTAGTTTTCTCGTTTTGTGGACACAGAAACAGTAAAACAGGGACACCTGTAGGCCTAAATGGCTAGCTAGAACGCAGAGGAATGTGTCCCAGTGAATAATGGGGCCTGTATCTGAGTGGTTTATCTGAGAGGGTTCTTGTGCTGGCTGCATGGCAGCAGATGAAGTGCAATACCTTTTAGTCTCAACCGCATTAGTGCACAGACCATTAGGGCTACTGCTCATTCATTCCACATTAGAGACAAAAAGCCCAGGCCAGTGGTAAAATGAGGGCTTAATTAAATCAGTGTTTAACTTGTGTTATACTCAACCAGAGACGGAGAGGGATTGTGTCCTTTGTTGAGGGTGACAAATGACCTTGAGTGGGGATGGGCTGGGCTGGGCTGGGATGGGCTGGGATGGGAAGGGCTGGGCTGGGCTGGGCTGGGATGGGCTGGGATGGGTGGGGGTGGGCTGGGATGGGATGGGCTGGGATGGGCTGGGATGGGCGGGGATGGGCTGGGATGGGTGGGGGTGGGCTAGGATGGCCTGGGATGGGCTGGGATGGGTGGGTATGGGTTGGGATGGGCTGGGATGGGTGGAGATGGGCTGGGATGGGTGGGGATGGGCTGGGATGGGCTGGGATGGGTGGAGATGGGCTGGGATGGGTGGAGATGGGTTGGGATGGGTGGAGATGGGCTGGGATGGGTGGGGATGGGTTGGGATGGGCTGGGATGGGTGGAGATGGGCTGGGATGGTGGGGATGTTTCTTGGAGAGTCCCAGATTGTTAATACTGATTCATTAACACCAGAATGTCAATACTGATTTATTAGTCTCGCGATCAAACCATAACTTCTCATATATTGACAGATATTGAATATCATTGTTGAATATCATTATTGAAGATCAATATTGAATATCATTATTGAATTACTGTTTCGTGATCAAATTAGAGGAGATGGTGTTAAAAACTACATAGCTTTCCTGTATTTTGTCTCAATCAAAGCAAATTCTGCATTGCGGAGCGCGCTGTTGAGTTTTGGCCGCATTACTTTTTTTGGGGACTATTCAGCTAACCATCCTATAAGAAATGAGGTGGTGTTTTTTGTGTAACAGTAACGTTATACTGGGTATATTGGGTTATGTTATGTAGAATACTAATGAATCATTATGATCTTCCAAGACATTGATTCAGCTTTGATCTAACTTTACTAAATGATGAGAGGTGACGCTCTGCCTTGCTCTGGCAGAACTGCACCCCTGCGGTTCACTGCAGCGAATGAGCAGTTGATGGGTAGCCTACTCTTGATGCAGAAATGAGAGACCTCATGTGTGCAGTGGCGTGTATTCATGGATGCCAAGGGAAGCCAGGCTTCACCACAAAATATGAAAAATATATATATTTAGTCTCTCTGTGTTTCATACTTTTCCTTCAATTTGCAAGAGGCTGAATGTATCTCACAGGAGTGAACGAAACAGCACCCCTCTGTCTCTCTATGTTTAGGCCATCTATCTGATGATGTCTGATCCAAATGAGTATGACATTGTTGCTGTCCGTAGGGTTGAGCTAGACTGCACGAGCTCAACTATGAATTGTCCTGGCGCACCAAACGGGCCAACATGCGGGATTGTAGCGCACAATTGCATTCATCTTGTTCAAGACAAGAGCACCCCGATTTTCCTTGGATTTTGGTTCAGTTCAGATTGCAGATATTTAGTGACCCTGTACAAAACAATGTCAAATTCAAACGTTAAATGTATAAATGTATGGTGTCCATATTAGGACAGCTTCAATCTCAGAAGGACTTTTTCAATCTCTGCACCTACTGTTTACCCAGAAAGCTCCATGCAGTCCCGACTCTGTCACATCAGAGCCCGATATTTCATTTGGAAATGAATCCTGGCAACCAGCTGCTTTGATCTCCTTGAGCATTTCCCCTCCCCGTGTTAATTTCCCCCCCAAAAAACAGGGAAATGTATACAGTGGCAGTCATTCTGTCAATGTGAGCAGAGATTAGTTTAAGGAATGCTCGCATCAAATGTGTTTACCAGCTGCTTCAGGCCACCAGATCCTCTTGTCCCTAGGAATAAAGGCTCATGACAGCTGGGTAAGATTGCACCTATAAATCATCTGCCAGAGGTATTCAAATATTATCTGACATCCTATACCAGCTACAGGCTCCGACAGCCAATCAAAGCCTGACTATCACGCCCATACGAATAAATCTACTCTTTGTACTCTTAGGTAAAGAAAAAAAGAAAAAAAGACCAAGGGTGCATTTTGGAGAGATGCGGAATATAACAACTGGGGTTTTTTTTCCTTCTTTAAAAACAGATTCTCATTTAAAAGGGAATCAGGGTGTGTCGTATGTCTTGCTGGTGACATTTCCAGAGAAAAGTGTGGCGATCGGTTTCAGCTTGGCTTTGGAGCGATGTCATCCATCACACAGGCTCTGTGGTAAATGGCTTATGTAATTCTGTTTCAGATGAATTGCTGTGGGAGAGATGTCACCACTAACATTATTGTGATCTATATTTTTCCTACAAGAAATTGTTGCTGCATTTTTTGGGGCTAAAGGTTTTGCTAATTGTGTTTTTAACCGTTCTCCAAAACCATTTTCAGGATCGTCCATGCCCATTTGGATCTTTCATGCTTAACCTGTCATTTACACACATCATTACATTTGACAGTAAATGCCCCACTGCCGGCCAAATACATTACTGCATTCTTTTGGGGTTTATGCTCCCCCAAGCTATATCACATGATCAATTTCTGCTCTTTAAAAATGTTGGATGGGATTCAATAATTTGTGCAATTTCATTAGCACATTACTGGTTAGACACATTTTCAATATCCATGTTAGTTTAAACAAAAACACTAGCACAAACAGCATATCATATTTCATTTGCAGCCTTATCTATGCACTGTATGTAGGCTACAGGGAAGCTACTGGCTTTGAAGGACAGCCATCTTTGAAATGAGTCTGATTTTAAATATCTCAAGAATCTGAAGTTGCTCAAGTACCAAAAAAGGTGACTTGAACAACTTTATGTACAGTATATTGTTATCACAAAAACAGTCTATATTTACAAATGCAAAGTTTGGGTGGCTAACAGGCTGCACAGTGACAAACCTAGCCCATAATGCATCTAGTTTTGATTGAACAGTGTGTTTTGCTGGCCGTTTACGACAGCCCCAAAAGCAGCAACCTTTCAAACTTTGTGAAAAATTCCATGTGACATTTAGAAAAACAGATCATATTTAATATCTTCCAGTTGCATCTTAGCCCACAGCATTACCTCGTTCCATGTCAAAGTCTATGTGAAGTTTAAGTCAAATCCACACATTAGCTGTTTATAAAGCAGTTTATAAGGAGAGAAATACTGAGAACCTTTTCAGCTTCTGTACTGGATAGACATAATTAGTGACCTTTTCATTGTGATCAAAAAGAGAGACATGTTCTTCTCATGGGGTCAAAAAGTTATTGATTGACAGAACATAACCCAGTCCATAATTTATTTTGTAATTTCTAGCCCCAACCAGAACCCAGTCCATCATTTATTTCGTAATTCCTAGCCCCAACCAGAACCAGAACCCAGTCCATAATTTATTCCGTAATTCCTAGCCCCAACCAGAACCAGAACCCAGTCCATCATTTATTTCGTAATTCCTAGCCCCAACCAGAACCCAGTCCATCATTTATTTCGTAATTCCTAGCCCCAACCAGAACCAGAACCCAGTCCATCATTTATTTCGTAATTCCTAGCCCCAACCAGAACCAGAACCCAGTCCATAATTTATTCCGTAATTCCTAGCCCCAACCAGAACCAGAACCCAGTCCATCATTTATTTCGTAATTCCTAGCCCCAACCAGAACCCAGTCCATCATTTATTTCGTAATTCCTAGCCCCAATCAGAACCAGAACCCAGTCCATCATTTATTTCGTAATTCCTAGCCCCAATCAGAACCAGAACCCAGTCCATCATTTATTTTGTAATTCCTAGCCCCAACCAGAACCCAGTCCATCATTTATTTCGTAATTCCTAGCCCCAACCAGAACCAGAACCCAGTCCATCATTTATTTCGTAATTCCTAGCCCCAACCAGAACCCAGTCCATCATTTATTTCGTAATTCCTAGCCTCAACCAGAACCAGAACCCAGTCCATCATTTATTCCGTAATTCCTAGCCCCAACCAGCGCCACAATTCAAACAAAGAGAACGTTCACATTCCAGCTAGAATTCCACACAATCCGCCTAGAATCCCACCCATTCCACCTAGAATTCCACCCATTCAAGCCATTGTAACATTGTGAAGGGCTCATTTCCCATGAACTGTAGAGAGCATGTAGTAACCAGCAGGTATAATGAGAGCCATACATGCAGGTGAACTGAACAATGACATTTTCATGTCATTAACCCAACAAACTCAATTTCACCCTCCTCTGCTTTCAAACAGACCGTGTTTCACGGTCCTGACCTTAACAATGAAGAGCATGTGTGTTCCATTTTAGTCTGAGTGGAAGGCACATACAACTATGATGAACTGTGTTTTCCTCTCGTAAATAAAGATTCAGATAGAGAATGCTCCACATCACTAAATCCCCCTTGAGTTGTAAAGCGTGTTATTCTTAAACTTTGAAATGCTTAAGTTTTCCAAATATATTTATCTGGTTGAATAAAGGCAAAATAAAATAAACTTCATTTCCCACATTAATTGAATTATATAATTCTGTGATGTATGACTTTGTTTTCTCCTTTTGTTTGTTTTACACAGTCCTTAAACGGATTAGACTATAAAATGTTGTTCTCAAAAGTATAGATTTTGTTCTAAAGCCATCTGGTTCAAATTGCCATTAAATGAAATGAGTAGGGAACAGTAAATGTCCAGTTATATGACACGTCTTTTTTCCCTCTTTCTGGACTACAATTCCACAGACAGATGGAGGTATCCAAGTAACAACCAGGCAACAATGACTTAAAGTGACAGGTAGACTGGGGACACACAGGGAATGTCAGCTCCATTTCCAGGTGCTGTGACAGCCAGGCCCTGGTTCTTCTCTCCCCTCTATAGCTTGTACCACTTCCTCTAGCCCCGGGAGGCCAAGATGGATGGCTGAGCATTAACATGGCCCCTTGAGCGTGTAGACTGTTGTACTGTGATCAAGTAGCCCATGTTCCCAGATACCCCACTGCCTCCCCCATCTGTCCCTCAGTGGACACGGCAACCCATTCATTCACCTCTTCCCAGACTATTCATAACAACCAGCTCCACTAGCCAACCATCCAGCCTACGCCTCATTCTATAGCCATGTCACACAGAGAAAGACATGGGAGCTCATGATGCCAGTTCATCCACCTGTATTAGAGTTTCACTTGAGTGAACCTCACTCTAATCTGTTCATCTCTCGGAGTAGGAGTGTATCATCGATGGGGCATGATGAAGAACCATCTGCTCAGGCTTAGTGTAGTTATAAGGCAAGTGTTACTGATGACTGCTGAGGGCCTGTTGGCGTGTTGGAGAACATGCTTTTCGGCTATAGAAATCATCACAATTCAAAAGGATGCATCTTGTAAAGCTCAGAAAGTCCTATATATTGTAGTAGTCTATGTTTAGTGCGTTCCAAGTAAAACATAGGCTACTTAAGATTCAATAGTCTCTAGGGGATGGTTCTGTTGCTGTTGCACAACGACAAACATCTTACAACCTGAAGGACATGTTTTGTCAGAACACAGCCTGTCCTTGGGTAAGCTCTTTGTGAAGACCATGTGGCGACTTGAAGTGTCCGTCTGTTTGCGTTCAGAGGATGCATATGGAGAGAATTTAGTGCCCCATTTATGTTGTAGACTGGAAGCTGCTACTCTGTAAACCTGGACTCCAGAGACCAATAGTTAGAGGTGATATCCTGCAAGGGATTCTGCATATTTCTAAATAAATGACTGAGGCACCAGAGATAGTATAGTATATCTCTAATCCGTGTGGTAAATTACACTCATCATTTTTTACATTTGTAAACTATTGTGTTAACTCTTTTAAATGCAATGTAAAAAGCTAAATGGCAATTCCTTTGCCATTGAAATGCTATCGTTTGACTTTCACTATACACAGTATACACAGTGTTTTTGCACTACTATTGACCAAATGAAAATTCTCTTACTGCTATCAATATTTTTGTTGATAGAAAATCAATGTAACTTTAACAGCAGTCGTCTAGTGCCATCATCATGTCATTCCGACCCGGAATAGTACTGGCATGCATTACATGACTCCCAGTCAGTTCCTTCTGTGAAAGGATGAATCAGAGAGCAGAAGTGACCTTGAATTGATCCTGAGGCTGCTTTATCCTCTCTGACCCATGCAGTTGAAATCCATCCACATACAGTGACTCACTGCATGGTGCAGACCTGGGTTCAAATATTATTTGAAATCATTTAAAATACTTTATTTGGGCTTGATTGAGCTTGTCTGGTGCAATGGAACCAATAGAATAGTTACAACAAGTGCAAACACCGCCCATCTGGCACTCCAGGCAGACTAGAGCAAACACTGAAAGTAGTTGAAAGATTTCAAAGAGTATTTAAACCCAGGTCTGGTACTGGAGTGCTCCGCAGTAGCAGGATGTGGTGGAGTGGTTCAGGAGCCCGCAGCAGTCAGAGGACAGGCCAGGGCCGGGGGCGAGGCGACACGCTGCGCTGGGAACTCTGTCAGCTGGGGTGACAGCATGGCACAGGTTGCAGCCATGTTTCTCCATTAAACAACATAAAAAATGTTTTCTAGATAACTTCACAGAATGGAAGGGAGGTTACAGAACCAGATGGTTAGAAAAAGGGTAGAGGCTGAGATAGATAAGGGGAGGAGAAGAGAAAAGAAGAGGAGATCGGGGAAAGGAGAGAGACAGAATGAGAACGGCTTCCTCCTTGATGAATCAGGCTGTGTCTAATGATAGGACAGCGTGTCATTAGACTTTCATGACACTAGCATCCCTAGCATGATGGGGAGCAATTTCTTTAATTACTCAAAGATTTTCTCTAAATATGGTGGCTGTTTGGAATTCTTAATGACACTGTGGAACATTAGGAGTTTCCATTAAGAGGAAATAGTTTTCTCTTCACTTAAGGCGTGCACGTTATGAACAGGGAAAAGAAATCTCCCTGCCACAAATCAGTATCATCATACTTAATCAGTCCTTCGGGAGAATCACTCAACAGTGGTACACCACACCACACACACGCAGGCGCACACGCACGCACACGCGCACACACACGTAGATCTGCAGTTTTCTGTTTCTTCTGGATACTGGATGCTTTGAATGTTGTAATGTTTTCAGCATTCTTACAGTTTGTATTTCCTAGCATGAATATTAGCATCAATATTAATGCAGAATATTCCTCCCTCAGTATCAGCTTATCCACGGAACATGCTTTTGCCTTATGTCCATAAATTAAATGATGAATAGAAATAGCATAATTTAGTTTAATGGAACCATTCTTGCTTAACGTCTTTTAAAAGAGAGTGTACATAATGAATAGACATAATCTGGTGACACATTCTGCATGCGGCGCTGTCTGTAAAGATTATGTTAACATTTGCTTTTCAAGGTGCAAACGCCCGAGAATAGCGAGTTACATTTTTTGTTGTTGTTGAGATTATTGCTATAAATTAAACCATTACATTATTCCTTCAATATCCTTTCAGAAACTCAGAATCCTGAATGGTTGGTGCATTATATAGTCTACTGTACTGTTACTTTGACAGGTTAATCATTACAAAACACAGACAGACATTGATGGTTTATCGCAACACTGGCCTTATAGCACTTCATATAGTTACATTTCTTTGAGCAAATTTCACATCGATGTCAATATATGATCTATCTTAAAATGTGAGTTATACACACAAATCCTTGTGAATGCAACATTTCATGAAGAGATTGTGATAGATACTTTATCGTTTTAGGGGATCAAATGCTTTCAAGTAAATTGTCTCTTGAAAGAAACAAGCCTAGACTTCAAGTATTTTATCCGGGATTGAATCTGACTGCATTCTCTCGACAGTGCATAGTTTAAAGGCAATGTTCCGGGGCCTCCCGATTAGCGCAGCGGCCTAAGACACTGCTTCGCAGTGTTAGGAGCATCACTGCATACCTGGATTTGATTCCAGGCTGTATCACAACCGGCCGTGATTGGGAGTCCCATAGGGCGACGCACAATTGGCCCAGCATCGTCCGGGTTAGGGGAGTGTTTGGCCGGGGGGGCTTTACTTAGCGCATCCTGCTTTTGTGGCGGGCCTGGCGCCTGCAGGCTGACCATGTTCATCAGTTGAACAGTGTTTCCTCTGACACATTGGTTCGGCTAGCTTCTGGCTTAAACTGGCGGGTGTTAACTTGGTATGTCAAGTTTCAGAGGACGCATGACTCGACCTTCGCCTCCTGAGCCCGTTGGAGAGTTACAGCGATGAGACAAGATTGAAAAAGGGGGTAAAACAATTAATAAAGTCAATGTTCCTGTATTCGTCAAATTAAATCAACGTTTATTGGTGGCGTACACAGTTTAACAGGTTAGCTCCTAACAATGCAGTTAAATGTCAAACAATTAAAACTTTAAGAAAAATACAACTAAAATGCACAAAATCAAGAACAGGGGCTGGTCCAATTAACAACCCAATTAGTGCTGCAGCAGTATCAAACTGCAATCTATACCAGTGGAGGCTCCTCAGAGGAGGAAGGGGAGGACCATCGGCATTAGTGAATTTAATTTTAAAAAATTGTGAAACATTGAAAAAGTTATTATTTTTAGATAAAACTATATTAAATATATTCAGATGTCACCAAGCTAGGTTCAATACTTCTCTGGTTCCATAGTGTAGTGGTTATCATGTCTGCTTTACACACAGAAGGTCCTTTGTTCGAGCCCAAGTAGAACCACAGCTTTTAGGGGCTCCTGAGTGACGCAGTGGTCTAAGGCACTGCACCTCAGTGCTAGAGGTGTCACTACAGACCCTGGTTCGATACTGGGCTGTATCACAACCGGCCCGTGATCAGGAGTCCCATATGGCGGGGCACAATTGGCCCTCCATCGTCCGGTTAGGGGAGGGTTTGGCCGGGGTAGGCAACCTCATGATTGGTATAGGGAAAATTTGAGTATCATGTAGATATGTAATATGAATGACAGTCATCCAATGTGCTGTAATAGAAATAAGGCCAAGCTCATAAAAAAATTGTCACATCTACTCCCTCTCCTCCCCTCCCGCGTTCGACGTCACCGGTATACGAACCACTGGTCCTGGATCCCTAATTACGCACACCTGACATCAATCATTACCGCGTACCTGCATGTCATCATGAGGCACACCTGGACTTCATTACCTCACTTATTACCTCCCCTATATCTGTCACTCCCTTAGGTTCCTTCCCCAGTCAGTATTGTTCCTGTGTTTATGCATAGACGCTACTGTTATGTTGTCTCGTTTCATGCTTGTTGTTTTATTAAATGTTTTACTTGCACCTGCTTCTCGACTCTCAGCGTCTCTGTAACAAAAATGAATCACCCTCCCTAGTCTTAAACGGCACCGACCGCCACTGATCTATACATACAGTATGTACACCGGGGGATTTACACAAAATAAACTAAGAATGATATGTACATCAGTAGATATATTAGAGTGAGCTATGTCAAGAATCCAGCATATAAATACATATGCAGTATGTATAAACACTATAACTAAAATACAATGCACAATAGCAGAAATCATAGAATAAGCTATATCGGGGATACAGTATTTAAATACACAGTGTGAAATGGAATGTGACCAGTGGTTCAATGTCTCTACAACATGGGACAGCACCGTTGGCTGTGAGGGTGTGTGTGTGAGTGAGTATGCTGTGTGTGTGCTTGGTATGAGTGAGCGTGAGCGTGCATCACTTGGTAGACAGCTAGTGATGGCTGTTCAACACTCTGATGTCAAGCTGTTTTTTAGTCTCTCTGTCTTGAGTTTGATGCACCTGTACTGTGTCCGCGTGTCGGACAGTAGCCAAGTGAACAATCCGTGGCTCTAGGTCCTTGATGATCTTCTTGGCCTTCCTTTGAAAGCAGGTGCTGTAGATGTCCTGGAGGGCAGACAGCGTTGCCCCGGTGATGGGTTGAGCTGTCCGCACCACCCTCTGGAGAGCCATGCGGTTGAGGGCGGAGTAGTTGTCGTACCAGGCTGGGAAACAGCCCGACAGAATGTACTCAATGGTGTGTCTGTTGAAGTATTCCCCCGTCCCCTTTCCCTCTTCAAAAGGACCACAATGGAAATAAGCTGTTAAGCTTTATTGTGTTATCCTTGATGATTTTCTTAAATTTATGTGGATGCATCACCAGCTGGAGCGCCCTTATGTTTGGATTTTACAAATTGTCAAATAAATTCAATCAATCAATTCAATCAAGTTCGTGAGGGTCTTAGGGGCCATGCCGATTTCTTCAGCCACCTGAGGTTGTAGAGGCGCTGTTGTGCTTTCTTCACCACGATGTCGGTGTGGCGAGACCATTTCAGGTCCTCAGTGATGTGCACACTGAGGAACTTGAAGCATTTGACCCTATCCACTGCGGCCCGTCGATGAGGATGGGTGTGTGCTCCCTCTACATTAGGGGGCTGAACAAACACCTAGAGGACCCCCGTATTGAGGATCAGTGTGGTGAAGTTGCTGTGCCTACCCTCACCACTTGGGGTCGGCCCGTCAGGAAATCTAGGATCCAGTTGCACAGGGAGGAGTTCAGACCCAGGTGGTGGGTTTAGTGATGAGCTTGGAGTCACTATGGTATAGTCGATGATCAGCATTCTCACATAGATATTCCTCATGTCCATGTGGGATGGGGTGGTGTGGAGTGCAACGGTGATTGCGTAATCCGATAATCTATCGGGCGGTATGCAAATTGTGGGTCAAGGGTGACAGGTATGGTGGAGGTGATATGGTCCTTGACTTTCAAAGCACTTAATAATGACAGTGATGAGCCATTTAGTTTAGTTATCTTGCCTTGCTTGGTTACAGGCGCAATGGTGGCCATCTTGAAGCAAGTGGGGACGACAGACTGGGATAGTGAGAGGTTGAAAATGTCAGTCAATACTCTAGCCAGCTGGTCTGGGCATGCTCTGAGGACGCAGCTTGGGATGCCATCTGGGGCGGCAGCCTTGCGAGGGTTAATAGATGTAAAGTCCCCAGTTTAGGGGACCTGTGTGGTTCTGGTACCAGTTCTGACTGACATTTTGCTTATAAATCGATCTGTGGACACCGTAGATCGAAAAGGCTTGCATTGAGCAATAGCCCCCAGTTTGTGAGTCTTTGTGACGTAGGATCATGTGATTTTACTCTATTTAGAAAGCATGTAAGTCATTTCAAGCCTTATTCACACAGTCTTGTTGAATAGGAAATACATCACATCAAAGATTTTTATCATATTTGTACTGTGACTATACCTCAGCAATTTATAACTATATCTACCAGAAAGGTGAGATTTGAACCTTTCTTGGAGTATGCAGCATTACTAGTTATTGTTTATGACCCTCTCATGATGAACAATTACTTCTGGGGATTACGTAGATTACATTTTCAATTACATTTGGTTATATTTAACTGGTTAACACTCTTGAAGGTCCTACTCACGTCGGCTACAGGGATCGGGAGCCCGCTGTCCTCGTGAGCAACATCTGCGACTCTGTGTTGTTTTCCTCGAAACGGGCAAAAAAGGTGTTTAGCTTGTCTTTATAATCAGTGATTGTCTGAAAGCCCTGCCAAACGCATCTCGTGTCTGAGACGTTGAATTGCAACTCCACTTTGTCCCTGTACAGTATTTTTGCCTCTTTGATTGTCTTGCAGAGGTCATAGGTGAGGTCATAGGTGAGGTCATAGGTAAGGTCATAGGTAAGGTCATAGGTGAGGTCATAGGTGGTCTGTTTATAGTCGTCATGTTTACAGTCACTTTACCGTGGTTAAATGCTGTGGTTTTGTGCTTTCAGTTTTGCGTGAATGCTTCCATTGGTTTGGGTATGTTCTAATCGTCACTGTAGGAACAACGTCCTCTATGCACTTCCTGATGAACCCAGAGAGAGAGTCAGTATATTTGTCCATGTTTTTCTGAGGCGGCCCGGAACATATCCCAGTTCGTGTTATCAAAACAGTCCTGTATCATGGATTCTGATTGGGGTAGACTAGACAGAGGATCCCACTCCAGGTAGACTAGACAGAGGATCCCACTCCGGGTAGTCTAGACAGAGGATCCCACTCCGGGTAGTCTAGACAGAGGATCCTGCTCCGGATAGTCTAGACAGAGGATCCCACTCCGGGTAGTCTAGACAGAGGATCCCACTCCGGGTAGTCTAGACAGAGGATCCTGCTCCGGATAGTCTAGACAGAGGATCCCACTCCGGGTAGTCTAGACAGAGGATCCCACTCCGGGTAGTCTAGACAGAGGATCCCACTCCGGGTAGTCTAGACAGAGGATCCCACTCCGGGTAGTCTAGACAGAGGATCCCGCTCCGGATAGTCTAGACAGAAGATCCCACTCCGGGTAGTCTAGACAGAGGATCCCACTCCGGGTAGACTAGACAGAGGATCCTGCTCCGAGTAGACTAGACAGAGGATCCCACTCCGGATAGTCTAGACAGAGGATCCCACTCCGGGTAGTCTAGACAGAGGATCCCACTCCGGGTAGTCTAGACAGAGGATCCCACTCCGGGTAGTCTAGACAGAGGATCCCACTCCGGATAGTCTAGACAGAGGATCCCACTCCGGGTAGTCTAGACAGAGGATCCCACTCCGGGTAGTCTAGACAGAGGATCCCACTCCGGATAGTCTAGACAGAGGATCCCACTCCGGGTAGACTAGACAGAGGATCCCACTCCGGATAGTCTAGACAGAGGATCCCACTCCGGGTAGTCTAGACAGAGGATCACGCGCTGGGTAGACTAGACAGAGGATCCCACTCCGGGTAGACTAGACAGAGGATCCCACTCCGGGTAGTCTAGACAGAGGATCCCACTCCGGGTAGACTAGACAGAGGATCCCACTCCGGGTAGACTAGACAGAGGATCCCACTCCGGGTAGTCTAGACAGAGGATCCCACTCCGGGTAGACTAGACAGAGGATCCCATTCCGGGTAGTCTAGACAGAGGAATTTGTTTTGCTATAAATTAAATGGATTGATTAGTTGTCCACCATTAAAAGTACACATGGACAACTAAGTTTATTTCAGAATAAACAGAACTGAGTTAGTACCCAATTTGTCTTAGCCTATATTGACAGTTTGATTTGTACTAATTTCCCCTCTTCTTTCAAACACTTTTCTCTTTTAGAATGGTATGGAAAAATAATACCACATGCATATACTGTTACAAGCCCTGAGACAAGTGAGTAACAGAAAATAATATGACAAGTCATGAAACAAAATCAAAACAGTTTCCAAGAGCACATAGGCACAATCTTTGTTCCAGACATGACATGTGATTGTTCTGCATTGATAGGCATGCCCTGCTCTCCACTCCTTTGTTGCACTGTGTCTCTTTCAACTAGCTGAAGTGGAAAGAGAGAAGTCCAGAACACCTTCTGCCATTGTTGTGGCTGCCAAGACCCTCTCCTGGTGGGACCACCCTTGGCATATTGTTTGGCAGCCCTCCTAGTTTGACAATACTTACAAATGAAGACATGGTGTTCCACTCACAATGTTTTATCATAGAGGGTGTGGTGTTTCTGTTATGAATATTTGAATTCTTCATTAAGTCAACAACACATATGTGTCTCTTGCTAGCACATCTGGGTTTTGCATGTAATCAATGCCTTTTGGCATCAACGGTTCACCGTACATGCAAGCGTTGCTACGGAGCAAATATGATCATTGTAGGTGGTGGCTGCCCCACATATTAAATATTGAAATGTTAGCTGCAGCCTCTGACCAGTACTCAGGTTCACAGTGTCCATATTATAACAGGCTCGGTCTCAGCAAGACTTGTTTCAGAAGCTGTCCTAATATGGACCCCATACAGGTAAATGGGACGCCACAAAGGGAAGGAGGACATCCAGCCAGCCAGCCAGCCAGCCAGCCAGCGGCGGTCAGTGCTGGGAGTAAATGTCATCAGTCAACCGTGGCGGTGGGGCCAGGTCATTGGTGATGGAATACCCCAATGCTGTCCCAGAGACACCCAACTCCATCATCGCTTCACCCCAGATGGAATGAATAAAGTGTCAAAATTCGTGTTACTTTTAAAAGGTACGCTATTGAAATGGAAATGGAAAAAGGGGAAAATCCTCCACTGAGGAACATTGAAGTTCTAGTGACAACATCGACAACATCGACAGTACAACCGATCCGGCACTGTGGAAATAAGCATTTGATATCATATGACAACAACATCCCTCAGTAGGTGGAGTTTCAGATGTACTTCTGAAATACCCTTTTTACTTTACTGCCAATTCATTTTAGAACACAGACTCTTGAAATGCTGAGGTATGTAACTACTTCCTACACTGGTACTTTGAAGAATTCAGGGATGGAGCTTCTGAAACAACATTCAGGGATGGAGCTTCTGAAACATCATTCAGGGATGGAGCTTCGGAAACATCATTCAGGGATGGATCTTCTGAAACAACATTCAGGGATGGAGCTTCTAAAACAACATTCAGGGATGGAGCTTCTGAAACAACATTCAGGGATGGAGCTTCTAAAACAACATTCAGGGATGGAGCTTCGGAAACATCATTCAGGGATGGAGCTTCTGAAACAACATTCAGGGATGGAGCTTCTAAAACAACATTCAGGGATGGAGCTTCGGAAACATCATTCAGGGATGGAGCTTCTAAATCAACATTCAAGGATGGAGCTTCGGAAACATCATTCAGGGATGGAGCTTCTGAAACAACATTCAGGGATGGAGCTTCTGAAACAACATTCAGGGATGGAGCTTCTAAAACAGCATTCAGGGATGGAGCTTCTAAAACAACATTCAGGGATGGAGCTTCTGAAACAACATTCAGGGATGGAGCTTCTAAAACAACATTCAGGGATGGAGCTTCGGAAACATCATTCAGGGATGGAGCTTCTGAAACAACATTCAGGGATGGAGCTTCGGAAACAACATTCAGGGATGGAGCTTCTAAAACAACATTCAGGGATGGAGCTTTGGAAACATCATTCAGGGATGGAGCTTCTGAAACAACATTCAGGGATGGAGCTTCTGAAACAACATTCAGGGATGGAGCTTCGGAAACATCATTCAGGGATGGAGTTTCTGAAACAACATTCAGGGATGGAGCTTCGGAAACAACATTCAGGGATGGAGCTTCTGAAACATCATTCAGGGATGGAGTTTCTGAAACAACATTCAGGGATGGAGCTTTGGAAACATCATTCAGGGATGGAGCTTCGGAAACATCATTCAGGGATGGAGCTTCGGAAACATCATTCAGGGATGGAGCTTCTGAAACAACATTCAGGGATGGAGCTTCGGAAACATCATTCAGGGATGGAGCTTCTGAAACAACATTCAGGGATGGAGCTTCTGAAACAACATTCAGGGATGGAGCTTCGGAAACATCATTCAGGGATGGAGCTTCTGAAACAACATTCAGGGATGGAGCTTCTAAGACAAGATTCAGGGATGGAGCTTCTGAAACAACATTCAGGGATGGAGCTTCTGAAACAACATTCAGGGATGGAGCTTCTAAAACAACATTCAGGGATGGAGCTTCGGAAACAACATTCAGGGATGGAGCTTCTAAAACAAGATTCATGGATGGAGCTTCTAAAACAACATTCAGGGATGGAGCTTCTGAAACAACATTCAGGGATGGAGCTTCTGAAACATCATTCAGGGATGGAGCTTCGGAAACATCATTCAGGGATGGAGCTTCTAAAACAACATTCAGGGATGGAGCTTCTAAAACAACATTCAGGGATGGAGCTTCTGAAACAACATTCAGGGATGGAGCTTCGGAAACATCATTCAGGGATGGAGCTTCTAAAATAACATTCAGGGATGGAGCTTCTGAAACAACATTCAGGGATGGAGCTTCGGAAACATCATTCAGGGATGGAGCTTCGGAATCATCATTCAGGGATGGAGCTTCGGAAACATCATTCAGGGATGGAGCTTCGGAAACATCATTCAGGGATGGAGCTTCGGAAACATATTTCAGGGATGGAGCTTCTAAAATAACATTCAGGGATGGAGCTTCTGAAACAACATTCAGGGATGGAGCTTCGGAAACATCATTCAGGGATGGAGCTTCTAAAACAACATTCAGGGATGGAGCTTCCGAAACAACATTCAGGGATGGAGCTTCGGAAACATCATTCAGGGATGGAGCTTCTGAAACAACATTCAGGGATGGAGCTTCGGAAACATCATTCAGGGATGGAGCTTCGGAAACATCATTCAGGGATGGAGCTTCTGAAACAACATTCAGGAATGGAGCTTCTGAAACAACATTCAGGGATGGAGCTTCTGAAACAAGATTCATGGATGGAGCTTTGGAAACATAATTCAGGGATGGAGCTCCTGAAACAGTTTCTGAAACAATGTCCATAACAATTTCCATATGCCCTTTTTTTTATCAACCAAATCTGTGCAGTCCCCACAGGCTGGTAAACAGTAATACGCATTTTAATTTAACGCCATTTGAAGGTTATATTCAACGTTGGAATATAACATTATTAAAAAAAGTTCACTTTTCATGTCCCATTTTGTCATCTTTTCACTGATCCTCTCCGCAAAGAGATGAGTATGCATTTGGAGAGTCTGTCTTTTTGGAGGGTTGTTCGTCAATGTGAGGTTCTCACAGATGGAGGGGAGGATGGCCAACATCCCTGGAGGACCTGGAAAGCCAACTGGACCCATCGGCCCATACAGGAGACAGGTCACTTTCAGTATGAAGAGACGCCATACTCAGAATGAAGGTGAAATAGCCTGTACCATTTCCTGGCCCCTTGAATCATTCGTGTCAGTATCTGAAACCGTCCACCTGGCTCAATTCGTTGTGCACCCCTGGTCCTATACCATACAGAGGCAATGGAAAGTTTGCAAGAGAGATGTGAGATTACACATTGGGACAATGCTGAAGAGAAAAGACACATCAATATAAAACTTTTTTTATTCAGAGTATACTGTTCTGTACAAACAATATCACATTTCCCCCATCACCTATATTTGCGGTCAATACATTTTAGTTACTGTATATTCCGTGTAACATATAAACAAACATACGCTGTAATGATTACTGTACATTTTTACAGGACATTTTTTACAGTGCAGACACAAAAAAGTGTTGTGTTGCTTTTCACTGAGCGTTTATCTGATGGGGAAAGAAATGTGTATCACTATTTATAGAATATTTAACTGTTTATGCGCCATTGACACGTTGTCCCCCTTTTTATTTCTTTATGCCCATCCAATTTCAAAATTGCTCAGGTTTTCAAGGGCGTCATCGGTAATCAATATTTACACTGTTGGACTTTAATAACTTGGGATACTTCCCGTTACTTGGCTGATCCAAAAAGGCACATTATTCCCTCCGTAGTGCACTACTTTTAACCAGGGTCCTGGACAAAAGTAGTGCACTAGAGATTAGGGTGCCAATACAGACACAGCCTTTGTCTCTGTGTAATCATTCAAATTGTGAATTAAGAAAGGAAAATGGACCATAGAATTATGCTAATATTTTGTATATTGTGTCAATTGAAGGTAATTTTGGGTTACATTTATGAATTAACAACGCTACAACTGTAATACATTCCAAAATGGGAGACTGCAACTGTCATCTATCTGTGATTCTAGTCCCTCCACTCCCATGCTGTGAAAATAGACCCCTGCACTACTATGCAATACATGAAAAAGCACTTAGAGAGAATGCTTATGAATAAAATGAAAAATATATGTGCAGGAGCCAAAGAAAGACTTTGAGTTGGCATCTGGCCATTTTGATGATCTAATTCCCCACTAAAGAGCTATGAAATATGGGAAATGGTATTGACCAACATCCCTTGACATTGGCGGCTATCATAACTGCTGTGTACATGTCAGGTAATGACTTTCTCATCTCATCAATTCGATCTTATCTGGATCTCACATGATTTGGTGTTACTTTGTATTTTAGGGGCAATATGTGGATACTAGACTTATCTGACAGCCTCTGGGCAGCGTTCCAGCCAGCCGATAAGCTTGGGCATATGTTTGCAATGCAAGATTACATCACAGCATTTGATTTCCCCCTTGAGGCTTCTCATCGGCTCCGACAAAACAGGGGAAAACACGTTCGTATGGCATTATATTTGATGCGTTATAAAACTAAATGGCATTTGATAATTATGTGTCAAGATGTGACACCCCCGAATCATTTAGACCCATCACACACAAATTGCCTGAATACTAGCAAGCGTTTATGGGCTGTGTCCCAAATGGCAGTCTATTCCCTATATAGTGCACTACTTTTGAACATAGCCCTATTGGGCCTTGGTCGAAAGTAGTACACTATTTAGGGAACAGGGTTCCATTTGGGATGCATGCTGTGACTGTTACTCACTGGTCCTTGCATGCATTTATTTTTACTGGTATTGAGGTATACATCTTCCGAGACAATGGATAGAGACAAGTCAGTCCTTGACCCTCCGAAGGGGTTATCCATTCTGCATTTAACTTTTAACACATTCTCCAACCCTCCATCTTTATTGATTGTGTTCATTTACAATGATTTTAATATACAGTGATTGCTCTCCCCAGTCCGAATATGAGAAGGATGTTATTGCCCCTGAATAAATCCACTGGTGGCATTTATGGATGAACGGAAGCATGATTTAATTTAGCAGCCATTTTCTATTGATTCACTGCAGACAAACCTGTGTTATTGACAGAAGCGGGTGTCAAAATGCATCACTCACACTAGTGCCTCGAGCTCTGCTGCAAATATAAGATGTGTCCCAAATTGAACCCTATTCCCTATACAGTGAACTACACCCTGGTCAAAAGTAGTGCACTATATATGGAATAGGGTGACATTTTGGACCCCCCTTCGTCGGGTGATTCTTATGAAACCAGTTTTAACCGTGGCAGTATCAAATTGAGTTAGAAAACCATGACGCATTCTGAAGACTAAGATGTCTAGTGTCTTATTTTGAATACATTTTCACCCCAAATTCTCATTGCTGTAGTTTGTCCATAAATCCTAAAAATGGTATAGGAGTTGAGGTTTACATGAAACTATCATATTTATTACTTAAAAAGTAACAGTAACAGTGTCGGTGGACATCTCTCATTACTGTAATACTTTTTCAAGTTGTTATAAAAACTCCAATCATTTTTTTCATAACGTTTTATTCACCGATGACGCATCATCTAGATGAGTAGTCCTTAGATGAGCACAAGTTAATTTAATTTCTTCATGTATATGCCTTTAGAATGAGGATCTTATTCTCAAACACACAAATGGGCTTTGCTGACTCACAATGTCTGTCTCCTATTACTTACAGATTGAGCCTCTCATTACCGAAACACACCTATCTCATTACCGAATTTTATTTAGGTCCGTTTTGGTAATGAGAACCTTAATTTTGGAAATGATAATAAGCTATTTCTAATGTATAGTCAATGGGTGTGCTGCACTGGTAACTTGTATTATTTATTAGGACCACTGCTTACTGGAATGAGAATGATGGGAGACAGAGAGAGACAGACAGAGAGAGACAGACAGACGGAGAGACAGAGAGAGACACACAGTGAGACAGAGAGAGAAAAGCAGTGTGGGATGGTGTTATTTATAGTCATGACCATGGTCAGCAGTTTAAATGGAATCCTAAATGTCTTCTTACAGGGGGTTTCACTGTGCTCCTCTAGCCCTGTTATCAGAACATTCCCACACAGCCACATTCCCACACAGCCACATTCCCACACTGTAATGAGAATGATGGGAGACAGAGAGCTGGTTTCAAGCACAGGACGCAGCAGGTGTTTATATAGTAAAGGACCACAGAAGGTCATACACAGGGGGTCCAAAAAGGTAACAATACAGGCAGGGAAAAAGGCTAATAATGTAGTCCAGGAGATCAGGCAAGAGGTTGATGACAGGAAATCTGACAGGCAAAAGTACAGGCAGGGAATAGGCAAAAAACATAGTTATATGTTGATGGTCAAAAACTACAATACCCAGGAGGACTAATATAGACATTAACAGAGCTCTGAATAGACTGTGTATCAAAACAAACAATACCTCACAATGATGGGGGTGCAAAGAACTGAACTAAATAGTGTGTGTAAATGACATACAGGTGTGTGAACAGGTGATCAGAATTCAGGTGATAACGATCTGGAGAGTGAGCTGCTTTCAGGGGATCTATGTGTTTGAGAGTGTGAGCTGGAAGCAGACGTTACACTTACACCTATTGAACATACTTTTAATTTTTTTAAACATCAGTTATTTTATTAAGTAGGGGTTGTCAGGAAATATGGGTGTTTAACCCCATTTAATTCACTTAAAGACACAATCTGGAGTTTGTGTTTCAGCAAAGAGCAACCCCGCCACCTGTTTTAGCACTTACCTATACTGTTTGATCCCAAGACAGTTTTTGGTCCGTATCCCACATGTTTAGATATTTTCTAGGAACATCATGTCATGCCATTTGCCCATGGGATCCCATTCAATTTAGATATTCTTCTAAAAAACTTTAGAACCACACATATCCACGTCCTGACGCATCAATATTACCTGTAAAGACCTTGCACATAACTACAGTACTTATGCTATAATAAGGGGTATTTTAGTCAATTGCATTTAAGATACATTATTTTAGTATTATGCAAGTCATTTGGGATTAACAAATGACAAAGTTTGATGATGTATTTGGTTACTGAATCTCTAATAGAGCTCAGTACAGTTTTTAAATGGCAAACTATGCAACACTCATTACCGAAACATGCATTCTCATTCTTGAAACCTGTTTATCATTACCGTTATGCAGCAGTATTTAGGAAATATTAATCTGATATTTGTGCTTTTTTCCCCGTCATCCAAATATGTGTACATTAAAAATAATATGTACAGTGCCTTAAGAAAGTATTTGCACCCCTTGACTTTTTGCACATTTTGTTGTGTTGCAGAGTGGGATAAAAATGACTGTAATTGTTATTTTACTTCAACAGTCTACACAAAATACTTTGTCATGTCAAAGTGGAAGAAAAAAAATGTATGAAAAATAAAACACTAGTATATACAGTGACTTCAGGAAGTATTCAGACCCCTTGACTTTTTCCACATTTTGTTGGGTTACAGCCTTATTCTAAAATTGATTAAATAGTTTTTTCCCCCCTCACAAATCTACACACAACAACCCATAATGACAAAGCAAAAACAGGTTTTTAGAAATGTTTGCTAATTTGTATTTAAAAACCCCCCAGGAATATCACATTTACCACATTTATAAATATCACATTTATATCACAAATATCACAAGTATTCAGACCATTTACTCAGTGCTTTGTTGAAGGACCTTTGGCAGCGATTACAGCATAGAGTCTCCTTGGGTATGACGCTACAAGCTTGGCACACTTGTATTTGGTGGCCATTCTTCTCTGCAGATCCTCTCAAGCTCTGGATGGGGAGTGTTGCTTCACAGACATTTTCAGGTCTCTCCAGAGATGTTTGATCGGGTTCAAGTCCAGGCTCTGTGCTTAGGGTTGTTGTCCTGTTGGAAGGTGAACCTTCGCCCCAGTCTGAGGTCCTGAGTGCTCTGGAGAAGGACCTTTTTGCAGTATTACTTTAATGCAAACAGAAGACAGGATGCATGTTTTGGAATATTTTTGTGTGGGGTACAGAGATGAGGTTGTCATTCAGAAATCATGTTAAACACTATTATTGCGAACACAGTGAGTTCATGTAACTTATTATGTGACTTGTTAAGCACATTTTTACTCCGGAACTTATTCAGGCTTACCATAACATAGGGGTTGAATACTTATTGACTCAAGACATTTCAGTTTTTCATTTTGAATTAATTTTCAAATATTTTGTAAAAACAAGTCCACTTTGACATTATGGGGTATTGTGTGTAGGCCAGTGACAAAAAAATTAAATGCAATCCATTTTAATTTTAGGCTGTAACACAACAAAATGTGGAAAAAGCCAAGGGGTGTGAATACTTTCTGAAGGTACTGTATAAACAGGTAATTATGACAAAAAACAAGATTCAGAAAAGGTTATGTGTTGCGGTAATGAGATACATTCCAAAATAAATGTTACTAATTTACTTTTAAATATATTCGTTTTCAGTGTTATGTTTAACTCATGCCTTTTCATGCGGTGAGCAATGTAAAAAAAATATCGGAAATTTATTTGTTTATTAATTTATTTACACCTGCGTTTTTACACCTGCGTTTTTACACCTGCGTATTTACACCTGCATTTTGTTATTTCTTGTGTTGCCTTGAAAGCTGTTGTCATTTCATCTCATTTACTTCAACTTAATGTCTGTCATGGTATGGTGATGACTTTAGTGTGTGCGCCAATGCTTGTCTTACTACTAGTCGATTTGCTGCAATTGCTGTTACTTGGTGTACATGGATTTATGAGATATTGAAGTGTTGTCAGTTACAGTAAAACACTTGAGACAGTGTAAAAGACATCACACTGCTTGCTTAGCGAGTACCGCTTCCCTCCGATTCAGTTCATAACTAGGCTAGAACCCAGGACCTCTGCCTCGCAAACATACAGGACCGCCCTCCTGAGACATCTTACCCAGGCAGTCGCGCCAACAAAAAGCACTTCAGGCTGAGGAGTGAGCATAGTCTACTTAGTATAGTTTCATAAGTGTAGCTGCTCTGGCATGTGCAGGCAATAATAGGGTAGTTTCTGCATTTTTTACATTTACACAGTTCTCCATTAATAAGAAATATCACAAGGAAATATTACATGTTTTAGTCATCACTATGAATAAACATATAATATTTCCTATTAATATATGTCTAATAAATCACTGTGTGTTTATTTCATGAAAATAACTCAAAATATATTTTTCATTATTTATTCTCCTAAGCCTCCTTTTGCCATTGAAATTCTCAGTCTGATCATGTAGGAATGTTAATATAAATGTAAATATATTTACATACACAGCCCTGATTGGTGGATAGGATTGTGTAGACCAGAGGTACTCAACTCTTACCCTACTAGGTCCAGAGCCTGCTGGTTTTCTGTTCTAACTTATAATTAATTGCACACGCCTAGTGTCCCAGGTCTAAATCAGTCCCTGAGTAGAGGGGAACAATGACTAGTGTCCCAGGTCTAAATCAGTCCCTGAGTAGAGGGGAACAATGACTAGTGTCCCAGGTCTAAATCAGTCCCTGAGTAGAGGGGAACAATGACTAGCGTCCCAGGTCTAAATTAGTCCCTGAGTAGAGGGGAACAATGAAACAATGCAGTGGAACTGGCTTCGAGGATACATATTCAAATAAAAGATGACTGGTCATTGTTCAGAATAATCAGATCAGATTGTGATGTTATGCTATAGGCCAAAAACTCAATCCCACCTGAACAGGTTGAAATTCCAGGTGTTTTTTTTTAAAGCTCTTACACTGAAAGGGTATTATCATAGGTTTCACAATTTCTGAGTGTTATTTTGACCTCATAGTGTGGAAATACCATAAAAGAAAACAACAGGAAAATCATGTTTTTGACTGTTTTAACATTTCAACGACAGAACTGAAGCAAGGAGTGCAAAGTCGTAGACCAACAAGGAACCAGCAAGGAGCTTATTTTTCATGCACGCCCCATACAATTACAGAGAGGAGCATGGAGATAGAGGGATGGGGGAATTTATTCCCACAAAAATTAATTGCTTTTTTGCACAGATGATTGCTTTTGCAAATGACCATTGTAGAAATAACACACAGGAGAGAGTAGCTAAATGACATGTAAATGACGCCCTCAGACATTGGATAAGAATGATCTACATTACCAAGATGCTGACCTACACAAATATGCTCCAAGGAAGAGGTGGGACATTTTAGACCACGGTTATTCTGGAAATATGGTGTCATAAATCTACAAAAACTGAGTAAAACACCAGCAATGTATAGTGAGATTAATAGAAAAAGTCATATATAACATAAAAAATTTACCAATTATCTGACAGGAGATAGAATCGAAAATGCTTGTTCTTATGGTAGAAGTCACAACGTCAGGAGTTTTTAGTTGACATCATAACACATCCTTATGTGTGTCTCTGTTCTAACACATCTTGGCCCCGTCTGTGTGGGTTAGTTGCTTATGTTAAATAAAACAAATATTTGCCCATACCCAATGATGTACAGTGCCTTTGGAAAGTATTCAGACCCCTTGACTTTTAAACACTTTGTTAGGTTACAGCCTTATTCTAAAACTGATTAAATTGATTTTTTTCCCCCTCATCAACCTACCCCATAATGACGAATCAAATCAAACTTTGTCACATGCGCCGAATACAAGTATGGACATTACTGTGAAATGCTTACTTACAAGCCCTTAACCAACAGTGCAGTTCAAGAAGAGTTAAGAAAATATTTACCAAATAAACTAAAATAAAAATAATAAAAAGTAACACAATAAAATAACAATAATTAGGCTATATAGAGGGGGTACTGAGTCAGTATGCGGGGGTACAGGTTAGTTGAGGTAATTTGTACATGTAGGTAGGGGTGAAGTGACTATGCATAGATAATAAACAGAGAGTAGCAGCAGTGTACAAAACAAATGGGGGGGTCAATGTAAATAGTCCGGTGGACATTTTACTAATTGTTCAGCAGTCTTATGGCTTGGGGGTAGAAGCTGTTAAGAAGCCTTTTGGTCCTAGACTTGGCGCTCCGGTGCCGCTTGCCGTGCGGTAGCAGAGAAAACAGCCTGTGACTTGGGGGACTGGAGTTTCTGACAATTGTATGGGCTTTCCTTGGACACAGTCTATTATATAGGTCCTGGATGGCAGGAAGCTTGGCCGCAGTGATGTACTGGGCCGTATGCACCACCCTCTGTAGCGCCTTACAGTCAGATGCCGAGCAGTTGCCATACCAGGTGGTGATGAACCGGTCAGGATGCTCTCGATGGTACAGCTGTGGAACTTTTTGAGGATCTGGGGACCCATGCCAAATATTTTCAGTCTCCTGACAATGCAAAAACAGGTATTTGCTCATTTATAAAAAAAATATCACATTGACATAAGTTCTGAGACCCTTTAGTAAGTACTTTACTCAGTACCCTTTACTCAGGGGCTGAGTGGCGCAGCGGTCTAAGGCATTGCATCTCAGTGCTAAATACGTCACTATAGACCCTGGTTCAATTCAAAGCTGTATCACAACCGGATGTTATTGGGAGTCCCATAGGGCGGCGCACAATTGGCCCTGTGTTGTTAGGGTTTGGCCGGGGTAGGCCATCATTGTAAAACATAATTTGTTTTTAACTGACTTGCCTAGTTAAATAACGGTTAAAATAATAAAAAAAGCTTTGTTGAAGCACCTTTGGCAGCAATTACAGCTTCGAGTCTTCTTGGGTAAGACGTTTCTTCCATTCTTCTCTGCAGATCATCTCAAGCTCTGTCAGGTTGGATGGGGAACGTTGCTGCACAGCTATTTTCAGGTCTCTCCAGAGATGTTAGATCGGGTTTATGTCCGGGCTCTGGCTGAGCCACTGAAGGACATTCAGAGACTTGTCCCAAAGCCACTCCTGCATTGTCTTGGCTGTGTGCTTAGGGTTGTTGTCCTGTTGGAAGGTGAACCTTCGCCCCAGTCTGAGGTCTTGACCGCTCTAGAGCAGGTTTTCATCAAGGATCTCTGTACTTTGCTCCGTTCATCTTTGCCTCGATCCTGACTAGTCTCCCAGTCCCTGCCGCTGAAAAACATCCCCACAGCATGATGATGCCACCCCCATGCTTCACCGTAGGGATGGTGCCAGGTTTTCTCCAGACGTGACGCTTGGCATTCAGGCCAAAGAGTTCAATCTTGGTTTCATCAGACCAGAGAATCTTGTTTCTCATGGTCTGAGAGTCTTTTTTTGCCTTTTGGCAAACACCAAGCGGGCTGTCATGTGCCTGTGCTTCTGTCTGGCCACTCTACCAGAGTGGCCAGTTGGTACAGCATGGTGTTTGCAACGCCAGGGTTGTGGGTTCGATTCCCACGGGGGACCAGTACAGAGAAAAAATGTATGAAATGTATGCATTCACTACTGTAAGTTGCTCTGGATAAGAGTGTCTGCTAAATGACTAAAATGTAAATGTAAATGTTCCATAAAGGCCTGATTGGTGGAGTGCTGCCGAGATGGTTGTCCTTCTGGAAGGTTCTCCCATCTCCACAGAGGAACTCTGGAGTTCTGTTATAATGACCATTGGGTTCTTGGTCACCTCCCTGACTAAGGCCCTTCTCCCTTGATTGCTCAGTTTGTCTGGGCAGCCAGCTCTGGGAAGAGTCTTGGTGGTTCCAAACTTCTTCCATTTAAGAATAATGGAGGCCACTGTGTTCTTGGGGAACTTCAACGCACCAGAAATGTTTTGGTACCCTTCCCCAGATTTGGTACCCTTCCCCCTCAAGTTTGAGTCTCATAGCAAAAAGTCTGAATAATTATGTAAATAAGACATTTCTGTTTTTGTGTTTTATACATTTGCAAAGATTTATAAAAACCTGTTTTTGCTTTGTTATTATGGGGTATTGTGTGTAGATTACTCCTGATTTAATTTTATTGAATCCATTTAAGAATAATACAAAATGTGGAAAAAGTCAAGCGGTCTGAATACTTTCCCGAAGGCACTGTATATAAACCCAGGATTGCTGATACTATGTATTGGCCAATGAGAGGCTTTGAAGCCACCGGTCGGCCATATTGTCACTCCCCAGAAGAAGCAGTCCTCCATAGGAATACAGTATTTCAAAAAAATATATTTGGTTTCAATAAATATATTTTTCAAGGACAAAATTATATTTTTCAGTATTTTTGTAGTGGGGAGGACAGTAACAGTAGTAATTCTTAAAAAGTATATATATAATGTTAGCCTACAAAATATAATTTAAAAGTATGCATTAAGATGTCTGTACCAGAATAAATGTGGCAAAAACAAATGTAGACATTAATACACTGAACTAAAATATAAAGGCAACATGTAATGTGTTGGTTCCATGTTTTATGAGCTGAAAAAGAAGATCATAGACATTTTCAATATGCACAAAAAACATATTTCTCTCAAATTTTGTGCAAACATTTGTTTACATCCATGTTAGTGAGCATTTCTCCCTTGCCAAGATAATCCATTCACCTGACAAGAGTGGCATATCAAGAAGCTAATTAAACAGCATGATCATTACACAGGTGCACCTTGTGTTGGGGACAATAAAAGGCCACTGGCATGCTGGAGAAGAGTGCTGTTTACGGATGAATCCTGGTTTCAGCTGTTCAGGGCAGATGGCAGACAGAGTGTATGGTGTCGTGTGGGCGAACGTTTTGCTGATGTCAACGTTGTGAACAGAGTTCCCAATGGTTGCGTTTATATTTTTGTTTATTTCTGTAGCTTCCTAAATATTTGTTTACTTTGGTAGGTGAGTGCCAAGATGGAGTCACGGTGGCTTCAAAACAGCGCCCCCTGTCAGTCACATAGTGTATATATAAATCATTGACAATACCCCTTCACACAATACAAAAAACTTTTTAAAGATGTGCAAGCCACATACAGTATCAGTGTTTTAGCTGTCTACTAGTACAAATGTATTTGTACAGGTCCCCTGTTTCATCTTTTCACAGTTCACGACTACCAAGCTATAACACCTATCAAACGCCACAGCAAAGGATACAAAACGTTGTTGTTTCAGTATCTGAGGCAAGAGGTCAGCTTGTGATGTGATATAATGGTGCACTGTGTTATGAGCAAAATAAATGTACTGCTCTAAGAATGGAGGAGCGTATGGAAATATTTTGCTGGAGAATTGCGGTGTGTCTCAGCAGAGCCTGAGTCATTCATCATCTTCCCTGAGACATCTGTGGGCCGATACGCCGCCGTTCCTGGAGATGGTGAACGGACGAGCACGTAGATAAGGAAGTAGGAACCTGGGAGATATAAGAGTTATATTGAGATATGAGATGAATGGGTCTGATGAATGGGTCCCTCTCAGGATGGGAGGGACGGGAGAAAGGGGACATAGACACAGGTTGGTTGGTTTGCCAGTGCTCACTTGACTAGTGGCTTATCTCCTCTTTCTGTTTCTGTATAGCTCAGGAGTGATATTAGCCTGATTCCAGATTTGTTTGTGCTAAACCAAGTGTTTGGCATGACAATGAGTGACAAGTAGTTGACATGGTAGCACAAAACAAATATTGGACCAGGCTAGTGGTAGTGAGATGTAGCCTACAGCCTTGAACATAAGATTCATTTGATATCCATAGATTGTTATACTATTGAAATGGTGTTCCCAATGTTGAATCTTCAAACATACATTACTGATTTCAGTTTGAATGTACAGGAATATGTTGCTGACAAAGTCATAAATCAAGTAAGAATTCCTCAAAGTGTAAATTTGTAAGATACTTAGCAACATTACACATAGTACCTGTTAGGGCTAGGGGGCAGCATTGACACGGCTGGATAAAAAACATACCCGATTTAATCTGGTTACCACTCCTACTCAGTAACTAGAATATGCATATACTTATTACATATGGATAGAAAACACCCTAAATTTTCTAAAACTGTTTGAATGGTGTCTGTGAGTATAACAGAACTCAAATGGCAGGTCAAAACCTGAGAGATTCCTTTACAGGAAGTGGCCTGTCTGACCATTTCTGGAACTTCTTTGCCATCTCTATCATTTACTAAGGATCTCTGCTCTAACGTGACACTTCCCACGTCGTCCATAGGCTCTCATAGCCCGGGAAAAAAGAGAATGTCGTCATTCCAGCCCCAGGCTGAAACACATTATCGCCTTTCTCAAGTGGCCCATCAAGAGACACTAGCTTATGCGCGTGACCCCGACCGCCCCCGCCTTTGGGATTTTTTCCTCTGTTTGCCGAAAAGGAGATTCCCTGTCGGAATTTTACCGCTTTTCTACGAGAAAAATGACGTAAAAATTGATTTTAAACAGCGGTTGACATGCTTCGACGTACGGCAATTGAATACTTTGAATTTTATTGTCAGGAATTGCGCCAAGCGCGCGACACTTCTTTACTATTTCGGATAGTGTCTGGAACGCACGAACAAAACGCCGCTATTCGGATATAACGATGGATTATTTTGGACCAAACCAACATTTGTTATTGAAGTAGACGTCCTGGGTGTGCATTCTGACGAAGACAACAAAAGGTAATGACATTTTTATAATAGTAAATATGATTATGGTGAGTGCTAAACTTGCCGGATGTCTAAATAGCGAGCCCGTGATGCCTGGGCTATATACTTAGAATATTGCAAAATGTGCTTTCACCAAAAAGCTATTTTAAAATCGGACATATCGAGTGCATAGAGGAGGTCTGTATCTATAATTCTTAAAATAATTGTTATGCTTTTTGTGAACGTTTATCGTGAGTAATTTAGTAAAATGTTAGCGAATTCCCCGTAAGTTTGCGGGGGGTATGCTAGTTCTGAACGTCACATGCTAATGTAAAAAGCTGGTTTTTGATATAAATATGAACTTGATTGAACAAAACATGCATGTATTGTATAACATAATGTCCTAGGGTTGTCATCTGATGAAGATCATCAAAGGTGAGTGCTGCATTTAGCTGTCTTCTGGGTTTTGGTGACATTATATGCTGGCTTGAAAAATGGGTGTCTGATTATTTCTGGCTTGGTACTCTGCTGACATAATCTAATGTTTTGCTTTCGTTGTAAAGCCTTTTTGAAATCGGACAGTGTGGTTAGATTAACGAGAGTCTTATCTTTAAATGGCTGTAAAATAGTCATATGTTTGAGAAATTGAAGTAATAGGATTTTGAAGATTTTGAAAATCGCGCCACAGGCTGGCAGTGGATGTTACGTAGGTGGGACGAATTCGTCCCGCCGGTCCCATAGAGGTTAAACATGGTCAACAACATTTACTTTTAATTAACAGAAGTCAACAATGATTTTTCTAACTTTTGGTCTTTGTGATAAAAGATCATTGCTGCGCAATCAGTACTGTATCCAGAAGGGCTGTGTATATTACTCTATTTGTATATTATTATTATTATTTGTATATTACTCTATTTGATTATATTTAAAGCCATTGCAATTTGAGTAGAAATTGGCCTGCTCTATCAAACTCTTCCAATCTGACTGAAGACACAGTAATATATATTCTATAAGAGACATTAAATGATCTTTTGAAAGATCAGTGGGAAGTTGACTTTGACCTATACAGCGCCTTCAGAAACTATTCATACCCCTTGACTTATTCCACATTTTGTTGTGATACAGCCTGAATGCAGACACTACCCCATAATGGCAAAGTGAAACATTTTCTTAGATATTTTTGTAAATGTATGGATAATGAAAATGAAATATTTAATTTACGTAAGTATTGAAATCCCTGAGTCAATACTACATATTAGAATCCCCGTTGGAAGTGGTGACAGCTGGGAGTCTTTCTGGGTAAGTCTCTAAGAGCGTTGCACACCTGGATTGTACAATATTTGAGCATCATTCCTTTCAAAATTCTTCAAGCTCATTCAAATTTGCCTCCCAAGTGGCGCAGAGCCGCTAGAGATTCTGGGTTCGAGTCCAGGCTCTGTTGTAGCCGACCGAGAGACCCATGGGGTGGTGCACAATTGTCCCAGCATTGTCCGGGTTAGGGGATGGTTCGGCCCCTTGTCCCATCGCGCACTAGCGACTCCTGTGGCAGGCCGGGCGCTGACACGGTCGCCATGTGTATGGTGTTTCCTCCGACACATTGGTGCTTCTGGGTTAAGTGGGCATCGTGTCAAGAAGCAGTGCAGCTTGGTTGGGTTGTGTTTCGGAGGACGCATGGCTCTCGACCTTTGCCTCTCCCGAGTCCGTAAGGGAGTTGCAGCTATGAGACAAGACTGTAACTACCAATTGGATTCCACGAAATTGGGGAGAAAATGGGGTAAAATGTGTTGTTGATCATTGCTAGACAACCTTTTTTAAGTCTTTCCAAAGATTTTCAAGCAGCTTTAAGTCAAAACTGTGCCACTCAGGAACGTACACTGTCTTCTTGGTAAGCAACTCCTGTGTATATTTGGCCTTGTGTTTTAGGGTATTGTCTTTCTGAAAGGTAAATTCATCTCCAAGTGTCTTTTGGAAAGCAGACTGAACTAGGTTTTCCTCTAGTATTTTGCCTGTGCTTAGCTCAATTCCATTTCTTTTTTTTAATCCTGAAAAACGTCAATTTCCTTAACAATTACAAGCATGCCCATAACATGATGCAGGCACCTGTCACGCTTCTGTGTAGGAATGGACCAAGGCGCAGCGTGAGTATCGTTCCACATCTTTTATTTGAATGTGAAACTTTGCAAGACAAACAATACACTATAAACAAAACACAAACCGTGACGACAGAGATGCAACATGCACTAACTCAAAAATAATCTCCCACAAACACAGGTGGGAAAAACAACTACTTAAATATGATCCCCAATTAGAGACAACGATGACCAGCTGTCTCTAATTGGGAATCATACAAAACCCCCAACATATAAAAAATAAACTAGAACACAACATATAAAAAATAAACTAGATAAACATAATCTAGAATGGCCACCCAAATCACACCCTGACCTACCCAAATAGAGAAATAAAAAGGTTCTCTATGGTCAGGGCATGACACCACTACTGTTCTTGAGAATATGGAGAGTGGTACTCAGTAATGTGTTGCATTGGATTTGCCCCAAACATAAACTTTGTATTCAGGAATTTTTGGAGGGTGTAATGGGTGCGTGCTGGTGGCAGGGAAGTCAGGCGCAGGAGAACGAACTTGTTATAAACGGAGTCGTTTAATATGTGCTCACAAAACTCAGAAAACCAAAATATACAAAATAATAAAAGTGGGTACAAAACCTGTCGCACACCAGAACATAACTTGCACATAACATACAATCAAACAATCACCGACAAGTACATGAGGGGAAACAGAGGGTTAAATACACAACATGTAATTGATGGGATTGGAACCAGGTGTGAAGGAAGACAAGACAAAACCAATGGAAAATGAAAAATGGATCAGCGATGGCTAGAAGGTCGGTGACGTCGACCGCCGAACACCGCCCGAACAAGGAGAGGGACTGACTTCGGCGGAAGTCGTGACGGGGGGCACTATTACTTTAGTGCCTTGATACAAACAGGATGCATGTTTTGGAATATTTTTTTTCTGTACAGGCTTCCTTCTTTTCACTCTGTCAATTTGGTTAGTATTGTGGAGTAACAATGATGTTGTTGATCCATCTTTAGTAATCTCCTATCACAGCCATTAAACTCTGTAACTGTTTAAAGTCACCAATGGCCCAATGGTGTAATCCCTGAGTGGTTTCCTTCCTCTCTAGGAAATGAGTTAGGAAAGGCCTGTATCTTTGTAGAAACTGGGTGTATTGATACACCATCCAAAGTGTAATTAATAACTTCGCCCTGCTCAAAGGGATATTCAATGTCTGCTTTTTTTTATTTTACCCATCTACCAATAGTATTACAAGAGAGTCAAGCCGACGGTGCGTGTAAATGAACTGCTTCTCTCAGAATGAAATACAGATATCACATCAAATCAACGTTTATCTGTCATATGCACAGGATACTTCAAAGTGTACACAGTACAATGAAATGTTTACCCGTGGGCTCTCTTCTCAAACAGATACATGTCTCTCAATCCCTGGTGCTGTTTAGACAGATCCTCACTTTATATGTCAATAAAATCTGGTATAGCTGAGTTACCTTCTGCAAACTGTCATTGAACAGCTAAATGGGGGCTAAAATATCAGGAGAATAGTCAGTCCGATAATATCAGTAAAAAGTCCTACTAAATCTACATCACAGGAAAGCAGCAGCTAGTGGCCGTTAGCAGTTTCACAATGACTTTGAATCTCCACTTGGATTTGTATTAGTAATTATGATCCATTAACTACTTTGTCTAAGACTGAACATTCAAGCCTTAAAACAACTTTTCCAATGTTTATTTATTGGTTGCCACAACAACCATGCTCACAGTAAAATAACAACCAAGCCAGTGTAGATTGCAGACTAAGTGAGTGATCATATAACCTTGATAATGGTGGCTCTGTGACATAAATTACATTAGTCCTCCTATTGGCTGTGTGAGTTCAGCAGTGTGAGTCAAATCATCAGTCCATTTATCTATCGACGGCCACCGGCCATCAGAACCACAGCCCTGACCTTTCCCTGCATTATCTGCCATCATGTCTACATAAATTAAAATCTGGTATAGCTTAGTTATCAAGATTTTAGACACCTTCTGCAAACTGTCGTTGATTTGATAAGCAATGTGTCGGGCCGATCAGGCCTCTGGACGCCTATTTTCATGACCCTGAGATAAAGTTAAAAGTTAATCCATAGTTTGAAATCATTTGGAATTGGTTTTTGGAAGTTTTTATATTTTCAGCCATATGTCTTCGATCCCAAGAGGTGCCACCATCGTATTGACGGTTACCTCAGTAGCTATTGCTGTATGACTTCATGATTCCCATCAAAAATGATCATTTTCTGTGCACAGTTGAGTCAACAAACATGTTGCCTGTTTAAATATGATAAGACCAATGTATAGATAATCTTTTCACTCACTTTAGTTTCTCTGTGAAACATGGTCTCTTCAGGGATAAGCAGAACGGTATGTTACTGGGACTGCATGTACAGGGGTACCGTGTCCATATTAGGACAGCCTCAATCTCTGCTGTACCGTGTCCATATTAGGACAGCCACAATCTCTGATGTACCGTGTCCACATTAGGACACCCTCAATCTCTGCTGTACCGTGTCCACATTAGGACATCCACCATCTCTGATGTACCGTGTCCACATTAGGACAGCCACAATCTCTGATGTACCGTGTCCATATTAGGACAGCCACAATCTCTGATGTACCGTGTCCATATTAGGACAGCCACAATCTCTGATGTACCGTGTCCATATTAGGACAGCCACAATCTCTGATGTACCGTGTCCATATTAGGACAGCCACAATCTCTGATGTACCGTGTCCATATTAGGACAGCCACAATCTCTGATGTACCGTGTCCATATTAGGACAGCCACAATCTCTGATGTACCGTGTCCATATTAGGACAGCCACAATCTCTGATGTACCGTGTCCATATTAAGTCAGCCTCAATGGGTACTACTTTGTCTAAGACTGAACATTCAAGCCTTAAGACAACTTTTCCAATGTTTATTTATTGGTTGCCACAACAACCATGCTCACAGTAAAATAACAACCAAACCAGTGTAGATTGCAGACTAAGTGAGTGATCATATAACCTTGATAATGGTGGCTCTGTGACATAAATTACATTAGTCCTCCTATTGGCTGTGTGAGTTCAGCAGTGTGAGTCAAATCATCAGTCCATTTATCTATCGACGGCCACCAGCCATCAGAACCACAGCCCTGACCTTTCCCTGCATTATCTGCCATCATGTCTCCATAAATTGACGATTTATGCATTAGGTTAATGCCAGCGACCTAAAATGCTCCTACTCTCTGCTGCTAGCGCCATGTTTAACTGTAAGAAAGGTCATCAATACAGGGCCATTAGACAAGCTTAAAGAGATTAATCTGGGCCCGTATCCACAACGCTTATCAGAGTAGGAGGGGTGATCTAGGATCAGTGTGGGAGGGCTGATGTAGGACCAGTGTAGCAGTGCTGATCTAGGACCAGTGTAGCAGTGCTGATCTAGGACCAGTGTAGCAGTGCTGATCTACCGCCAGTGTAGCAGTGCTGATCTAGGACCAGTGTAGCAGTGCTGATCTACCGCCAGTGTAGCAGTGCTGATCTAGGACCAGTGTAGCAGTGCTGATCTACCGCCAGTGTAGCAGTGCTGATCTAGGACCAGTGTAGCAGTGCTGATCTACCGCCAGTGTAGCAGTGCTGATCTAGGACCAGTGTAGCAGTGCTGATCTACCGCCAGTGTAGCAGTGCTGATCTAGGACCAGTGTAGCAGTGCTGATCTAGGATCAGTGTTTCCTTTTTAAACTGCTACACTGAGACTCTTTGAGAAAGCGGGCCCTGGTCCTCGATGTGATTTTAGCTTAATACCAATGACCACAGTCAAACCATAGACTCCTGGATGTGAGGAACTGAATAGGACATCAACTTATTAGGATCAACTCAATTTGTGGGGGCAGTATGCGTGTCATATACAGTACTTTGTAGTGATTGGTTAGTATGACAATAAATTAAGTATACTGTATCACACTTGTGCTCCACCTCTACTAGTATTAAAGCTATACTTTATATATGTATTTAATGTTAATGTACATTGATGCAAACCCTTTACTGTAAGATTCGTGTACTTCGGACATACTGGGACAGCAAAAAGGGTTTCTTGGGTGTAAATATGTTCCTCAGCCATTTAACATTTATATTCTAACACCTTATCTTGAGATACAGATTAATGAACTTGTTACGAAGGCATCAGAGGAAATATAATTTGTTCATTAAATTGACTGCCTTAGGTGAAATGTGATGAGTCAAAGGCTTCAAAAGGGAAACTTCTAACAAACTCAACAACTGGAGAGGGACCTGGAGAGGGAACTGGAGGGAGACATGGAGAGGGACCTGAAGGGAGGGAGGGACCTGGAGAGGGACCTGGAGAGGGACCTGGAGGGAGACCTGGAGAGGGACCTGGAGAGGGACCTGGAGAGGAAACTGGAGAGGGACCTGGAGGGAGGGAGGGACCTGGAGAGGGACCTGGAGAGGGACCTGGAGGGAGGGAGGGACCTGGAGAGGGACCTGGAGAGGGACCTGGAGGGAGACATGGAGAGGGACCTGGAGGGAGGGAGGGACCTGGAGGGAGACCTGGAGAGGGACCTGAAGGGAGGGAGGGACCTGGAGAGGGACCTGGAGAGGGACCTGGAGGGAGACCTGGAGAGGGACCTGGAGAGGGACCTGGAGAGGGACCTGGAGGGAGACCTGGAGAGGGACCTGGAGAGGGACCTGGAGAGGGACCTGGAGAGGGACCTGGAGGGAGACCTGGAGAGGGACCTGGAGAGGGACCTGGAGAGGGACCTGGAGGGAGACCTGGAGAGGGACCTGGAGAGGGACCTGGAGGGAGACCTGGAGAGGGACCTGGAGAGGGACCTGGAGGGAGACCTGAGAGGGACCTGAAGGGAGGGAGGGACCTGGAGAGGGACCTGGAGAGGGACCTGGAGGGAGACCTGGAGAGGGACCTGAAGGGAGGGAGGGACCTGGAGAGGGACCTGAAGGGAGGGAGGGACCTGGAGAGGGACCTGGAGAGGGACCTGGAGGGAGGGAGGGACCTGGAGAGGGACCTGGAGGGAGACATGGAGAGGGACCTGAAGGGAGGGAGGGACCTGGAGAGGGACCTGAAGGGACGGGAGGGACCTGGAGAGGGACCTGGAGAGGGACCTGGAGGGAGACCTGGAGAGGGACCTGGAGAGGGACCTGGAGGGAGACCTGGAGAGGGACCTGGAGGGAGACATGGAGAGGGACCTGAAGGGAGGGAGGGACCTGGAGAGGGACCTGAAGGGAGGGAGGGACCTGGAGAGGGACCTGGAGAGGGACCTGGAGGGAGACCTGGAGAGGGACCTGGAGAGGGACCTGGAGAGGGACCTGGAGGGAGACCTGGAGAGGGACCTGGAGAGGGACCTGGAGGGAGACCTGGAGAGGGACCTGGAGAGGGACCTGGAGGGGGACCTGGAGAGGGACCTGGAGAGGGACCTGGGAGAGGGACCTGGAGGGAGACCTGGAGAGGGACCTGGAGAGGGACCTGGAGGGAGACCTGGAGAGGGACCTGGAGAGGGACCTGGAGAGGGACCTGGAGGGAGACCTGGAGAGGGACCTGGAGAGGGACCTGGAGGGAGACCTGGAGAGGGACCTGGAGAGGGACCTGGAGAGGGACCTGGAGGGAGACCTGAGAGGGACCTGAAGGGAGGGAGGGACCTGGAGAGGGACCTGGAGAGGGACCTGGAGGGAGACCTGGAGAGGGACCTGAAGGGAGGGAGGGACCTGGAGAGGGACCTGAAGGGAGGGAGGGACCTGGAGAGGGACCTGGAGAGGGACCTGGAGGGAGGGAGGGACCTGGAGAGGGACCTGGAGGGAGACATGGAGAGGGACCTGAAGGGAGGGAGGGACCTGGAGAGGGACCTGAAGGGAGGGAGGGACCTGGAGAGGGACCTGGAGAGGGACCTGGAGGGAGACCTGGAGAGGGACCTGGAGAGGGACCTGGAGGGAGACCTGGAGAGGGACCTGGAGGGAGACATGGAGAGGGACCTGAAGGGAGGGAGGGACCTGGAGAGGGACCTGAAGGGAGGGAGGGACCTGGAGAGGGACCTGGAGAGGGACCTGGAGGGAGACCTGGAGAGGGACCTGGAGAGGGACCTGGAGAGGGACCTGGAGGGAGACCTGGAGAGGGACCTGGAGAGGGACCTGGAGGGAGACCTGGAGAGGGACCTGGAGAGGGACCGGGAGGGAGACCTGGAGAGGGACCTGGAGAGGGACCTGGAGAGGGACCTGGAGGGAGACCTGGAGAGGGACCTGAAGGGAGGGAGGGACCTGGAGAGGGACCTGGAGAGGGACCTGGAGGGAGACCTGGAGAGGGACCTGAAGGGAGGGAGGGACCTGGAGAGGGACCTGAAGGGAGGGAGGGACCTGGAGAGGGACCTGGAGAGGGACCTGGAGAGGGACCTGGAGGGAGACCTGGAGAGGGACCTGGAGAGGGACCTGGAGGGAGACCTGGAGAGGGACCTGAAGGGAGGGAGGGACCTGGAGAGGGACCTGGAGGGAGACCTGGAGGGAGACCTGGAGAGGGACCTGGAGGGAGACCTGGAGAGGGACCTGGAGAGGGACCTGGAGAGGGACCTGGAGGGAGACCTGGAGAGGGACCTGGAGAGGGACCTGGAGGGAGACCTGGAGAGGGACCTGGAGAGGGACCTGGAGAGGGACCTGGAGGGAGACCTGGAGAGGGACCTGAAGGGAGGGAGGGACCTGGAGAGGGACCTGGAGAGGGACCTGGAGAGGGACCTGGAGGGAGACCTGGAGAGGGACCTGGAGAGGGACCTGGAGAGGGACCTGGAGGGAGACCTGGAGAGGGACCTGGAGAGGGACCTGGAGAGGGACCTGGAGGGAGACCTGGAGAGGGACCTGAAGGGAGGGAGGGACCTGGAGAGGGACCTGGAGAGGGACCTGGAGGGAGACCTGGAGAGGGACCTGAAGGGAGGGAGGGACCTGGAGAGGGACCTGGAGAGGGACCTGGAGTGAGACCTGGAGAGGGACCTGGAGAGGGACCTGGAGGGAGACCTGGAGAGGGACCTGAAGGGAGGGAGGGACCTGGAGAGGGACCTGGAGGGAGACCTGGAGGGAGACCTGGAGAGGGACCTGGAGAGGGACCTGGAGGGAGACCTGGAGAGGGACCTGGAGAGGGACCTGGAGGGAGACCTGGAGGGAGACCTGGAGGGAGACCTGGAGGGAGACCTGGAGAGGGACCTGGAGGGAGACCTGGAGAGGGACCTGGAGAGGGACCTGGAGAGGGACCTGGAGGGAGACCTGGAGAGTGACCTGGAGAGGGACCTGGAGAGGGACCTGGAGGGAGACCTGGAGGGAGACCTGGAGAGGGACCTGGAGGGAGACCTGGAGGGAGACCTGGAGAGGGACCTGGAGAGGGACCTGGAGAGGGACCTGGAGGGAGACCTGGAGAGGGACCTTGAGGGAGACCTGGAGAGGGACCTGGAGGGAGACCTGGAGAGGGACCTGGAGGGAGACCTGGAGGGAGAACTGGAGAGGGACCTGGAGAGGGACCTGGAGAGGGACCTGGAGACTGACCTGGAGAGGGACCTGGAGGGAGACCTGGAGAGGGACCTGGAGAGGGACCTGGAGAGGGACCTGGAGAGGGCATTGTTGCCTTAAAGAGCAAATCAACCTTCTGAAATGTTTATTTCCCTTCAAGGGACCTTTTAACAAACATAAGAGGAGCCCAATCTTAACTGTCGCTGCAGAAAGTTTTTTATTGCTGAAAGTAATCTATAATTCATTATTGTGAGTGGATCAAAGTGACATATTGTGTCCCGGTGATGTTTCTTTAATTGCCTGTATTTGATTATCTTGGCTATGAATATAATCCCCTGAGGATAATCACGGACACGTGTTGCAACAAGCCTCAAAACTCTGAATTATCCTCGATAACCTTGATTAATGATGGACATAAAGTAGTATCACATGCTTATTGACTCTGAAGCTGCTACATCAGGAGCACTTCACGATCTCTAATTAAACATCGTTTACAGCAATTAGCAGTGATGGAGGGAACGTAGCAGAAAGGAGGGATAGAGCCGTGGTTTCAAGGACATCTGGTCATTTGCTTATAAAATATGTACTTCAATTGGAACTATGTGGATTGTTATACTTATATTAGCAAATGTAATGATAGGAGAGCATTTCATTGTACTGTGTGCACTTCACTGTATCCCATGCATTTAAAAAATGTACTTCAATTTCATTTTATTTGTTGTTTTCTCTGTTTGTTGTCATAGGTAGGTAGGTGGTGGAGGTAGGCTATATGCTTCAGACAGTCTGCAATATGAATGTCCTCATTTCTATACAGCCAGAAAGGAGTACAGGGCTCAAGCAACATGGGAAATGTAGGAAAGAACAGGAAACTACACAAATAATTACCCTCATCCATCAAAGATGATTAGTACTGTAGAGGCTTCACTAGACTGCAGATCTGGGCTCTCCAACCCTGTTCCTGGAGAGATACCATCCTATAGGCTTGAACTCCAACCCTGCTCCTGGAGAGATACCATCATGTAGGCTTTAACTCCAACCCTGTTGGGACAGCCGAAGAACCCTTTTTTAAGAGTGTACAGTAGTAAACAATAAATATTACCTAAACCCACCTTTCACCACAATCTGTAGAGCAGTATTCTTTTAAAATACATCCGTTAAAAAAAAGTACATTCATCTTGTGTTTCTTGTGGACAAGAGAAATCAATGAATGAGGAGCACCAGAAGCACAAGGTTCAGTCTGTCCAGTTGGCAAAACCCCATACGTTATAGTCAGCCAAAGGGTCAGAGAGATGGATGGATAGATGGATGGATGAGCAGAGAGGGATAGAGAGTATGCGAGGCGATCAGACAGTGAAAAAGAGGGATGTCCATTATTGGGCTCGTCTCTATTCATTCACCACAGCTCTCTAAGGATGCAACGGTTAATCATTTGTCCTAATTATAAATGAGGCATCTCTCTCTCTTTTTTCTCTCTCTATCTAACCCCCCTTCTCTCTCTCTAATAAATTGGGGGAATAAAGATACTGAAGAAGTATAGGTGGGTGTCCTCAGAGCAGATCAGTTTACCTTCCTCTGCACCTTACAGTAGCAAACACATGTTATTTCATTCTATAAGTCCTTCATGAAATGGTTAACTATGTTCTGTAGTCAGAGCATGGTCTAATAATCATCTTTTTTAACACAAATTCATCTGTACGACAAAAAATCATCATTGAGGAAATGCTTCCACTGGATTATCTGAACACAGGCAGATGATCAACTGATGTTTTTGTATGTGACTGTATCCATGTACATCTTGATATTTCTAACATGAATCTGTGTGAAGTCATACAGTGCCTTCAGAAAGTATTCATACCTCTTGACTTATTAAAAAAATAAAATCTAAATGGGTTAAATATAATTGTTTTCTCTCAGCCATTTACACACAGTACCCTATAACGAGAACGTGAAAACATGTTTTTAGAAATATTTGCAAATGAAATACTGAAATACATTCACACCCCGAGTGAATACATGTTAGAATTACCTTTGGCAGTGATTACAGCTGTGAGTCCTTAAGTCTCTTAAAGCTTTGCACACCTGGATTGTCTGATATTTGCATATGTATATTTGGCCTTGTATTTTAGGTTATTGTCCTGCGGAAGTGTGAATTTGTCTCCCAGTGTCTGTTGGAAAGCAGACTGAACCAGGTTTTCCTCTAGGATTTTGTCTGTGCTTAGCTCTATTGTTTGCCGATAACAAGCATACCCATAACATGACGCAGCCACCACCATGCTTGCAAATATGAAGAGTGGTACTCAGTGATGTGTTGTATTGGATTTGCACCAAACATAACACTTTGTATTCAGGCCATAACGTTTATTTCTTAGCCACATTTTTTCCAGTTTTACTTTAGTGCCTTAATGCAAACAGGATGCATGTTTTGGAATATTTGTATTCTGTACAGGCTTCCTTCTTTTCACTCTGTCATTTAGGTTAGTATTTTGGAGTTACTACAATGTTGTTGATCCATCCTCAGTTTTCTCCTATCACAGCCGTTAAACTACGGAACTGTTTTAAAGTCACCAACGGCCTCATGGTGAAATCCATTTACATTTACATTACATTTAAGTCATTTAGCAGACGCTCTTATCCAGAGCGACTTACAAAATGGTGCATTCACCTTATGATATCCAGTGGAACAACCACTTTACAATAGTGCATCTAAATATTTTAAGGGGGGGGGGGGGGGTTAGAAGGATTACTTTATCCTATCCGAGGTATTCCTTAAAGAGGTGGGGTTTCAGGTGTCTCCGGAAGGTGGTGATTGACTCCGCTGTCCTGGCGTCGTGAGGGAGCTTGTTCCACCATTGGGGTGCCAGAGCAGCGAACAGTTTTGACTGGGCTGAGCGGGAACTGTGCTTCCTCAGAGGTAGGGGGGCCAGCAGGCCAGTGGTGGATGAACGCAGTGCCCTTGTTTGGGTGTAGGGCCTGATCAGAGCCTGAAGGTATGGAGGTGCCGTTCCCTTCACAGCTCCGTAGGCAATCACCATGGTCTTGTAGCGGATGCGAGCTTCAACTGGAAGCCAGTGGAGAGAGCGGAGGAGCGGGGTGACGTGAGAGAACTTGGGAAGGTTGAACACCAGACGGGCTGCGGCGTTCTGGATGAGTTGTAGGGGTTTAATGGCACAGGCAGGAAGCCCAGCCAACAGCGAGTTGCAGTAATCCAGACGGGAGATGACAAGTGCCTGGATTAGGACCTGCGCCGCTTCCTGTGTGAGGCAGGGTCGTACTCTGCGAATGTTGTAGAGCATGAACCTACAGGATCGGGTCACCGCCTTGATGTTAGTGGAGAACGACAGGGTGTTGTCCAGGATCACGCCAAGGTTCTTAGCACTCTGGGAGGAGGACACAAGGGAGTTGTCAACCGTGATGGCGAGATCATGGAACGGGCAGTCCTTCCCCGGGAGGAAGAGCAGCTCCGTCTTGCCGAGGTTCAGCTTGAGCTGGTGATCCGTCATCCACACTGATATGTCTGACAGACATGCAGAGATGCGATTCGCCGCCTGGTTATCAGAAGGGGGAAAGGAGAAGATTAATTGTGTGTCGTCTGCATAGCAATGATAGGAGAGACCATGTGAGGATATGACAGAGCCAAGTGACTTGGTGTATAGCGAGAATAGGAGAGGGCCTAGAACAGAGCCCTGGGGGACACCAGTGGTGAGAGCGCATGGTGCGGAGACAGATTCTCGCCACGCCACCTGGTAGGAGCGACCTGTCAGGTAGGACGCAATCCAAGCGTGGGCCGCGCCGGAGATGCCCAACTCGGAGAGGGTGGAGAGGAGGATCTGATGGTTCACAGTATCAAAGGCAGCAGATAGGTCTAGAAGTATGAGAGCAGAGGAGAGAGAGTTAGCTTTAGCAGTGCGGAGAGCCTCCGTGACACAGAGAAGAGCAGTCTCAGTTGAATGCCCAGTCTTGAAACCTGACTGATTAGGATCAAGAAGGTAATTCTGAGAGAGATAGCAGGAGAGCTGGCCAAGGACGGCACGTTCAAGAGTTTTGGAGAGAAAAGAAAGAAGGGATACTGGTCTGTAGTTGTTGACATCGGAGGGATCGAGTGTAGGTTTTTTCAGAAGGGGTGCAACTCTCGCTCTCTTGAAGACGGAAGGGACGTAGCCAGCGGTCAAGGATGAGTTGATGAGCGTGGTGAGGAAGGGGAGAAGGTCTCCGGAAATGGTCTGGAGAAGGGAGGAGGGGATAGGGTCAAGTGGGCAGGTTGTTGGGCGGCCGGCCGTCACAAGACGCGAGATTTCATCTGGAGAGAGAGGGGAGAAAGAGGTCAAAGCACAGGGTAGGGCAGTGTGAGCAGGACCAGCGGTGTCGTTTGACTTAGCAAACGAGGATCGGATATCGTCAACCTTCTTTTCAAAATGGTTGACGAAGTCATCCGCAGAGAGGGAGGAGGGGGGGGAGGGGGAGGAGGATTCAGGAGGGAGGAGAAGGTAGCAAAGAGCTTCCTAGGGTTAGAGGCAGATGCTTGGAATTTAGAGTGGTAGAAAGTGGCTTTAGCAGCAGAGACAGAAGAGGAGAATGTAGAGAGGAGTGAGTGAAAGGATGCCAGGTCCGCAGGGAGGCGAGTTTTCCTCCATTTCCGCTCGGCTGCCCGGAGCCCTGTTCTGTGAGCTCGTAGTGAGTCGTCGAGCCACGGAGCAGGAGGGGAGGACCGAGCCGGCCTGGAGGATAGGGGACAGAGAAAATTAAAGGATGCAGAAAGGGAGGAGAGGAGGGTTGAGGAGGCAGAATCAGGAGATAGGTTGGAGAAGGTTTGAGCAGAGGGAAGAGATGATAGGATGGAAGAGGAGAGAGTAGCGGGAGAGAGAGAGCGAAGGTTGGGACGGCGCAATACCATCCGAGTAGGGGCAGAGTGAGAAGTGTTGGATGAGAGCAAGAGGGAAAAGGATACAAGGTAGTGGTCGGAGATTTGGAGGGGAGTTGCAATGAGATTAGTGGAAGAACAGCATCTAGTAAAGATGAGGTCAAGCGTATTGCCTGCCTTGTGAGTAGGGGGGAAGGTGAGAGGGTGAGGTCAAAAGAGGAGAGGAGTGGAAAGAAGGAGGCAGAGAGGAATGAGTCAAAGGTAGACGAGGGGAGGTTAAAGTCACCCAGAACTGTGAGAGGTGAGCCATCCTCAGGAAAGGAACTTATCAAGGCGTCAAGCTCATTGATGAACTCTCCAAGGGAACCTGGAGGGCGATAAATGATAAGGATGTTAAGCTTGAAAGGGCTGGTAACTGTGACAGCATGGAATTCAAATGAGGAGATAGACAGATGGGTCAGGGGAGAAAGAGAGAATGTCCACTTGGGAGAGATGAGGATTCCAGTGCCACCACCCCGCTGGCTCGATGCTCTAGGGGTATGCGAGAACACGTGGGCAGACGAAGAGAGAGCAGTAGGAGTAGCAGTGTTATCTGTGGTAATCCATGTTTCCGTCAGCGCCAGGAAGTCTAGGGACTGGAGGGTAGCATAGGCTGAGATGAACTCAGCTTTGTTGGCTGCAGACCGGCAGTTCCAGAGGCTGCCGGAGACCTGGAACTCCACGTGGGTCGTGCGCGCTGGGACCACCAGGTTGGAGTGGCAGCGGTGTGAAGCGTTTGTATGGCCTGTGCAGAGAGGAGAGAACAGGGATAGACAGACACATAGTTGACAAGCTACGGAAGTGTTGTTTCTTGTATTATTGTCTCCTGTGTCTTTAGAGAACTGTTTCACTTTGATATCCTTTTTCTTCTGTCCTGATTTTCTCTTTCTTTTCTTCTGTTAACTAGATATTCTTTGTTGTTCTTCGTTAGCTAGCTAGCTTCTTCCAAAAGAGTCCCTAGCAACTGCTTAGCAACTGGTAAACAATTCAGCTAGCTAAGATAACTACAATTTTATGAGAAATAGTTATTTTTCAAAAGCCTATCTTCTTTGATTGTTGCTTGTTTTTTCTCCTATTCAGTCTTGCAGTTTTCTTTAGCTTTTTTCCGATGTACTTCACTCTAAAAACCATGTAAATTTCAATATTTGTAGGAGCTCATTTTTCAGATGCTGCTGCTCAAATTGGAGTTCCGGAACATAAATCCCTGAGCGGTTTCCTTCCTCTCTGGTAACTGAGTCAGGACGGACGCTTTTATCTTTGTAGTGACTGGGTGTATTGATACACCATCCAAAGTGTAGTTAATAACTTCACCATGCTCAAAGGGATATTCAATGTCTGCCTTCTTAGTTTTTACCCATCTACCAATAGGTGCCCTTCTTTGCGAGGCTTTGGAAAACCTCCTTGGTCTTTGTGGTTAATTGTGTAATTGTATCTGTGGGGCACAGAGATGAGGTAGTCATTCAAAATCATGTTAAACACTATTATTGCACACAGAGGGAGTCTATGCAACTTATTATATAACTTGTTAAACACATGTTTACCCCTGAACTTATTTAGGCTTGCTGTAACAAAGGGGTTGAATACCTACTGACTCAAGACATTTCAGCTTTTCATTTTTCTTAGTATTTAATATATATATATTTTTTTTACAAAAACATGATTACACTTTGACATTATGGGGTATTGTGTATAGGCCAGTGACACAAAATCTCAATTTAATCCATTTAAAATGTAGGCTGTAACACAACAAAATTTGGAAAAAGTGTGAATACTTTCTGAAGGCACTGTATGTGAATAAATCACTGCTAGTGATGACTTTAATTAAATCATGGCAGTGACCAACGTCCAGTCCCTCTCCTTCAATTAATTCACATCACTTCTTCCAGATTAACGTCGGCTACTTTGTGAATTAGAAATATTACCCCCTTTATTAGAGAGAGAGACAGGGATGATCTATTGCTTATTAATAAAACACTTTGACACTGATAAATATATAACATGACCATGAAACCCAGAAATTAATCTCCATTTCAGAATTGTCCTGTGTTCATTAATCTATTTTACCTCGGAATTGGGAATATTCATGACTTGCTATATAATAGATAGTACTGCATGTGACGACAATGCCATTGCTCTTAGTTCCTGATGAATGTTGCACATGATCATGGATATCACTCTGGATAGACGATAGACAGACTACAGGGTTACTGGTCAATGATTTACATGGGAAAACGTGTTGCTTTTTGTCACCATGCCTCCTAGCCCCTGTGTTTTACACGCTTAGACAAAAGGCCTCCAAAAGGGTTCTGAGGCTGTCCCCATAGGATAACCCTATTTTGGTTCCAGGTAGAACCCTTTTTGGTTCCAGGTAGAACTCTTTTTGGTTCTAGGTAGAACCCTTTTTGGTTCCAGGTAGAACTCCTTTTGGTTTTAGGTAGAACTCTTTTTGGTTCTAGGTAGAACCCTTTTTGGTTCCAGGTAGAACCCTTTTTGGTTCCAGGTAGAACTCTTTTTGGTTCTAGGTAGAACCCTTTTTGGTTCCAGGAAGAACTCTTTTTGGTTCTAGGTAGAACCCTTATTGGTTCCAGGTAGAACTCTTTTTGGTTCTAGGTAGAACTCTTTTGGGTTCCATGTAGAACCCTCTGTGGAAAAGTATACACATGAAACCCAAAAGGGTTCTACCTAGAACCAAAAGGGTTCTACCTTTTTCTAAGAGTGTATACTGTATATCTACATATCACGCCTTGTCACATTGCAAAACTCAAAAGCTTGCTTCTTGTATTGTATAAAAAAAATGGTCATAGTGTGTGGGAAATGTGATGATGTTGATGACTATTATTCGATGGAAGAACAGTGACGTGATTAGAGCTGCACCCCCTGACGTGATTAGAGTTGCACCCCCTGACGTGATTAGAGTTGCACCCCCTAATCCATTAGAAAGCCTGTTTGAAACCAAAGTTCTATTTGTCAAGGTTGGAGTGGTTATTTGCATCTCGACGACGGGGCCTTTTGCTGCTCAGTCGCTGTTATTGAACTACTGTATCAGAATTCCAGACGAGATACTTTGACACATGCAATTAGTATATATATTATTTTTTTCCCCAAATGGAACCATATTCCTTACATAGTGCACCACTCTTGACCAGGCCCAATAGGGGAATATGGTGCTATTTGAGACGCACCCTGTCACGCCCTGACCTGAGAGAGCCTTTTTATGTCTCTATTTAGGTTTGGTCAGGGTGTGATTTGGGTGGGCATTCTATGTCTGTATTTCTATGTTGGGGATTGCTTTGTTTCGGCCGGGTATGGCTCCCAATCAGGAACAGCTGTACATCGTTGTTGCTGATTGGGAGTCATACTTAGGCAGCATGTTTTTCCTTTGGGTTTGGTGGGTAGATATTTTCTGTTTAGTGTTTTACACCTGACAGAACTGTTTGGCTGTCGGTTTCTTGTTTTTTTATGTTTATAGTGTTCTATCTTCAATAAATTCATGTATGAGCACTAATCACGCTGCACCTTGGTTCACTCTCTCCAAAGACAGCCGTTACAGATCTACCCACCAAAAACGGACCAAGCAGCGTGGAGGGGAGCAGCACCAGCAGTGGAGGAAGCAGCGTGCTCGGGAGGTGATGGCATCCTGGTCGCTGGAGGAATTGGAGGGAAGAATAGACTGGACTTGGAAACAGCTATTTGACCATTGCGACAACCTGCCGGGGAAGCAGGTGGAGGTAAAGAGGCAGCCCCAAAAATTCTTTGGGGGGGGGCACACGGGGAGATTGGCGGAGTCAGGCGTTAGACCTGAGCCAACTCCCCGTGCTTACCGGAAGTGGCGTGGTACTGGTCAGGCACCGTGTTATGCGGTAGAGTGCACGGTGTCTCCAGTGCGCGCTCATAGCCCGGTGCGCTACATCCCAGCCCCCCGCAAGTGCCATGCTAGAGTGGGCATCGAGCCAGGACGGGTTGTGCAGGCCGTGCGCTCTAGACCTCCAGTGCGTCTTCAGGACCCGGTCTATCCTGTGCCTGCGCCCAGAACCAGGCCTCCTGCATGTCTTCCCAGCCTGGTGAGTCCTGTGCCTGCGCCCAGAGCCAGGCCTCCTGCAGGACCCATGCCAAATCTTTTTAGTTTCCTGAGGGGGAATAGGCTTTGTCGTGCCCTCTTCACAACTGTCTTGGTGTGTTTGGACCATTCTAATTTGTTGCTGATGTGGACACCAAGGAATTTGAAGCTCTCAACCTGCTCCACTACAGCCCCGTCGATGAGAATGGGGATGTGCTCGGTGCTCCTTTTCCTGTAGTCCACAATCATCTCCTTAGTCTTGGTTACATTGAGGGATAGGTTGTTATTCTGATACCACCCGGCCAGGTCTCTGACCTCCTCCCTATAGGCTGTCTCGTCGTTGTCGGTGATCAGGCCTACCACTGTTGTGTCGTCAGCAAACTTAATGATGGTGTTGGAGTCGTGCCTGGCCATGCAGTCGTGGGTGAACAGGGAGTACAGGAGGGGACTGAGCACGCCCCCCTGGGGAGCTCCAGTGTTGAGGATCAGCGTGGCAGATGTGTTGTTACCTACCCTCACCACCTGGGGGCGGCCCGTCAGGAAGTCCAGGATCCAGTTGCAGAGGGAGGTGTTTAGTCCCAGGTTCCTTAGCTTAGTGATGAGCTTTGAGGGTACTATGGTGTTGAACGCTGAGCTGTAGTCAATGAATAGCATTCTCACATAGGTGTTCCTTTTGTCCAGGTGGGAAAGGGCAGTGTGGAGTGCAATAGAGATTGCATCATATGTGGATCTGTTTGGGCGGTATGCAAATAGGAGTGGTGTTGATGTGAGCCATTACCAGCCTTTCAAAGCACTTCATGGCTACGGACGTGAGTGCTACAGGTCTGTAGTCATTTAGACAGGTTGCCTTTGTGTTCTTGGGCACAGGGACTATGGTGGTCTGCTTGAAGCATGTTGCTATTACAGACTCAATCAGGGACATGTTGAAAATGTCAGTGAAGACACCTGCCAGTTGGTCAGCACATGCCCGGAGCACACGTCCTGGTAATCCATCTGGCCCCGCAGCCTTGTGAATGTTGACCTGTTTAAAGGTCTTACTCACGTCGGCTACGGAGAGCATGATCACACAGTCGTCCGGAACAGCTGATGCTCTCATGCATGCCTCAGTGTTGCTTGCCTTGAAGCGAGCATAGAAGTGATATAGCTCGTCTGGTAGGCTCGTGTCACTGGGCAGCTTGCGGCTGTGCTTCCCTTTGCAGTCTGTAATAGTTTGCAAGCCCTGCCACATCCGACGAGCGTCGGAGCCGGTGTAGTATGATTCAATCTTAGCCCTGTATTGATGCTTTGCCTGTTTGATGGTTCGCCGCAGGGCATAGCAGGATTTCTTGTAAGCTTCCGGGTTAGAGTCCCGCACCTTGAAAGCGGCAGCTCTACCCTTTAGCTCAGTGCAAATGTTGCCTGTAATCCATGGCTTCTGGTTGGGGTATGTACGTACAGTCACTGTGGGGACGACGTCCTCAATGCACTTATTGATAAAGCCAGTGACTGATGTGGTGTATTCCTCAATGTCATCGGAAGAATCCCGGAACATGTTCCAGTCTGTGATAGCAAAACAGTCCTGTAGTTTAGCATCTGCTTCATCTGACCATTTTTTTATAGACCGAGTCACTGGTGCTTCCTGCTTTAAATTTTGCTTGTAAGCAGGAATCAGGAGGATAGAGTTATGGTCGGATTTACCAAATGGAGGGCGAGGGAGAGCTTTGTACGCGTCTCTGTGTGTGGAGTACAGGTGATCTAGAATTTTTTTTCCCTCTGTGGCTGGATATAAATTGAGAGGGGAAAAAAAGATTAGGAAGTAACATATTTCCCCCGACAGCACATGATACACAGACGGATACATCAGAGCGACCATATTGTCTGCACCAAAAAAAACTGAATAACTATCATAATTATGGTGCCCAGGTAATTCTATGTAGGTTGTATGATTCAATGATAATTGTGTCTGAGCTCCGTCATTAGCTTGATATAAAAGCCTTTTATTTACATGCAAAACATAAGGGGAAAGACATTGATGGGGAGTTGAAAGGCCTCTGAATATGTGCTACTGTACTCCCATGTAGCGCTCTCAACACTTTCTTCCTCCCCGTAGAAAAACCTTTTATCGGTCGTCTCGCTCAATATGAACGTCTCTCTTTAGCACTTCAATCTGAGGCTTTTAGTTTTGTCTTAATAGCGACACCCCTGAGAATCTTCCCTGTTGACTGCTGACTCAAGGCTTAGTCTGTTTTCACTGCTTTATGGGTTGTAGATGGAGGGTTTACGCCACATGTGTCAAACTCATTCCACAGAGGTCTGAGTGTCTGCGGGTTTTTACTCCTCCCTTGTACTTGATTGATGAATTAAGGTCACTAATTAGTAAAGAACTCACCTGGTTGTCTAGGGCTTAATTGAAAGTAAAAAAACAAAAAACCTGCAGACACTAGGTTCTCCATGGAATGAGTTTGACACCCCTTGGTTTATGTAAAGGGAAGGGATATCTATGAAGCACACTTATAGTTCCCATCTCTACATTGATATGAATTAGGGTTTTCTGAAAACCATTTAAATAATCTGAGGACTTCATCTGTTAGTATTTCTAGCATCATCTCAGGGAGAGATATTTGATGGGCTTTAGTTTGGGAAGATGAGTCACCCACCTGAGTGAGACACCGTTAGCTAATCTCTGCTTCCATAATCAGACTCAACACTGACCTCATTTTTCCAGATTAAAATACTAATTTCCTCCCTCATATAGAAAAAAAACATGCTCCAAGATATGGGCTTTCATTGCAGGTTTAGAAAGTGTTGTACAATTGAATGGATCTAATACTAGTTTTTTGTCAAAGGTCAGAAAGTGGAACACACTGCAGTGATTGAAAGATATCCTGCTGAGATTGAGGATATCCTAATATGGATGCCGTACTCACAACGTATTGTTTTTTATTTATTTACAGAGACATGAAAGTGAATGCTTGAACAGCAGTAACAACTGTCATGTGGAAAAGAGAGGGTACAGCTAACAAATGTAGCAATTAGCTAGAATACAATGCACTGTGGTCGACAGATTTAACTGTAAAAACGACAGTAATCCGTCACAGTGCATTTAATCACGTTGTCCCTGGCATGACACTACAGATAGGATATGTAGTCATGGAAACACTGCCATGTTACATTGTTGCATGTTCACAGAAACATATCTACTAGCTAGTTCCAACAGGAGACCATATAGCATAGCTTTAGATTTAATAGGATACCATAAAGCCTACCTTTATTTTCAATAGGATACCATATAACAAGTTCCAATAGGAGACCATATAACTAGTTCCAATAGGATACCATATAACAAGTTCCAATAGGAGACCATATAACTAGTTCCAATAGGAGGCCATATAACTAGTTCCAATAGGAGACCATATAACTAGTTCCAATAGGAGACCATATAACTAGTTCCAATAGGAGGCCATATAACTAGTTCCAATAGGAGGCCATATAACTAGTTCCATTAGGAGGCCATATAACTAGTTCCAATAGGCCATATAACTAGTTCCAATAGGAGACCATATAACTAGTTCCAATAGGAGACTATATAACAAGTTCCAATAGGAGGCCATACAACTAGTTCCAATAGGAGGCCATATAACTAGTTCCAATAGGAGACCATATAACTAGTTCCAATAGGAGACCATATAACTAGTTCCAATAGGATACCATATAACTAGTTCCAATAGGAGACCATATAACTAGTTCCAATAGGAGACTATATAACTAGTTCCAATAGGAGACCATATAACTAGTTCCAGTAGGAGGCCATATAACTAGTTCCAATAGGAGACCATATAACTAGTTCCAATAGGAGACCATATAACTAGTTCCAATAGGAGGCCATACAACTAGTTCCAATAGGAGACCATATAACTAGTTCCAATAGGATACCATATAACTAGTTCCAATAGGAGACCATATAACTAGTTCCATTAGGAGACTATATAACTAGTTCCAATAGGAGACCATATAACTAGTTCCAATAGGAGACTATATAACTAGTTCCAATAGGAGACCATATAACTAGTTCCAATAGGAGACTATATAACTAGTTTCAATAGGAGGCCATATAACTAGTTCCAATAGGAGGCCATATAACTAGTTCCAATAGGAGGCCATATAACTAGTTCCAATAGGCCATATAACTAGTTCCAATAGGAGACCATATAACTAGTTCCAGTAGGAGGCCATATAACTAGTTCCAATAGGAGACTATATAACTAGTTCCAATAGGAGACCATATAACTAGTTCCAATAAGAGACCATATAACTAGTTCCAATAGGAGGCCATATAACTAGTTCCAATAGGAGGCCATATAACTAGTTCCATTAGGAGACCATATAACTAGTTCCAATAGGAGACCATATAACTAGTTTCAATAGGAGGCCATATAACTAGTTCCAATAGGAGACTATATAACTAGTTCCAATAGGAGACCATATAACTAGTTCCAATAAGAGACCATATAACTAGTTCCAATAGGAGGCCATATAACTAGTTCCAATAGGAGGCCATATAACTAGTTCCAATAGGATACCATATAACTAGTTCCAATAGGAGGCCATATAACTAGTTCCAATAGGAGACTATATAACTAGTTCCAATAGGAGACCATATAACTAGTTCCAATAGGAGACCATATAACTAGTTCCAATAGGAGGCCATATAACTAGTTCCAATAGGAGACCATATAACTAGTTCCAATAGGAGGCCATATAACTAGTTCCAGTAGGAGGCCATATAACTAGTTCCAATAGGAGGCCATATAACTAGTTCCAATAGGAGGCCATATAACTAGTTCCAATAGGAGGCCATATAACTAGTTTCAATAGGAGGCCATATAACTAGTTCCATTAGGAGACCATATAACTAGTTTCAATAGGAGGCCATATAACTAGTTCCATTAGGAGGCCATATAACTAGTTCCAATAGGCCATATAACTAGTTCCAATAGGAGACCATATAACTAGTTCCAATAGGAGACTATATAACTAGTTCCAATAGGAGGCCATATAACTAGTTCCAATAGGAGGCCATATAACTAGTTCCAATAGGAGACCATATAACTAGTTCCAATAGGAGACCATATAACTAGTTCCAATAGGAGACCATATAACTAGTTCCAATAGGAGGCCATATAACTAGTTCCAATAGGAGACCATATAACTAGTTCCATTAGGAGGCCATATAACTAGTTCCATTAGGAGGCCATATAACTAGTTCCAATAGGCCATATAACTAGTTCCAATAGGAGGCCATATAACTAGTTCCAATAGGAGGCCATATAACTAGTTCCATTAGGAGACCATATAACTAGTTTCAATAGGAGGCCATATAACTAGTTCCATTAGGAGGCCATATAACTAGTTCCAATAGGCCATATAACTAGTTCCAATAGGAGGCCATATAACTACTTCCAATAGGAGGCCATATAACTAGTTCCATTAGGAGACCATATAACTAGTTTCAATAGGAGGCCATATAACTAGTTCCATTAGGAGGCCATATAACTAGTTCCAATAGGCCATATAACTAGTTCCAATAGGAGACCATATAACTAGTTCCAATAGGAGACCATATAACTAGTTCCAATAGGAGGCCATATAACTAGTTCCAATAGGAGACCATATAACTAGTTCCATTAGGAGGCCATATAACTAGTTCCAATAGGCCATATAACTAGTTCCAATAGGAGGCCATATAACTAGTTCCAATAGGAGGCCATATAACTAGTTCCATTAGGAGACCATATAACTAGTTCCAATAGGAGACCACATAACTAGTTTCAATAGGAGACCATATAACTAGTTCCAATAGGAGACCATATAACTAGTTCCAATAGGAGACCATATAACTAGTTCCAATAGGAGACCATATAACTAGTTCCAATAGGAGACCATATAACTAGTTCCAATAGGAGACCATATAACTAGTTCCAGTAGGAGGCCATATAACTAGTTCCAATAGGAGACCATATAACTAGTTCCAATAGGAGGCCATATAACTAGTTCCAATAGGAGGCCATATAACTAGTTCCAATAGGAGACCATATAACTAGTTCCAATAAGAGACCATATAACTAGTTCCAGTAGGAGGCCATATAACTAGTTCCAATAGGAGACCATATAACTAGTTCCAATAGGAGACCATATAACTAGTTCCAATAGGAGGCCATATAACTAGTTCCAATAGGAGGCCATATAACTAGTTCCAATAGGAGGCCATATAACTAGTTCCAATAGGATACCATATAACTAGTTCCAATAGGAGACCATACAACTAGTTCCAATAGGAGACCATATAACTAGTTCCAATAGGCCATATAACTAGTTCCAATAGGAGACCATATAACTAGTTCCAATAGGAGGCCATATAACTAGTTCCAATAGGAGACCATATAACTAGTTCCAATAGGAGGCCATATAACTAGTTCCAATAGGAGGCCATATAACTAGTTCCAATAGGCCATATAACTAGTTCCAATAGGAGACCATATAACTAGTTTCAATAGGAGGCCATATAACTAGTTCCAATAGGAGACCATATAACTAGTTCCATTAGGAGGCCATATAACTAGTTCCAATAGGAGGCCATATAACTAGTTCCAGTAGGAGGCCATATAACTAGTTCCAATAGGAGACCATATAACTAGTTCCAATAGGAGACCATATAACTAGTTCCAATAGGAGGCCATTAATCCTACCTTTATGTTGTTTCACCAGTAGATCTGAGTTTAATTTTGTTGCACTGTACATAGGCATTTTACTTGATCTTTATTTAACTAGGCAAGTCAGTTAAGGACAAACTCAGATTTTCTATGATGGCCTAGGAACAGTGGGTTAACTGCCTTGTTCAGATGTAGAACGACAGATTTTTACCTTGTCAGCTCAGGGATTCAATCTTGCCACCTTTCGGTTTCTAGTCCAACACTCAACCGCTAGGCTACCTGCCGCCCCATGCAGTAATAATGCTTTCTAACTTGTATAAGATTGTATGACCCCAGCTAAATGGCTGGTATTTAGTCAGGATCATAACTGCAGGCTATCTGTTAAGTCAAATGAAACACATATAATCTTATCGGAGAACCTCTAGGGGAAAAATCAGGCTATCATAGTAGGAGTGGGGAAACTTCCTGGCACAAAAATGACTCATTGTGTGTCTGAGTTTTTTCTTCTTCAAGGTATTTTAGCTTGAAGTGTAAATAATTAATTTCCTTATTTAAAGAACGTTGTGTTAGATTTATAATACTGAAAGGCCAGAGGAGGTGAGCATGTGCAAGTGACGCTCTCTTTACAAAGTTGATAACAATATTTTAACCCAGACTCACAAAAGGTCTAGAATTTACAATTAACAATATGCTTGTTTAAGACGTCTGCCCAAGACTGGCTCCCAGGTCTATTTGTGATGTCTTGCCAACACCTCCATTGTGTTCGGCATGACAGCCTTGAAACAAGGAGTTGGCAAGACAGCACAAACAGATCTGGGATCCATGCTAGGTCTACACTGCTTGGTAATGGAGATACATATTGGTTTTTTTGTTTATTGGGCTCCCTATTAACCAACGCCAATGGCGACAGCTAGTCTTCCTGGGGTCCGACACATAACGAAAAATACATAACAGACAAAAACATACATTTAAAAACATTAACATAGATATTACAGACTTACACGCATACATACATTACTGCATATACATACAGTATGCCTTAACTAGTTTAATTAGGTCAGATGGAGGACAGGTGTTGTTTTATTCGTTTTTTTATTGTTTGTTTGAGTAATCTGAGATGGAAGGGAGTTCCATGTGATCATGGCTCTATGTAATACTGTGCATTGCCTTGAATTTGTTCTGGATTTGGGCACTGTGAAGAGACCCCTGTCAGAGCTATTCTTCAGCAAATACTTAGGCATTTGGATTTATATGGATTTGACATTTAAAAAACATGTAGATGAGCTGGTTAAAAGAAGCTAAGATTAAAAGTTTTTTTTCTCCAGAAACAGATCATGTCTTTCTCTAATCAGTAGGAAGCAGATTATTCAGTCAACCTTTTTATCTGTTCTTGATTACGGTGATATTATTTATCAAAGTGCAGTTGCTACTGCTCTTAAACCTTTGGATGCCATCTACCATAGTGCCCTTCGTTTTGTTACAGCTGACGGTTTTGATAATCATCACTGTATCCTGTATCAAAAGGTTGGCTGGACTTCATTAAAGACCCGTAGATCTCTACATTACTCCCTTTTTGTTTACAAGGCCCTACTTCATAAACTTCCCTCTTATCTAAACTCTACTGTTGAAGTCTAGACATCTGAATTGCCTAACCTGTTCACACGATTGGTTAACTGTTGAGGTTCCTAGGGTCTCCACGGAGCTAGGAGCATCTTCTTTTAGTTTTAATGCACCGTATTTCTGGAACAAATTTCTAAACTAATTTCATCTTGACGTTCTGGTGCCGTTCTGGCAACTTAAAATATTGATTGGGTACTTATTTGTAGAGGAATGTAACTGTTTTTGTGGGTGATTTGTGATATTATATTTGTGCTTTTTGTATATATATATACAAAAAATGGTGTATAATGTGTATATTTATGTTGAATTTTACAGGGCATATTTTAAAAAGAGACCTAGGTCTCAATATGTAAGTTGATTATACAGACTATTTGGAGTTTAACACAATAATATTTCTCGAAGAAATAAGATTTGATGCAGTCAATCTCTCCTCTACTTTGAGCCAAGAGAGACTGGCATACATAGTGTTTATATTAGCCCTCTGTGTACATTGAAGGTCAAGACGTGCTGCTCTGTTCTAGACCAGCTGCAGCTTATCTAGGTCCTTATTTACAGCACTTGGCCATATCACCAGGCAATAGTAAAGATTAGATTCAACTAGAGCCTGCAGGACTTGTTTGGTGTTAAATGCTGAGCATCTCTTTGTCACAGACAGACCTCTCCCCATCTTTACAACAATTTAATCAATAAGCCTTGACCATTACAATTTACAGTCTAAGGTGACACCAAGAAGTTTAGTCTTCTCAACTTGCTCAACAGCCACAGATGTGTAGCAGTAGATCCCTGTGTGATACAGAAATGATCCACTTGTCAAATAACAAGAACACATGTCTTGTCAAATAGTAACACGTGTGTAATGAAGATGAGGCACAAACAACCTTGGGGGGGGGGGGTTGTGATAGGACGTGTGTGCGGGGTCAATGGTCACATGTATAGAACACCTAGCTGTCACTATCTATCACGTCATTAGTGCTGGAACCCTGTAGACGTGTCACCTCCATCACCCTGCGCAGCGTGCAGGCCTGATGCTAGCAGACAGAGAGAGGATGGGATTGACACTTGAACAGAAAGTCAGCAAGACAGCACATCCCTCTGCTTGAGCTCTGTGATGCCCGAGCCACATCCATCACAATAATGATCTCTTTAGGTTATTGTCACTGCTGGAGCACCTGGGTGTAAATGGCCTTATTGTCTTTGACCGTCACTAGACTGACAGACAACTTCATACAGGACTTAAAACCAGGGAGCATGCTGGGATTTTAATCTGTTAGTTGGTTGGAATTGAGATGTGTAAAGTACATTATATCAAAATGATCAAGATGGAACATCTCTGAACCAAGGGGACAATACAAATTCATGGTGTCCATATTAGGACAGGTTCAATCTCAGCAGGACTTTTTTCAATCTTTTGTTTTCTATCTCAAAATAAAATGAACAGCGTGGTTTCAATCATTCGTGTATTTATCAATGAGCAAAGGGGTCAGATACATGAGTGATTGAAACTTTCTATTTGGAGAGCTATCCATTTTCTTCTTTATATGGATTACTGGTGAAGATCCAGCAGCCAACACATTTTTGACAGAGCATGTTGTTTAGGCATATTATTTCATACAATCACATATAGTAGCCTATACATTATTCATCCATATATGATTTGGGTACAACCAAGAAAGTTGCAGCTCAATGATTTCCCCAAACTGTTCAACTGTTCAGCTGGGCCTGGCACTCCGTCCTCATCAAGCTGCCAACGAAGCCCACGCTCTCCAAGAGTGAGAACAGAGAGGGTCACAACAGAGTGAAGGTCAACTCTGATCTCTCTCTGCAAAATATTCAGTATTTATCCCAAATGGCACCCTATTCATGGCACCCTATTCCCTATTTAGTGCACTACTTTTGACTAGGGCCCATAGAGGCAATGGTCACAACTAGTGCACTATATGGAATAGAGTGCCATTTGAGATGCACCCTACGCCTTCATTTCTAGATCATTTTTCCTAATTTCCACTGTTGTGAATATGAAACACAGCCCTGGTATTTGAAAAACTGTTGACCTGTCTGTTGACAAGGACACAGACGCTCAGCTGTCCTGAAACACTGAGGACATGTCAGCAGTCACACAGCTAGCTAGCGCTGTAAGGTCCATCATCACTGCCTAAATCACCACCAGACAATAACAAAAAGCCTTTCATTGTGGAAACGGGGAGGTAGAGAAAGGGAAAAGGGAGGGGAAGTTAGAATGAGTTTGAGGGCTGGGGCAGTGGTTTGAGAAAGATTAAAGCCCCCCCCACTCCATGCCCCATTCCTTTTCCTTATCTGTGGCGGTGCAGGCATGTGGGCCGCCTGCGGTGAGGGTCCCGCGAGGCCCAGCTCCCACGCTGGTTTCCGACTGACCCTGCAGGGGTGATAAACTGTTGTTACAACACACCGTTTTGCTACAGAAGTGAACTACAGAAGGTTCTGCCAGTGAACACGTGCATGGCAAGCCGCTGAAGGTTAATTAGGAAGCTTGTCATTGTTGGTGGGTGAGAGAATGTTGCTTGATTCACTCATCTGGGAGGGGCTGTTTCAAAGGCCAAGCTTGGTTTGCAGAGCCGGTGTCAACTGGCACAGCCAAGGTTAAAGCTTAGGAAGAAAGCCAGACTTGGGTTCAAACAGTATTTGAAATCTTTCAAATACTTTGAGTGTTTGCTCAAGTCTGCCTGGAGTGCTAGATGAGCGGGGTTCACAGTTTTAGGACTATTATATTGGTCCATTAAGCCATGCAAGCTCAATCAAGTACAGATAAAGAAAATATTTCAAATAGTATTTAAACCCAGGTCTGAAGACGGTGTGAAAAGGATGACTACGTCATAGAAGCAGACAATCAAAGGATTCCCAGAATGCTGTCAAAAACTATTGAATTCGAACTGGGACATCATATGGAAGATAATGTTCATGGAATAAAACGTTACAACAACAACAAAATGTTTGCCGTTTTTAAGGCAATACTTCAGTCAAAACTGGGAATCCTAAACGGATATGATTTGTTGTATTCATTTGTGACAGAGTTGTGAGCTGTATACTGTAGTTATTATAATGTCCAGGACTATTGCAGTGCATAGCAATCAACTTCTCTATCCGACAAGAGTTGATAGACATCCCATATGGTAAGTGCAATCATTAACTAGCATAGTTACTATTTATTTTCCCCAGGTGGGTAAGGAAAACACTTGCGAGGACAGCAGGCAATCTCCTGATTGCCGACCACTTGTGGACTCGTAAAGTAAAAAATGTTAAGGGCATTGTTAACAAACATTTTCTCTCTGCTGTCTGCAAGATACAAAGAGAGAGAGCAAAAGAGAGAGAATGAGAGAGAGAGGTTTCTCAGCCAGTCAAGGTGAAAAGAGATTAGGGCTATTGGAACATGTCTCTGCAACCTTTGCGCCTCCAAATGGTGTGTTCACCAAAACCTGTGGGAACACCCATTCTAGCCAATTCACTGTGTGGCTTATCTGTTTCTCCTGAATATCTTTTCACAGCTATTTGGAACAGCAGACAATTTGATTACTGAAAGGTAAACATGCTTTTCTCTGATGCAGGGCTACATGCGACATTAGCATTCTGTAGGACCAAGTAAACATTCCCTCCCTCTCTCATTTCCCCTTCTCTCTCCCTATCCCTCTCTCTCTCCATCTCCCTCTCTCTACCCTCTCCCTCTCTCCCTCTCTTTCTCTCCCTGTCTCCCTCTCTCTCCCTCTCTCTCTCCCCCTCTCTCTAATCCCCCAGCAAGCAGGGAGACAAGTCAGCGTGTGGTGCCAACTCTGCCTCCTTGCCAAACCTAATGGACTCATTACAGCCCAGAAACTGAAATGAGGTCAGACAAGCTCATCACTCATTGATACTCAGTGATTCACCCTCACCCTAGTTATATATTTATATGCCTATCAGGAAAGAGTACATGAGAGATGGGCAAAGAGACATTTGCACCCACATTATTGTCACTATGTGTCTGTATTTCTTTTTTTGTGACACAGAAAGTGCTGTATCATATCCCTTCACTCGTTTCTGTCACTAATATTTTCCAGAATGGCACATTAAATCAATCAGGAATTAATGTAACTATAAAGGGTGCTAAATATGAACCAGAACAAAGGAGTTGCAGGAATGCTGGTTAATGTTCATCTTTACCTTTGTATGATCACAATCAGGAAACGCTATTCATTTTCCTCCCTTTGAGGGTCTGGAAGTAAGGAATTATAGTGTTTATCAGGAACCAGGGGTTAAAAGGTATTGTGGATGATGAGCTTTGTGCCCTAGAAGGTTAAAGGAGCCGTAGCTGGCTAATCATCTTTGTGGCCTTAATACGTTCTTAGCGGAGCGGCTAAAGGGTTAGATAGTTGATTAGAAACACTCTTCAGACCTTCCTAATCTTTTTGTAGAATCCACTCCTAGGCTTTCTGAAGTGCCACTCAATAGCCTGTCAGGTTACGGTAAGTGAATTAGAATCAAACGAAAGATGGGGATATGACACAAAAAGACTGTCCTGCCTTAATAAACACAATATGCCATTCATGATCACTTTTGTGAGGTCAAAATATCAATTTGGGAGCTGAGTACGGTGCCAGGACAGGGACAAAAAGATCCAGCCATAGTTGGTTGTGCCAACAGCAATTGGAACGTGTGGTACAGTGGCTCTGTCCTGGTCTCCTCAGCCTAGTGCCTCTTTATTGGTCTCATCAGCCCAGGGATTGAACTCATATGAGATTCTCCTCTTCCTGGTCACCTGGATCTCTACACTGACCCAACGTACTTAGACACTCCCAGCTGCCTCTCAGGAGCCATCCAGGAGGCTGCATGGTGACCGCATGCTCCTCCATGGTCATGTCTCTGAGGGGTGCTGTTCGCTCAGTGTGTTCAAACACCCCCTCACTGAGACGCCAGCTGTCTGGAAGGGGGGGGGGTCAGACACATACACACTCTGGTGAGGTCAGGCTTTTATTGGTGGACTAAGACAGTGATCACAAGCCTTTGGAAGATCGGACCACTGGCTGAGGAGACATTTTACAGCTCTTTAATAAGTGGTAAAGGGAAAGGGGGATACCTAGTCAGTTGTACAACTGAATGCATTCAACTGAAATGTGTCTTCCACATTTAACCCAACCCCTCTGAATCAGAGAGGTGATGAGGGCTGCCATAATCTAGCTTCCTAGCCTAGACAAATCAGCTTGATACTGGCCAGCACTTTAGAGGCTTTGACATGAAAGCTGGTTAGTGGAATTCATAGTGGACTGGTGGAGTGAGATGTCAGCCTCTGTCTCAAGGTGCATTACTACAGTAGGTGTAGGGTGGTTGCTCCTAGATGCTGATCTGGGGTCAGTTTTGCAGTTTCGCGAAACCCCCAAGGAATATGAATCTGGCCATAAACCAATAAAATCGCTTAAAAGGAAGAGGACAAGAGTCACAGACGTGCATATGGTAATTTCATATAGTCCACATGCCTTGACACAAACCAGGGGTTATAAGTAAGTCCTACTTCTCATGTTGAGTATTCACATCAGGTTGTATTACCCTTGCAAATCTTAGCTCATCCATTGGAATTATTATACTATTTATTTTACTGAAGCTTCATACATATCGGTCCATGGTGAGAGAACAGACGGCAGGGTTTCATACTCTATCTTTGAGATGTGCTGGCCTTACCTATAGAATTCATAATGTCAGTGAGTACTGACTCACTATAAATACCCTTTACATTAACATCTTCTGGTCCAGTCAAAAGTTACGTCTTATTCACCAGCCAGACCTGCTGAGTGAATCACCATGGTGATACAACAGCGGAATGAACTATTTTTTTCTCTCTCAGCTAATCGAGAAGCACCATGTAAAGAATTCGGCCACCGGCTGATACGAGGCTCTTTTGTAGTGTAATTTCTATTTTCTTTCCCCCCGTTATTTTAATTAAAAGTGGGGAAGAGTACAAGGCTTAGCTTTCTGACAACAAAAGCAGGTCTGATAATCCTAATGGTAATTACTGGACAATACTCTCTGTGTGACCTTTGAGTCATACCTGTCAATATTGGGGGGTGTCGGGGGGGGGGAGCACAGCTTGCTCCCATTGTCTATGGTGGGAAACAGCTGTAAGATGAATACACACAGAAAAATGGCAAAAAGTGGCAATTTAAATTACCATTGGTTCTGTAAGACTATGGACTCTTAAAAGTTAAACTCTGGATTATGCTGGCATTGCCTTGACCAATTACCAGAATTATATTCTAGGAGTCTTCTGAGCTACTGCTACTATTGCTTTGGAAATGTAATTATAATTGGCTTATTTACTAAGGGCTAGCTGTTTTCATACCATCTCAAGTTAAAGAGCTCATTCAGTCTCTAGGTTTAGGTGAGGAATTCACCTCATTGTCATTTGCCATTGTGGATCAATATACCACCGTTAGTGTCACTCACAACAGTGGTTTTGTCTAAATGCCACCCTATTCCCTTTATAGTGCACTACTTTTGACCAGGGCTGATAGGGTGCCATTTGGCACGCAGTATGTGTCTTCACATATCTGTTCCCCCCACTGTCCCTCTCTTGAGCTATCAGGGACAGCAATTACGCCATGTTCAGTGTAAAGTCTTAAATGTAAATTCACCACCCCATCTCCATCTTTCCAATTGATGATTCAGATAATTAAATGTTGTGTGTGTGTGTGTGTGTGTGATTGTGTGTGTTGTATATCTGCATTGTTTATGGTGTACTCACCTCTCCACATTGATATAGATGTACTGTATGTACAGTAGTTATTTATTAACATAATGATGTGGAAAGAAGCTTATGGGTGTTGGCTTGTTAATTCAAGGTACGTGTTTGGGTGGAATATGTCTGCAATAATAATGTTATGTATAATGTGCTCCAATAGGAACCTTGATACATCAGTTATTTACTGTGATCTTACTAGCATAGAGCAGTGGTTCCCAATGTTATAGTCCCGTACCCCTTCAAACATTCCACTTCCAGCTGCGTACCCCCTCTCGCACCAGGGTCAGCGCACTCTCAAATGTTGTTTTTTTGCCATCATTGTAAGCCTGCCACACACACACTACACAATACATTTATTAAACATATACCAATATACTCAGTCAGTTAGGAAAGCTAAGGCTAGCTTTTTCAAATAGAAATTTGCTTCCTGTAGCACTAATTCCCAAAAGTTTTGGGACACTGTAAAGTCCATGGAGAATAAGAGCACCTCCTCCCAGCTGCCCACTGCACTGAGGCTAGGAAACTCTGTCACCACCGATAAATCCACTATAATTGAAAATTTCAATAAACATTTTTCTACGGCTGGCCATGCTTTCCACCTGGCTACCCCTACCCCGGCCAACATCTCAGCATCCCCTGCTGCAACTTGCCCAAGCCCCCCCCCCCCCCGCTTCTCCTTCACCCAAATCCAGACAGCTGATGTTCTGAAAGATCTGCAAAATCTGGATGCCTACAAATCAGCTGGGCTAGACAATCTGCAAGCTTACTTTCTAAAATTATCCACCGAAATTGTTGCAAACCCTATTACTAGCCTATTCAACCTCTCTTTCGTATCATCTGAGATTGGAAAGCTGCCGCGGTCATCCCCCTCTTCAAAGGGGGAGACACTCTAGACCCAAACTGTTTTAGGCCTATATCCGTCCTGCCCTTCTAACATATTCGAAAGCCAAGTTACCAAACAGATCACCGACCATTTCGAATCCCACCGTACCTTCTCCGCTATGCAATCTGGTTTCCGAGCTGGTCATGGGTGCACCTCAGCCACGCTCAAGGTCCTAAACGAAATCATAACTGCCATCAATAAAAGACAGTACTGTGCAGCCGTCTTCATCGGTCTGGCCAAAGCTTTCGACTCTTTCAATCACCGCATTCTTAACGGCAGACTCAATAGCCTTGGTTTCTCAAATGACTGCCTCGCCTGGTTCACCAACTGCTTCTCAGATAGAGTTCAGTGTGTCAAATCGGAGGCCCTGTTGTCTGGACCTCTGGCAGTCTCTATGGGGGAACCACAGAGTTCAATTCTCGGGCCGACTCTTTTCTCTGTATATATCAATGACGTCGCTCTTGCTGCTGGTGATTCTCTGATCCACCTCTACGCAGACGACACCATTCTGTGTACATCTGGCCCTTCTTTGGACACATCGCTAACAAACCTTCAAACAAGCTTTAATGCCACACAACACTCCTTCCGTGGCCTCCAACTGCTTTTAAATGCTAGTAAAACTAAATGCATGCTCTTCAACCGATTGCTGCTCGCACCCTCCCGCCCGACTAGCATCCCTACTCTGGACAGTTCTGACCTAGAATATGTGGACAACTACAAATACCTAGGTGTCTCGTTAGACTGTAAACTTTCCTTCCAAACTCACATTAAGCATCTCCAATCCAAAATTAAATCTAGAATCGGCTTCCTATTTCGCAACAAAGCCTCCTTCACTCATGCTGCCAAACATACCGTCGTAAAACTGACTATCCTACTGATCCTTGACTTCGGTGATGTCATTTACAAAATAGCCTCCAACACTCTACTCAGCAAACTGGATGTAGTCTATCACAGTGCCATCCGTTTTGTCACCAAACCCCATATACTACCCACCACTGCAACCCATGTGCTCTCGTTGGCTGGCCCTCACTACATATCCATCGCCATACCCACTGGTTCCAGGTCATCTATAAGTCTTTGCTAGGTAAAGCCCCGCCTTATCTCAGCTCACTGGTCACCATAGCAACCCTTAGCACGTGTTCCAGCAGTATATTTCATTGGTCATCCCCAAAGCCAACACTTCCTTTGGCCACCTTTCCTTCCGGTTCTCTGCTGCTAATGACTGGAACGAATTGCAAAAATCACTGAAGCTGGAGTCTTATATCCCTCTTTAAGCAACAGCTGTCAGAGCAACTCACCGAACACTGTACCTGTACACAGCCAATCTGTAAATAGCCCATCCAACTACCTCATCCCCATATTATTACTTACCCTCTTGCTCTTTTACACCCCAGTATCTCTACTTGCACATCATCATCTGCACATCTATCACTCCAGTATTAATGCTAAATTGTAATTATTTTGCCTCTATGGCCTATTTATTGCCTACCTCCCTACTCTTCTACATTTACACACACTGTACATAGATTTTTCTATTTTTCTTTTCTATTGTATTATTGACTGTAAGTTTGTTTATGTGTAACTTTGTGTTGTTGTTTTTGTCGCACTGCTTTGCTTTATCTTGGCCAGGTTGCAGTTGTAAATGAGAACTTGTTCTCAACTGGCCTACCTGGTTAAATAAATGTGAAATAAATGTGAAATAAATAAAAAATAATAAGAATTAGTTTTTGTCACAACCTGGCTCATGGAAAGTGACAAAGAGCTCTTATAGGACCAGGGCACAAATAATAATATAATAATAATCAATAATTTTGCTCTTTATTTAACCATCTTACATATTAAACCTTATTTGTTCATCGAAAATTGTGAATATCTCACCACACACAGGTTAATGAGAAGGGTGTGCTTGAAAGGATGCACATAACTCTGCAATATTGGGTTGTATTGGAGAGAGTCTCAGTCTTAAATCATTTTTCACACATAGTCTGTACCTGAATTTTGTTTTCATGCTAGTGATGGCCGAAAATCCACTCTCACATAGGTACACGGTTGTAAAGGGAATCAGTGTCTTAACAGCGTAATTTGCCAAGGCAGGATACTCTGAGCACAGCCCAATCTAGAAATCTGGCACTGGCTTCTGATTAAATTCAATTTTCACAGAACCGCTTGTTGCAATTTCGATGAGGCTCTCTTGTTCAGATATCGGTAAGTGGACTGGAGGCAGGGAATGAAAGGGATAACGAACCCAACTCACTCAGGTGACATTTGACATTGTCCGTAAGCTTGAGTTCATTTGCACACAAAAAAAGCATACAATTATGGAAAGACCTGTGTGTTGTCCTAGTTAATGCAGACAGAGAAGAGCTCCAACTTCTTAATCATAGCTTCAATTTTGTCCTGCACATTGAATATAGTTGAGAGTCCCTGTAATCCTAGATTCAGATCATTCAGGCGAGAACAAAAATCACCCAGATAGGCCAGTCGTGTGAGATACTCGTCATCATGCAAGCGGTCAGACAAGTGAAAATGATTGTCAGTAAAGAAAACTTTAAGCTCGTCTCTCAATTTAAAAAAACGTGTCAATAATTTGCCCATTGATAACCCGCGCACTTCTGTATGTTGTAAAAGCGTTACATGGTCGCTTCCCATATCATTGCATAGTGCAGAAAATACACAAGAGTTCAGGGGCCTTGCTTTAACAAAGTTAACCATTTTCACTGTAGTGTCCAAAATGTATTTCAAGCTGTCAGGCATTCCCTTGGCAGCAAGAGCCTCTCGGTGGATGCTACAGTGTACCCAAGTGACGTCGGCAGCATCTACTTGCACGCACGTTACCACTCCACTATGTCTCCCTGTCATGGCCTTTGGCGCCATCAGTACAGATACTAGTACTTTGGCTACATACGGACCGTTCGTGGAATTCCCACAAGAGAGTAACGGTTAATGTGATTGGATGTTAATTATTTGACTAGGCTACCTGTATTTGACATTGTGTTGTTATTTCGCTGAACACTATATGGTTTCAGTTTATTTTTGGCAGTGAAACGCGGCTACTCAGGTGAGAAAAAAAACTCACTCAAATATATTGCCCTGTTGGAAAATATAAATGTACCGTTTGAAATGTACTGTCCGGACTGTAGGGCGACTCTGGCTGCGCCGATTCCGGACTGTGGGCCGTCTCTCTCGGCTCCGGACTGTGGGCAATCTCTGCTGGCTCCGGACTGTGGGCTGTCTCTCTCGGCTCCGGACTGTGGGCCGTCTCTCCCGGCTCCGGACTGTGGGCCGTCTCTCCCGGCTCCGGACTGTGGGCCGTCTCTCCCGGCTCCGGACTGTGGGCCGTCTCTCTCAGCTCCGCACTGTGGGCCGTCTCTCTCGGTTCCGGACTGTTTCCGGACACTCTGGACGAGGCACTGTCGCTGGACACTCTGGACGAGGCACTGTCGCCAGACACTCTGGATGAGGCACTGTCGCCGGACACTCTGGACGAGGCACTGTTGCCAGAAGCTCTGGACGGGGACTGCGCACTGAAGACCTGATGCATGGAGCTGGCTTAGGACGTGCCAGACTAAGGACACGCACCACAGGGCTAGTGCGAGGAGCAGGAGTAGGACGAGCTGGACTGGGCTGACGCACTGGAGGCCTGGTGCGTGGGGCTGGTAGTGGAGGTACCAGACTGTAGACACGCACCCCAAGGCTAGTGCGAGGAGCGGGAACAGGACGTACTAGACTGGGCTGACGCACTGGAGGCCTGGTGCGTGGGGCTGGCTTGGGAGACGCCAGACTGGAGACACGCACCTCAGGGCTAGTGCGGAGAGCGGGAACAGGATACACTTGGCCGTGAATGTGCACTGGTGGTCTCGAGCGCAGGACTGGCACCACCCACTGGCTGGGTGCCCGCTTCCCCCCGACAAATGCAGGACGCTGGCACTGAGCATACCGGCCTGTGGATGCTTGGCCTCGACGCCGTGCGCATCACCCTTTAGCACGGGGCCTCTGGCAAGCACGGGGAGTTGGCTTAGGCCTCAACCCTGGCCCACCCAATTTTTGGGGGGGCTGCCTCTCAGGCTTCCATGCCAACCGTGTTCCAACCAAACACTCCCAGTCCTCTCCAGCCTTCCTCCATGGTCCCTCTCCGGCTAGGATCTCCTCCCAGGTCCACGACTCCCGATAGCTCCTCTCCAGCTCCTTACCCTGCTGCTTGGTCCATTGGTGGTGGGTAGTTCTGTAACGGGTGTCGTAAGGATTGGACCAAGGTGCAGCGGGAACGTGTATACTCATCTTCTTTATTTAATTAAAAGAAGGAAAAACAAACATATCACGTATACAAAACAACGAACGACACTAACAGTCCTGTCAGGTGCACAGACACAAAACAGGAGACAACTACCCACAAATCCCATAGAAAAAACACCCCTCTTAAATAAGACCTTCAATTAGAAGCAACGAGGAGCAGCTGCTTCCAATTGAAGGTCAACCCCATTAACTAAACATAGAAATAGAAAGACTAGAACTAACATAGAAATAAACTAACAAGAACATAGCCCAACAAACCCCGAAACACTCTAAACAAACACCCCTCTTACATAGGAACATAGCCCAACAAACCCCGAACCACATAAAACAAACACCCCCTGCCACGTTCTGACCAAACTGCAGTAACAAATAACCCCTTATACTGGTCAGGACGTGACAATAACAATGGTCTTGCCTGATACCTGAAGGTTGACAGTTGAAATGTAGCCCGTGTTGTGCTGTGTTAATGTTTCCTGAAGGTTACCTGAAGGTTGACAGAATGTAGTCTGTGTAGTGCTGTGTTAATGTTTCCTGAAGGTTACCTGAAGGTTGACAGAATGTAGTCTGTGTAGTGCTGTGTTAATGTTTCCTGAAGGTTACCTGAAGGTTGACAGAATGTAGCCAGTGTTGTGTTCATGTTACATTGTATAATCACTGTCACACCATCTACTTTGTATTTACTGTAACCCTGTTTGCTCAGGTGAATATGTTGTCCACCCATGTCTCGTAATGTACGTTGAAACGTTTTAATTATGGTTGTCATTATTTTGTCACAATGTTTTATTCTCTGCAGCCACAGAATAACCCTGAGAGATTCATCTGTGGCATCTCTTTCACACTACCGATGCTTTGAAAAGTGTTCTATAGGGTTAAAGATATGTGTGTATATTTACAGGGTACAACAACCATTCAACATGATGCTAGTTACTTAAGCTGTGGTTAACAGCTTACATCGGCCAGGGCTGTGTTCATTAGTGCACACCATAGCAACCGTCGGGAAAAAATTGCAACGGAAAATGTTTCGCAACGAAAAAGTCCCTCCCCATTTTGTCTCGTTTGCTTCTGTTTGGTTTCTAGTAAATACACCCCATGAATGACCTTTCCAAACCTACTGATCCAAATACCAAACACAGCCCAAATCACCAACGCCAGCATACGACAGTGTTATCTCTCATCAACACGATTCTGTTCACACGTTCTGGGTGAGAAAGTCAGTTGTCGGCATCATTCAGTCAACTGTGGTCATTAACTGAGGCATCTGTTAACACATCTATATGTGAAGCTCAAGACTCTCTGTGACCTGTGAACATGCGCACGTGTGTGTGTGTGTGTGTGTGTGTGTGTGTGTGTGTGTGTGTGTGTGTGTGCGTGTGTGTGCGTGCGTGTGTGTGCGTGTGTGTGTGTGTGTGTGCGTGTGTGTGCGTGCGTGTATTTGTGTGTGTGTTTGTGCATGAGTGTGGGCCTCATCAACACATTCTTTTATTAGAAGTAATTGGCCAGAGAAACACCACAACTGTTTTCTAATGAAGATCCAAACTATTGCCCTTCTCTTTGTTTCCACAGCAATGGTTTAACTGTAAAACACTGTATGGTATACGTTACAGCAGGGCTCCCCAACTGCGGCCCACGGGCCGAATTTGGCACGCGGGTGGTTTTATTTGTCCCCCCTAGTATTCTGAGCAAAGAAAATGTAATATACAGTAGCAGTAAAAAGTTTGGACACACCTACTCATTCAAGGGTTTTTCTTTATTTTGACTATTTTCTACATTGTAGAATAATAGTGAAGACATCAAAACTATGAAACAACTCATATGTAATCATGTAGTAACCAAAAAAGTGTTAAACAAATCAAAATATATTTAATATTTGAGCTTCTTCAAAGTAGCCACCCTTTGCCTTGATGGTGGGTAATGTATATCTTTTTTTTTCTTTAGAATTTTCATTAATGGACATAAACAACTGTAAAAATACCAGGAGAGCAGCTCCAAGTGATTTTCATTTTGGATATCGGTTCCCAAGTATTCCCATGCATAATAGACAGACGTGATCATATACAGTGAAGGAAAAAAGTATTTGATCCCCTGCTGATTTTGTACGTTTGCCCACTGACAAAGAAATTATCAGTCTATAATTTTAATGGTAGGTTTATTTGAACAGTGAGAGACAGAATAACAACAAAAAAATCCAGAGAAACGCATGTCAAAAATGTTATGAATGGATTTGCATTTGAATGAGGGAAATAAGTATTTGACCCCCTCTCAATCAGAAAGATTTCTGGCTCACAGGTGTCTTTTATACAGGTAACGAGCTGAGATTAGGAGCACACTCTTAAAGGGAGTGCTCCTAATCTCAGCTTGTTACCTGTATAAAAGACACCTGTCCACAGAAGCAATCAATCAATCAGATTCCATACTCTCCACAATGGCCAAGACCAAAGAGCTCTCCAAGGATGTCAGGGACAAGATTGTAGACCTACATAAGGCTGGAATGGGCTACAAGACCATCGCCAAGCAGCTTGGTGAGAAGGTGACAACAGTTGGTGCGATTATTCGCAAATGGAAGTAACACAAAACAACTGTCAATCTCCCTCGGCCTGAGGCTCCATGCAAGATCTCACCTCGTGGAGTTGCAATGATCATGAGAACGTTGAGGAATCAGCCCAGAACTACACGGGAGGATCTTGTCAGTGATCTCAAGGCAGCTGGGACCATAGTCACCAAGAAAACAATTGGTAACACACTATGGGGTGAAGGACTGAAATCCAGCAGCGCCCGCAAGGTCCCCCTGCTCAAGAAAGCACAAATACATGCCCGTCTGAAGTTTGCCAATGAACATCTGAATGATTCAGAGGACAACTGGGTGAAAGTGTTGTGGTCAGATGAGACCAAAATGGAGCTCTTTGGCATCAACTCGCTGTGTTTGGAGGAGGAGGAATGCTGCCTATGACCCCAAGAACATCATCCCCACCGTCAAACATGGAGGTGGAAACATTATGCTTTGGGGGTGTTTTTCTGCTAAGGGGACAGGACAACTTCACCGCATCAAAGGGATGATGGACGGGGGCATGTACCATCAAATCTTGGGTGAGAACCTCCTTCCCTCAGCCAGGGCATTGAAAATGGGTTGTGGATGGGTATTCCAGCATGACAATGACCCAAAACACACGGCCAAGGCAACAAAGGAGTGGCTCAAGAAGAAGCACATTAAGGTCCTGGAGTGGCCTAGCCAGTCTCCAGACCTTAATCCCATAGAAAATCTGTGGAGGGAGCTGAAGGTTCGAGTTGCCAAACGTCAGCCTCGAAGATCTGCAAAAAGGAGTGGGACAAAATCCCTCCTGAGATGTGTGCAAACCTGGTGGCCAACTACAAGAAACGTCTGACCTCTGTGATTGCCAACAAGGGTTTTGCCACCAAGTACTAAGTCATGTTTTGCAGAGGGGTAAAATACTTATTTCCCTCATTAAAACGCAAATCATTTTATAACATTTTTGACATGCGTTTTTCAGGATTTTTTTGTTGTTATTCTGTCTCTCACTGTTCAAATAAACCTACCATTAAAATTATAGACTGATAATTTCTTTGTCAGTGGGCAAACGTACAAAATCAGCAGGGGATCAAATACTTTTTTCCCTCACTGTACAAATGTAAGAAAGGTTTGAAGATATTATGTTTTAGTCAAATATTATATCCGTTAGAGATTCTTGCAGGCAATTTGCAGTCTACAAATGATGTGTAATTATGTTCCGGCCCCCTGACCATCCGCTCAAGAACAAATAGGCCTGTGGCTGAATATAGTTGATGATCAAATCAAAATGTATTTGTCACATGCGTCTAATCCATAGACATTACCGTGAAATGTTAACTAGAGATTGCAATAGAGATTGCATCATCTGTGGATCTGTTAAGGCAGTACATTTACATTTACATTTAAGTCATTTAGCAGACGCTCTTAACCAGAGCGACTTACAAATTGGTGCATTCACCTTATAATATCCAGTTGAACAACCACTTTACAATAGTGCATCTAAATCTTTAAGGGGGGGTTAGAAGGATTACTTTATCCTATCCCAGGTATTCCTTAAAGAGGTGGGGTTTCAGGTGACTCCGGAAGGTGGTGATTGACTCCGCTGTCCTGGCGTCGTGAGGGAGCTTGTTCCACCATTGGGGTGCCAGAGCAGCGAACAGTTTTGACTGGGCTGAGCGGGAACTGTGCTTCCTCAGAGGTAGGGAGGCGAGCAGGCCAGAGGTGGATGAACGCAGTGCCCTTGTTTGGGTGTAGGGCCTGATCAGAGCCTGAAGGTACGGAGGTGCCGTTCCCCTCACAGCTCCATAGGCAAGCACCATGGTCTTGTAGCGGATGCGAGCTTCGACTGGAAGCCAGTGGAGAGAGCGGAGGAGCGGGGTGACGTGAGAGAACTTGGGAAGGTTGAACACCAGACGGGCTGCGGCGTTCTGGATGAGTTGTAGGGGTTTAATGGCACAGGCAGGGAGCCCAGCCAACAACGAGTTGCAGTAATCCAGACGGGAGATGACAAGTGCCTGGATTAGGACCTGCGCCGCTTCCTGTGTGAGGCAGGGTCGTACTCTGCGAATGTTGTAGAGCATGAACCTACAGGATCGGGTCACCGCCTTGATGTTAGTGGAGAACGACAGGGTGTTGTCCAGGGTCACGCCGAGGCTCTTAGCACTCTGGGAGGAGGACACAAGGGAGTTGTCAACCGTGATGGCGAGATCATGGAACGGGCAGTCCTTCCCCGGGAGGAAGAGCAGCTCCGTCTTGCCGAGGTTCAGCTTGAGGTGGTGATCCGTCATCCACACTGATATGTCTGCCAGACATGCAGAGATGCGATTCGCCACCTGGTTGTCAGAAGGGGGAAAGGAGAAGATTAATTGTGTGTCATCTGCATAGCAATGATATGAGAGACCATGTGAGGATATGACAGAGCCAAGTGACTTGGTGTATAGCGAGAATAGGAGAGGGCCTAGAACACCAGTCCCTGGGGGACACCAGTGGTGAGAGCACGTGGTGCGGAGACAGATTCTCGCCACGCCACCTGGTAGGAGCGACCTGCCAGGTAGGACGCAATCCAAGCGTGGGCCGCGCCGGAGATGCCCAGCTCGGAGAGGGTGGAGAGGAGGATCTGATGGTTCACAGTATCAAAGGCAGCAGATAGGTCTAGAAGGATGAGAGCAGAGGAGAGAGAGTTAGCTTTAGCAGTGCGGAGAGCCTCCGTGACACAGAGAAGAGCAGTCTCAGTTGAATGCCCAGTCTTGAAACCTGACTGATTAGGATCAAGAAGGTCATTCTGAGAGAGATTGCAAGAGAGCTGGCCAAGGACGGCACGTTCAAGAGTTTTGGAGAGAAAGGAAAGAAGGGATACTGGTCTGTAGTTGTTGACATCGGAGGGATCGAGTGTAGGTTTTTTCAGAAGGGGTGCAACTCTCGCTCTCTTGAAGACGGAAGGGACGTAGCCAGCGGTCAAAGATGAGTTGATGAGCGAGGTGAGGTAGGGGAGAAGGTCTCCGGAAATGGTCTGGAGAAGAGAGGAGGGGATAGGGTCAAGTGGGCAGGTTGTTGGGCGGCTGGCCGTCACAAGACGCGAGATTTCATCTGGAGAGAGAGGGGAGAAAGAGGTCAAAGCACAGGGTAGGGCAGTGTGAGCAGGACCAGCGGTGTCGTTTGACTTAGCAAACGAGGATCGGATGTCGTCAACCTTCTTTTCAAAATGGTTGACGAAGTCATCCGCAGAGAGGGAGGAGGGGGGAGGGGGAGGAGGATTCAGGAGGGAGGAGAAGGTAGCAAAGAGCTTCCTAGGGTTAGAGGCAGATGCTTGGAGTTTAGAGTGGTAGAAAGTGGCTTTAGCAGCAGAGACAGAAGAGGAAAATGTAGAGAGGAGGGAGTGAAAGGATGCCAGGTCCGCAGGGAGGCGAGTTTTCCTCCATTTCCGCTCGGCTGCCCGGAGCCCTGTTCTGTGAGCTCGCAGTGAGTCTTCGAGCCACGGAGCAGGAGGGGAGGACCGAGCCGGCCTGGAGGATAGGGGACAGAGGAAATCAAAGGATGCAGAGAGGGAGGAGAGGAGGGTTGAGGAGGCAGAATCAGGAGATAGGTTGGAGAAGGTTTGAGCAGAGGGAAGAGATGATAGGATGGAAGAGGAGAGAGTAGCGGGAGAGAGAGAGCGAAGGTTGGGACGGCGCAATACCATCCGAGTAGGGGCAGAGTGAGAAGTGTTGGATGAGAGCGAGAGGGAAAAGGATACAAGGTAGTGGTCGGAGACTTGGAGGGGAGTTGCAATGAGATTAGTGGAAGAACAGCATCTAGTAAAGATGAGGTCAAGCGTATTGCCTGCCTTGTGAGTAGGGGGGGAAGGTGAGAGGGTGAGGTCAAAAGAGGAGAGGAGTGGAAAGAAGCAGGCAGAGAGGAATGAGTCAAAGGTAGACGAGGGGAGGTTAAAGTCACCCAGAACTGTGAGAGGTGAGCCATCCTCAGGAAAGGAACTTATCAAGGCGTCAAGCTCATTGATGAACTCTCCAAGGGAACCTGGAGGGCGATAAATGATAAGGATGTTAAGCTTGAAAGGGCTGGTAACTGTGACAGCATGGAATTCAAATGAGGAGATAGACAGATGGGTCAGGGGAGAAAGAGAGAATGTCCACTTGGGAGAGATGAGGATTCCAGTGCCACCACCCCGCTGGCTCGATGCTCTAGGGGTATGCGAGAACACGTAGGCAGACGAGGAGAGAGCAGTAGGAGTAGCAGTGTTATCTGTGGTAATCCATGTTTCCGTCAGCGCCAGGAAGTCTAGGGACTGGAGGGTAGCATAGGCTGAGATGAACTCAGCCTTGTTGGCCGCAGACCGGCAGTTCCAGAGGCTGCCGGAGACCTGGAACTCCACGTGGGTCGTGCGCGCTGGGACCACCAGGTTAGAGTGGCAGCGGCCACGCGGTGTGGAGCGTTTGTGTGGCCTGTGCAGAGGGGAGAGAACAGGGATAGACAGACACATAGTAGACAAGCTACAGAAGAGGCTACGCTAATGCAAAGGAGATTGGAATGACAAGTGGACTACACGTCTCGAATGTTCAGAAAGTTAAGCTTACGTTGCAAAAATCTTATTGACTAAAAATGACGAAAAATGATACAGTACTGCTGGCTGGTGGAGTAGGCTAGCTAGCAGTGGCTGCGTTGTTGACTTTGAATCTGTAGCTGGCAAGGTAACCTCGATAGTTTCAGTACTACACCTTGTCATGAAACAAAGCAACTTTGTAGCTAGCTAGCTAACATAACACTAATCAAGACGTTCCTTGTAATGTATTTAGTTTCTACAATGCTGCTCGTCGGTAATAGTTGGCTGGGTTAGGAAAAATGGTGTCGCAGGGGACGGAAATAGCTGGCTAGCTAACCTCGATGGCTGGCTAGCTGACCTCGGTAATTACTAAACTACACAATTATCAAGCAATACAAAGACAACTAAGTAGCTAGCTAGCTAACACTGCACTAGTCAAATCGTTCCGTTGTAAAGTATTAGTATCTACAGCGCTGCTAGTCGGTAACGGTTGGCTAGCTAGCAGTGGGTTAATGATGACTTGGTGTGTTGACTAAGTCTGGTGCCGCGTCGCGGCTGGCTAGCTCACCTCGATAATTACTCAAACTACACAATTATCTTAGATACAGAGACAGCAAAGACAACTATGTAGCTGGCTAACTAACACTAACACCACACTAATCAAGTCGTTACGTTGTAATGTAATCGTTTCTACAGTGCTACTAGTCGGTAGAAGTTGGCTAGCTAGCAGTGATGGCTAGCTAGCTAGCAGCTAGCAGTGTTGGCTACGTTAGGAGGACTACGTTAGGAGGACGAAGATAGCTAGCCTCGATATTTACTCTAATTACTCTAAACTACACAATTATCTTTGATACAAAGATGGCTATGTAGCTAGCTAAGAAGAATTGCTCAGATCAAACAAATCAAGCCGTTGTAATGTAGTGAAGTGTAATATTACCTGTGGAGCGAAGCGTAGTGCGACTGCTCGCTCCAAACCGGAGCAGTATGCAAATTGGAGTGGGGCTTGGGTTTTCTGGGATGGTGGTGTTGATGTGAGCCATGACCAGCCTTTCAAAGCACTTCATGGCTACCAACGTGAGTGCTACAGGGTGGTAGTCATTTAGGCATGTTACCTTCTCTTTCTTGGGCACAGGGACTATGGTGTTCTGCTTGAAACACACAGGTATTACAGACTCTGTCAAGGAGAGGATGAAAATGTCAGTGAAGACACATGCCAGTTAGTCTGCGCATGTTCTGAGTACACGTCCTGGTAATCCGTCTGGCCCTGCGGCCTTGTAAATTTTGACCTGTTTAAAAGTCTTGCTACCAACAGCTGATGCTTTCATGCATGTTTCAGTGTTACTTGCCTCGAAGCGAGCAAAGAAGTAATTTAGCTCGTCTAGTTGGCTCGTGTCACTGGGCATCTCTCGGTTGTTCTTCCCATTGTAGTCTGTAATGGTTTGCAAGCCCTACCACATCCGACGAGCATCGGAGCCGGTGTAGTACGATTCGATCTTAGTCCTGTATTGATGCTTTGCCTGTTTGATGGTTCATCGGAGCGTAGCGGGATTTCTTTTAAGCTTCTGGGTTAGAGTCCCACTCCTTGAAAGCGGCAGCTCTACCATTTAGCTCAGTGTGGATGTTGTCTGTAATCTACGGCTTTTGGTTGGGGTATGTGGGGTCACTGTGGGGCCGACGTCATCGATGCACTTATTGATGAAGCCAGTGACTGATGTTGTGTACTCCTCAATGCCATCGGAAGAATCCTGGAACATGTTCAAGTCTGTGCTAGCGAAAGTCCTGTAGCATAGCATCTGCTTCACCTGACCACTTTGCCAAATGGAGGGTGAGGGAGTGTCTCTGTGTGTGGAGTAAAGGTGATCTAGAGTTTTTTCCTCTCTGGTGGTGGAAATTTGGTAAAACTAATTTAAGTTTCCCTGCATTAAAGTCCCCGGCCACTAGGAGCGGTGCCTCTGGATGAGCATTTTACTGTTTGCTTATGGCGGTATACAGCTCATTGCGTGCGGTCTTAGTGCCAGCATCGGTCTGTGGTGTTATGTAGACAGCTACGGAAAATACAGATGAAAACTCTCTAGGTAGCTGTGTGGTCTACAGCTAATATTGAGATTCTCAGAAGGCAGCCCAACTTTCGCCCCCTTTTTCTTCATTTTCTCTCCACACAAATGACAGGGATTTGGGCCTGTTCCCAGGAAAGCAGTATATCCTTCACGTCAGACTCGTCGGACTCGTTAAAGGAAAAAGCTTCTACCAGTTCGTGGTGAGAAATCGTTGTTCAGATGTCCAGAAGATATTTTCGGTCATAAGAGACGGTAGCAGCAACATTCTGTACAAAATAAGTTAAAGAATAAGTTACAAACAACGCAAAAAATGAACAAATGAACACAGTTGGTTAGGAGCACGTAAAATGTCAGCCATCCCCTCCAGCGCCATTATCATCCCTGGGTTTTTTAGAATAATTCAAGATAGGGTCAATGATATGAATCACCTTTTTGATGTTAAAGGGGCAATCTGCAGATAAAACAATAACAAAGCATTTACTCAGTCACTTTTGAGGGATGGGGCTCTAGAAATGTAACTACTCTCAAATTAATAGAAAAAGCTATGGATATAAGGATTGACCAATCCATGGCGTCAAATAAAGTCCAAAAATGCATGTACCAGTCCCAGATTGCCCCTTAAAACAGAAAATACTTTAATGCATTAGAAATGTCCGGCTTGAAAGTGCCATTGTTCACTTGGTACCCTTGGTATTTAGCAAGGCCCCAAATTGGATGGTAACGTTTAGCATTAGTACTTCTAATGAGCTATCACTTAACAGATACGGTACTAATTAGACATAATCATAGTCTTGCCTTTGAACTATCAGGTGATGATGGTAAATCAGGTGATTAAACATGGATTAGACTATTTTAGTTACTTATTCAACACAGCTCCTCAGTGCATAACCATGGTGTACGGTGTCCATATTAGGACAGCCTCAAGTCCTGCTGTGATTGAGGCTGTCCTAATATGAATACCATTCACAGGAGGTTGGTGGTATCTTAATTGAGGAGGACGGGCTTGTGGTAATTTGTTTTATTAATTTTTTATTTCACCTTTATTTAACCAGGTAGGCCAGTTGAGAATAAGTTCTCATTTACAACTGCGACACAAACAACAGAGAGTTACACATGGAATAAACAAACGTACAGTAATGACTGGAGTGGAATTAGTGGAACTGAATCAAATACATCCAACACATGGTTTCCATGTGTTTGATACTATTCCATTTGCTCCATTTCAGCCATTATTATGAGCCGTCCTCCCCTCAGCAGCCTCCACTGACAGCGTAATGGTGGATACGTCAATGACTAGGTTATACCTAAACATGTACTGTACATAAACATATTTAAACTGCATTGCACTCCTGCACTGGGTAGTCATTATACACGTACAGTATGAAGTGAGGTATAGTGAAAACAACATTTGCCACGTTTGAGCTTGGCATGGCACATTCCACTGCAGAGCATCACACCTGACAATGAGAGTTGGCAAAACAGCACAAACAGCTCTGTGATCAGCTAATTACCCACAATAATAGTCCCATGGACAATAGAGACTGAGCGGATCGATAAAGCCAACACTATGGTTCATGTAAAATGAGTCAACTCCTTACTAAGCCCAAGCACATGCTACCAGCAACAGGGACACCATACATACTACAGTAAAAGCAAATCCAATGGAGAATATCCATTGAAAATATTTTTCGGGCTAGGACTAGATTTAATCTGTTTATGGGAAGAGGACTCTAGAACTGTTAGGACTACAGTACTTATCATACACTACATATAGCACCCTTCATGGAAATCACCAAACCTGGCATAAGTCACCACACCTGGCATAAATAACCACACCAGGCATAAATCACCACACCAGGCATAAATCACCACACCTGGTATAAATCACCATACCTGGCAAAAATCACCATACCTGGCAAAAATCATCATACCTGGCAAAAAACACCATACCTGGTTTAAGTCACCTTGCCTGGTATAAATCACCATACCTGGCAAAAATCACCATTGCTGGTATGGCATAAATCACCATACCTGGCATAAAACACCATACCTGGTTTAAATCATCTTGCCTGGTATACATCACCATACCTGGCATAAATCACCATTGCTGGTATGGCATAAATCACCATACCTGGCATAAATCACCATACCTGGTATAAATCATCTTGCCTGGTATACATCACCATACCTGGCATAAATCACCATTGCTGGTATGGCATAAATCACCATACCTGGCATAAATCACCATACCTGGTATAAATCGGCATACCTGGTATAAATCACCATACCTGGTATAAATCACCATACCTGGCATAAATCACAATACCTGGCATAAATCACCATACCTGGCATAAATCACCATACCTGGTATAAATCAACATACCTGGCATAAATCACATACCTGGCATAAATCACATACCTGGCATAAATCAACATACCTCGTATAAATCAACATACCTGGTATAAATCACATACCTGGTGTAAATCAACATACCTGGTGTAAATCAACATACCTGGTGTAAATCAACATACCTGGTATAAATCACCATACCTGGCATAAATCACATACCTGGCATAAATCACCATACCTGGTATAAATCAACATACCTGGCATAAATCACATACCTGGCATAAATCACATACCTGGCATAAATCAACATACCTGGTATAAATCAACATACCTGGTGTAAACCACATACCTGGTGTAAATCAACATACCTGGTGTAAATCAACATACCTGGTGTAAATCAACATACCTGGTGTAAATCACCATACCTGGCGTGGCGTAAATCACATACCTGGTGTAAATCACCATACCTGGTGTAAATCACCATACCTGGTGTAAATAACCATACCTGGTGTAAATCACCATACCTGGCGTAAATCACATACCTGGTGTAAATTACCATACCTGGTGTAAATACACCATACCTGGTGTAAATCAACATGCCTGGTATAAATCACCATACTCCTGAGGGGCTGTGTGCTGTACTCTGTTGGGCCTGAGGGGCTGTGTGCTGTACTCTGTTGGGCCTGATGGGCTGTGTGGTGTACTCTGTGTGGTGTACTCTGTGTGGTGTACTGACTGTTTCCATCATATGTGGTATGTTTGCATCACATGGGTGGAAAGTTGTGACGTAATCAAATGAGGCATACTTACAGTGCCTTCAGAAAGTATTCTCACCCCTTGACGTTTTCTAAATGTTGCTATGTTTTACCACATTTTGTGTCACTGGCCTACACACAATACCCCATAATGTCAAAGTGGAATTATGTTTTTTTCAAATGAAGAAAAAATTCATTGCTGAAATGTCTTGAGTCAATAAGTATTCAACCCTGTTGTTTTGACTATGACAAGCCTACAGCAAAATGTGATTAACAAGTCACATAAGTTGCATAGACTCACTCTGTGTGCAATAATCAAGTTTAATTTGATTTTTGAATGACTACCTCATCTCTGTACCCCACACATACAATTATCTGTAAGGTCCCTCAGCCGAGAACTGAATTTCAAACACAGATTCAACCTCAAAGACCAGGGAGGTTTTCATGCCTCGCAAAGAAGGGCATCTATTGGTAGATTAGTAAAAATAAAACAGCAGACATTGAATATCCTTTGAGCATGGTGAAGTTATTAATTACACTTTGGATGGTTTATTAATACACCCAGTACCTACAAAGATACAGGTGTCCTTCCTGACTCAGTTGCCAGAGAGGAACGACATCGCTCAGGGATTTCACCATGAGGCCATTGGTTACAGAGAAAACAGTTACAGAGTAATCGCTGTAAAAACTGAGGATGGATGAACAATATTGTAGTTACTCCACAATACTAACCTAAATGACAGAATGAAAAGAAAAAAGCCTGTACATAATGCAAATATTCCAAAACATGCATCCTGTTTGCAATAAGGCACTAAAGTAAAACTGCAAAAATAATTTACAAAAACTTTATGGTCTGAATACAAAGTGTCATGTTTAGGGCAAATCCAACACAACACATCACTGTATCATGACACAAGGCGAGACCCAGATGCAGACACATGAGGCAGATGGTTGGAATCTTACATTGTTTATTAACCCAAAAGGAGAAGGCAAGAGAATGGTCGTGGACAGGCAAAAGATCAAAACCAGATCAGAGTCCAGGAGGCACAGAGTAGCAGACAGGCTGTCGCCCATCTTCCCCATTATCTGTGTATTTATACCTGTGTTCTGTGTTTGTCTTATTTCGTCAAGCCAACCAGCGGTTTTCCCTCTGCTCCTGTCTCTCAATTGTTCCTGTTTCCTAGTTTTCCCGGTGTTGACCATTCTGCCTGCCCTGACCATGAGCCTGCCTGCCGTTCTGTACCTTTGCCCCACCTATCTGGATTACTGACCCCTGCCCGCCCTTGACCTGCCTTTTGCCTGCCCCTGTTCGATTTAATAAACTGTTGTTACTTCGACGTTGTCTGCATCTGGGTCTTACCTGAAACGTGATAGTACGAACTGGCCATGACTGACCCAGCAGACCCGGTCCAGCTGCGCAACGCCATCTCCTCCCAAGGAGTAACCATTGGTAGGCATGAAGAAGTGCTTCATGGCCTTATAGTGGGGGTCCACACCTTGGCGGAACGCCATGAACGGGCGTTGGACATCTTGCTGGAGCAATTCTGCGGGGTTGGCTGGGAGGCAGCCTACTACGACGGTAACCTCACAGCCCCTCAGTGTTAGCAGCACCGCCTCACCGGTCACTCCGCCGTTCTGGGAGCCCCGCTTACCTCCAACAGAACGCTTCAATGGAGAGCCGGGTATCTGTCAGCCGTTTCTAGCTCATTGTACCCTCATCTTCGAGTTTCAGCCCTCCACCTTCCCCTCGGATCACTCTAAGATAGCATACCTTATCACACTGATGTCCGGGAGGGTGCTCGCCTGGGCTACAGCTGTATGGGAGAACAGCCGGCCACATGCGTCAGTCTGAAGGAGTTCATGGGAGAGGTCAAGAAGATGTTTGATGCCCCATTCTCCGGGAGAGAGGCTGCTCGGAAGCTACTTCAGCTTCGGCAGGACTCCCGCAGTGTGGCGAACTATGCAGTGGATTTCTGCACGTTGGCAGCTGAGACTGCCTGGAAGCAGGAAGCGCTGTTTGACATGTTCCTGCACGGAGTCACGGAGGAGGTCAAGGATGAGCTTACAGCCCGAGAATTACCGATGGATTTCGATTTCCTCATCGCCTTGACCATCAGGATCGAAGGGCAATTACAGAAACGACGGAGGGAGAGGAGATTCGATTTCGCTCGCACCTCCGAGGCATCCCGGAAGTCCCCAATGGCCACGATGAGAACCTGAGGCGACCCGAGTCGCTGAAGATGGCCGAGTCACCGTTTCCAGTACCTGGTTGACTGTGTGTAGATGGGTGAGAAAATACACATGTCATTCATTTAGAATTCAGGCTGTAACACAACAAAATGTAGAATAAGTCAAGTTACTGCATGTCTAATGATGTGCGCTGTAACTGTGTGAAGAGCACGTTTTGTCTCATTAAGGATTTGAATAACCAAAAACTATTTATGTTCTTCAAATATAAATATTTGATCGTAGTATTCTGGTTAGCTGCTCAATTCAAGATTTTGACCGTAGTGTTCTAAATGAGGGAACAGATGAACTGTCTAAAAACGTTATGTCTTTTGATGTTTTGCGTTCTGAGAGCTCATTTACGTTCAAACAGCTTATTGAATCTAATAGTGTAGTGCAGCCTCACACCAATCATTCAACTGCTCACACTCATACAATTATAAAGTAAGAAGATTATGAATTGGGTTCTTACATTTTGCTTACAGTACTGTGTGTGTGTGTGTGTGTGTGTGTCTGTGTGCATGCCTGTGTACATGTTTTGAATGGCGGGCTCAGCACTAGTAGGGAATAAACATATGATCTGTTGCATTGTCTAATGGTGGACTACAGCTGGTGCCTAATACATTGTTGAGTACTCTAAAGGCCTTTCCACACTGCATTGTTCCCCAGGCTAGAATGGCCCTGGGCTAGCTCATCCTGTTTACACAATTTGTTAACCCTGTGCGAAGCTTTAGCCCTGGGCTAAGGATTCACACTTGTATTCCATCGGAATTCTAATGGACAAACACAACATGCGACCAACATTCTACCTCTGACACGTGTCCAATGTATAAGCAATAAAACATGTATTAACACATGATTTCCTCCTGCTTCTAGCCTAGCATTTGATTTCCTCCTGCTTCTAGCCTAGCATTTGATTTCCTCCTGCTTCTAGCCTAGCATTTGATTTCCTCCTGCTTCTAGCCTAGCATTTGATTTCCTCCTGCTTCTAGCCTAGCATTTGATTTCCTCCTGCTTCTAGCCTAGCATTTGATTTCCAACAGTGATGGTTTGTATAAACCTTGCTGTCTGCCCAAAGATGTATTATATCTAACCCAAGATAGACCAGAGCCTGTCGTTTCCAATGGGCGTAAATGAATCATAGTGGACAGAATAAGCAAGGAGGTTGGTAGAGTCAAGCATGAGCTAGTGAGATCCTATTGGCACGTTCTAGCATTTATTTGCATATTTCCGTTAAGGAACGCCTACACTGTGAAGTGATCAAATGTTTCATTGAGGAGATTATTAGCAGAATGTCAGCCTTCTCCCACTGCTGGCCACCGGGCTTCCTTTCATCACCATATTTGGTAAAGATTGGATACGCCAACCGGATGCTTCACATTTATACATTCTGTGAAATTATTGGCTCATTGTTCTATCTGTGGTCTGTCTGTCTGCCAATGTTTCACTTTTGAAATGCGATCTCACCCATGTACAGAGAAGTCTGTGCACAGACGAGACATCAATACACATTTTCTGATCCAGACAAAATCATGCAACAATATTATCATCATGGATAGCTACAGTGGGCTCCGAAAATACTGGCACCCCTGACTGGCAATGCACTAACAATACTTAAAAAATATAAACAATATACAGTGAGGGAAAAAAGTATTTGATCCCCTGCTGATTTTGTACGTTTGCCCACTGACAAAGAAATGATCAGTCTGTAATTTTAATGGTAGGTTTATTTGAACAGTGAGAGACAGAATAACAACAACAAAAATCCAGAAAAACGCATGTCAAAAATGTTAGAAATTGATTTGCAGGCCTTGATGGCATCTTGGGGCCACCAGGTTTCAAAAAGCACCATCAGACACCACCTCCACAACCACAGGCTCTTTGGAAGGGTTGCCAGAGGAAAGCCCTTTCTGACCCCAAGACAGAAGCAAGCGCTTGGAGTTTGCCAAACGTCATTTAAATTATGACTGGAAGAAGGTGCTCTGGTCAGATGAGACCAAAATTTTACGTTTTGGTCAGATACAGCATCTACATGTTTGGCGTCGAAACAGAGATGCATACAAGGAGAGGCACCTCATACCCACGGTGAAATATGGTGGTGGGTCAGTGATGTTTTGGGGCTGTTATAATTCCAGAGGTCCAGGGGCACAGGTTAAGATTGATGGCATAATGAATTCCATCAAGTATCAGGCAATTTTGGCTGACAATCTGGTTGCCTCTGCCAGAAGGCTGGGACTTGGCCGTAGGTGGACTTTCCAACAAGACAATGACCCGAAACATACCTCAAGAGCCACACAGATATGGTTCTGTGACAACAACATCAATGTTCTGCCATGGCCATCTCAGTCGCCGGACTTCAATCCAATAGAAAACCTGTGGGCTGAGTGGAAGAGGACAGTTGATAAGCGCAAACCCAAGAATGTGAAGGATCTTGAAAGGATCTGCATGAGGAATGGTCCAAAATCCTTCCTTAACCTTGTTAAACATTACAGGAAAAGACTCCATGCTATTATCTTTGCCAGAGGTGGTTGCACTAAGTACTAAATGAGGAGTGCCAATAATAATGAAACCTTGATTTTGGTGAAATTTATTTTGTATTAAATAATTATATGCTTTTGGTTGGTTCCATTGAAACATTAATAAAGTACAGTATTTCTCACATGTTGGTATTTTTTGAAGTATTGTTTGTGCATTGCCATTCAGGGGTGGCAGTAATGAATGAAAATGTAGTGTTTGCTGCCCTTCCAGGTGTAGAGTTTGTCTTCAGTTGGCTAGCTAAATGAGAAGTTAGCCAACATGTCAGGTTTTTGTCCTCAGATGGAAGGATGAAATGGTACACATTTATACTAATAGGTTTTTGTCCTCAGATGGAAGGATGAAATGGTATACATTTATACTAATAGGTTTTTGTCCTCAGATGGAAGGATGAAATGGTACACATTTATACTAATAGGTTTTTGTCCTCAGATGGAAGGATGAAATGGTACACATTTATACTAATAGGTTTTTGTCCTCAGATGGAAGGATGAAATGGTATACATTTATACTAATAGGTTTTTGTCCTCAGATGGAAGGATGAAATGGTACACATTTATACTAATAGGTTTTTGTCCTCAGATGGAAGGATGAAATGGTACACATTTATACTAATAGGTTTTTGTCCTCAGATGGAAGGATGAAATGGTACACATTTATACTAATAGCATGCAGGACGTATCACTGGCATCACAAGCATATTTAAATGAAGTGAAAGTCCAGCTTTTGTGATTGGACAGTGAAAATTCTAGAAGTTGTTCTTGACCCCGTTTCACACTGGCTATTTTGGCACCGAGTTTCTGGGGCTAACCCCAAAAAATATGTGCTAACCCTGCTCCAGAGCAGGGCCAGCTAGCCCTGAGCTAAGGTTGGTGCTAGCCCACTTTAGAATGTGCAAGTGTGAACACTCGGGCTAAAATCTCCCTTAGCCCAGGGCTAAGGAGGCTCTTAGGAGCCCAGGGCTAAGGGGGCTCTTAGGAGCCCAGGGCTAAGGGGGCTCTTAGGAGCCCAGGGCTAAGGGGGCTCTTAGGAGCCCAGGGCTAAGGGGGCTCTTAGGAGCCCAGGGCTAAGGGGGCTCTTAGGAGCCCAGGGCTAAGGGGGCTCTTAGGAGCCCTGGGCTAAGGAGGCTCTTAGGAGCCCTGGGCTAAGGAGGCTCTTAGGAGCCCTGGGCTAAGGTGCAGTGTGAACATGCCCTAAACGTCGATCTGAGGTGTGTGCATGCTGGCATTCGATGGAGGAAAATGTGATGCCGCTTCTCATCTTCGGGTCACCTCAGCATTCCAAGACTCTTGGACTGTGTCCCAAATGACACCCTATTCTATACAGTGCACAACTGTTGACCAGAGCCCTATGGAGCTTCCTGCTGACTGGACTTGTGAAATTGAAATGTCGTCATTGCCTTTCAGTAGCGTGGGTAAAATCACTGCCATATTAAAACCTACATTGTAGGTGTTGTGATAATTGCGTTGTTTGCTCTATAACCTGTTAGTTCATATCCCTTGCCACTGTGATATACAGTGTATTCGGAAGTATTCAGACCCTGTGACTATTTCCACATTTTGTTATGTTACTTTCTAATATGTATTAATCCTGACTAGTCTCCCAGTCCCTGCCGCTGATAAACATCCCCACAGCATGATGCTGCCACCACCCTGCTTCACCGTAGGGATGGTGCCAGGTTTCCTCCAGACGTGACTCTTGGCATTCAGGCCAGAGAATCATCAGACCAGAGAATCAGGTTTTTCATGGTCTGAGAGCCTTTAGGTACCCTTTGACAAACTCCAAATGGGCTGTCATGTGCCTTTTACTGAGAATTGGCTTTTGTCTGCCCACTCTACCATAAAGGCCTGATTGGTGGAGTGCTGCAGAGATGGTTGTCCTTCTGGAAGGTTCTCTCATCTCCACAGAAACAGTCTGGAGCTCTGTCAGAGTGACCATCGGGTTCTTGTTCACCTCCCTGACCAGTGCCCTTCTCCCTGATTGCTTAGTTTGGCTGGGTGGCCAGCTCTAGGAAGAGTATTGTTGGTTCAAAACTTCTTCCTTTTAAGAATGATGGAGGCCACTATGTTCTTGGGGACCTTCAATGCTGCATACATTTTTCGGTACCCTTCCCCAGATCTGTGCCTCAACACAATCCTGTCTCGGAGCTCTACGGCCAATTCCTTCGACCTCATGGCTTGGTTTTTGCTCTGACATGCACTGTCAACTGTGGGACCTTATATAGACAGACATGTGCCTTTCCAAATCATGTCCAATCAATTGAATTTACCACAGGTGGACTCCAATCAAGTTTTAGAAACATTTCAAGGATGATCAATGGAAACAGGATGCATCTGAGCTCAATTTGGAGTCTAAAAGCAAAAGGGTCTGAATACTTATGTAAATATTTCTGTTTTTAATTTTTTATAAATTTGTAAAAATGTCAATAAAACTGTTTTCACTTTGTATTTCTGGGGTACTGTGTGTAGATAAGGGGAAACAAATATTTTATACATTTTCGAATAAGGCTGTAACGTAACAAAATGTGGAAAAAGTCAAGGGGTCTGAATACTTTCCAAATGCACTGTATAGGCCTAAGCCCGAGACAATAAGAACACACAGTGGCAGAATAAATTCAACCACACCTTTGTTTCATCACAAAACCTTAGAGCAACATATGTCCGGTGAAGTCCACAAAACAAACAGTTACATGGTCAAGCAAGTTAATGTTTCCGACATTTTCGGACCACTAAACAACTATTAATTTAGAACCACGAAGAGTTACAGCAAGTCACAAAGAAAACAGGAGCTGCCTCCACTATTCCAGCACCATTTCAACATCATCAAATCACCTATGCTTGTGTGTGTTTGTGTGTGCAAGTAGATTCACCCAGAAACGTGCTAGGACCATACACAGTTGAGCTCATTTAGTTTAGCTCAACGCTGATTGGCTATTATTTAATTTTTTTAAATATCAAGGGAAACCAAATACTCGCTGGCTTCCCTTGCATTCAATACTATGTGCGACAACAATTTCATACTCTTTTTGACCAGACAGCATCAGATACATGGGCTACACATACTGAGACAGAGTTTTGCTGTTTATCCTTGCTTGGATGCTTTCTTCGGTGAGATACATTGAGAATTGAAGGAAAATTATGAAACACAGAGAGGAAAGATAAATTATTTCCTTTTTTTCTTGGTCAATGTTTTGGGGAAGCCTGGCTTCCCTTGGCATCCATGAATACATACCACAGTTGCCTTTATGACTTACCGAAATAGAATGGTCAGTCTGGCCTCTCTGTTCCATCCATTGTCAGCTGACTCGCTCTAAACCTCACCGAAATTCCTATTTTATTCCAGCCACTGTGGAGGAAAAGGGAAAGAAGAAGGAAGAGAAAACGTGGCTGGTTGGAAGTCAGCCTTGACGCTGTGGGACTCTCAAACAGATGCTGAAGGCCTCAAGTGATGTGTTAATGATTCACCACAGCCTGGTGCGGTTTGTTCAAAGAAACACACTAATCAATGTTGCTTTTTATAAACCAACGTGGTACAACAGCGCAATCTAACAGATAAGTCCTGTCTCTAGCCTCAATGCCAAACCTCACTCCCCCCAAAAAGCAACAAGAATAAAATGTCGATTTTACTGTGATGGTAAGGATTTAAGTGAACATTTATCAACATCTAATGACGACTGTCAACCTACGTGTCTTTATTTACATCGTCAATACTTTTGCAATATATATTTTGGGGTACTCATAGTTTTTATGTAGCTGTTCATGACATTTATAAATCAAAAAGGCATTGTACAAAGTAATTTATAACTCAAAAAGGTATTGTTCAAAGTTCCTAAACAGTTTAAGAGCAATAGACCAACAATAGACTATTCAGAACAAGGTTTGGAAAGAGAGAGATTGCTGTTTACAGGTGGCTCCTCATTGCATTAGTTCCTGCAGAGCATTATAATCCACCAGTAGGGACACACTTCAAAGGCAAAGAGAGATATTGCAGGAGCTCAGGGCTGATGTACCGTTAAGCAAGTTGAAGGAGCATGGGGTTCGGAAAAGTGTATTCTACTCTCCCGAAAGTTTCATCAACACATTTTCACACCGTTAGACTTTCCCTCCCCACACCACACACACACACACACACACACACACACACACACACACACACACACACACACACACACACACACACACACACACACACACACACACACACACACACACACACACACGAGAGAGAACATGCAGTACAATATATTCTCGTTAATAATGTAATGATGAGCAAATCAACTGTTAACTTTAATTTGACTTAGGCCTATTGGGGTTTGGGTGGTTGCCCACCTCAACCTCTTCTTCAAACTACTAATACTTTGTTAAATTAACTCATCTTCACAATTTAGTGTATAACAGCCTCACATGCCTTATCCCAATCCTGCATGTATTGGGTGTCAGTGAATGAGGACTGTGGTATGCTGAGTATCGATGGTTCCATAAGGGTGGTGACAGTACCCAAGACTCCTTCACCCTACCACCCTCCAGAGAGAGCTGTGGTGACAGCATTCACTGGGGGTGCTATGCTGGTGACACTGTTGGTGATTTATTTAGAATTCAAGGCACACTTAACCAGCATGGCTACCACAGCATTCTGCAGCGATACACCTTTCTATCTGGTTTGACTTAGTGGGACTATAATTTGTTTTTCAACAGGACAGTGATTCAAAACACACCTTTAGGCTGTGTAAGGGCTATTTGACCAAGAAGGGGAGTAATGGAGTGCTGCATCAGATGACCTGGCCTCCACAATCCCCTGACCTCAACCCAATTTGAGATGGCTTGGGATGAGTTGGACCGCAGAGTGAAGGATAAGCAGCCAACAAGTGCTCAGCATATTTGGGAACTCCTTCAAGACAGTTGGAAAAGCATTCCAGGTGAAGCTGGTTGAGAGAATGTCAAGTGTTCAAAGCTGTCATCAAGGCTAAGGGTGGCTATTTGAAGAATCTCAAATATAAAATATTTGTGTTGAACCCAAGAGCAGACTCATGCAAGGAGACAGGGATGAAGTAAACAAGGTATTTATTGGAACACAGGGGGAAGGTGGAGTGCAGGTAAAGGGGGAGCTCGGGCTGGTTGCTGGAAACCAGGTGTGGAGGCTGTTGCTGCAGACTAGGGGGGGTTGAGAGGGTAAGCAGGTCCGGGGAGGAATCCAAGAGAGTAGTGGAGTGGGGAATCCAGGACAGAGCAGCAGGATGACGAGACGTGGGACAGGAGACAGTGACCGGAGTCAGAGCGGGCAGAACTGTAGCGGAGAGGAAAACAGTGTTAGGCAGGGAAACAAGCAGAGCAGGGTAACAGGATTGGAGTAGTAACCAATAGCTGGAAGCATAACTGACTGAGCAGAGATTACGATCTGGCAGTGTGGAAGTGGCAGGACTGAGTATTTGTAGATGTCTTGATTATGGAACAGGTTGCAGCTGGTGGGGATCTGCTCAGACTCCAGCACACCTGTCTCCACCCACACAATCCCACACACACACACACACACACACACACACACACACACACACACACACACACACACACACACACACACACACACACACACACACACACACACACACACACACACAGAGAGAGAGAGAGGGAAAGAGCACTGGGGAGGTGGCAGGTCAAAGAGACACAGGATGACCAATAGATGGCGTTGCAGAAGCAGATGTGACAATTTGTTTATAACTTTTTAGATTACTACATGATTGCATATGTGTTATTTCATAGTTTTGATGTCTTCACTATTATTATACAATGTATAAAATAGTAAAAATGAAGAAAAACCCTTGAATGAGTAGGTGTGTCCAAACTTTTAACTGGTACTGTACATGGGCCATTTTACAGAAGCGGTGCAAATTCGGGGTTAAAAAAAATGTGTATCCTATTTTTCCAAAACTTTCAGCATATCAGTTAGAAATACTACTCAAACACTGTTTATATTTCAATGTGAAATATTTACATGCATTGCTTACCACCGTGCTATTATCAATCAAATGTACTTATAAAGCCCTTTTTACATCAGCCGATGTCACAAAGTGCTATACAGAAACCCAGCCTAAAAACCCCAAACAGCAATCAATGGAGATGTAGAAGCACGGTGGCTAGGAAAAACTCCCTAGAAAGGCAGGAACCTAGGAAGAAACCTAGAGAGGAACCAGGCTCTGAGGGGTGGCCAGTCCTCTTCTGGCTGTGCAGGGTGGATATTATAACAGAACATGGCCAAGATGTTCAAACGTTGATAGATGACCAGCAGGGTCTAATAATAATAATCACAGTGGTTGAAGAGGGTGCAACAGGTCAGCACCTCAGGAGTAAATGTCAGTTGGATTTTCATAGCCGATCATTCAGAGTTAGACAGCAGGTGTGGAAGAGAGTGTGAGTCGAAAACAGCAGGTTCGGGACAAGGTAGCACGTCCGGTGAATAGGTCAGGGTTCCATAGCCGCAGGCAGAACAGCTGAAACTGGAGCAGCAACACGACCAGGTGCATTATATGTGTCACTACTCAAACATAGTGAGAAAGCTACAATAAAGGTAGAACCATACACAGTAGATATCATTTTGATTAATTGTATGAATTTTATTTAGTAATGAAATAGTGAAAACAAGATTTTTTACCTACTTTTCTAAACCTTTAAATTTAATTTAGAGAAACACACCACATATCCAAAAGTATGTGGACAGCTGCTCGTCGAACATCTTATTTCAAAATCATGGGCATTAATACGGAGTCCCCCCTTTGCTGCTTTAACAGCCTCTGGGAAGGCTTTCCACTAGATGTTGGAACATTGCCACGGGGACTTGCTTCCATTCAGCCACAAGAGCATTAGTGATGTCGGGCACTGATGTTGGGTGATTAGGCCTGGCTCGCAGTTGGCGTTCCAATTCATCCAAAAGGTGTTCAATGGGGTTGAGGTTAGGGCTCTGTGCAGGCTAGTCAAGTTCTTCCACACTGTTCCCGACAAACAATTTCTATATGGACCTCGCTTTGTGCACGGGGGCATTGTCATGCTGAAACGTGAAAGGGCCTTCCCCAAACTGTTGCAACAAACTTGGAAGCACAGAATAGTCTAGAATGTCATTCTATGCTGTAGCTTGGAACCTAAAACCATCACAAACTTTTAGAGATGCACAACTGAGAGCATCCTGTCGGGCTGTATCACGGCCTGGTACGGCAACTGCACCGCCCGCAACCGCAAGGCTCTCCAAAGGGTGGTGCAGTCTGCACAACGCATCACCGGGGGCAAACTACCCACCCTCACGGACACCCACAGCACCTGATGATATAGGAAGGCCAAAAAGATCATAAAGGATATCAACCACCCGAGCCACTGCCTGTTCACCCCGTTATCATCCAGAAGGCGAGGTCAGTACAGGTGCATCAAAGCTGGGACCGAGAGAGGCTGCTGCCTATAGACATAGACTAGAAATCACTGGCCACTTTAAATAAAGGAACGCTAGTCACTTTGATAGTGTTTACATATCTTGCATTACTCATCTCATATGTATATACTGTATTCTATATTATTCCACTGTATCTTAGTCCGTGCCGCTCTGACATCGCTCGTCCATATATGTATATATTCTTAATTCTATTCCTTACTTAGATTTGTGTGTTTTGGGGTATATGTTGTTAGATATCACTGCACTGTCAGAGCTAGAAGCACAAGCATTTCGCTACACCCGCAATAACATCTTCTAAACACGTGTGTGTGACCAAATTAAATTTGATTTGATTTAGCATTAAGATTTCCCTTCAGTGGAACTAAGGGGCCTAGCCCGGGCCATGCAAAAGAGCCCCAGACCATTATTCTTCCTCCACCAAACTCTGCAGTTGGCACTATGCATTCGGGCAGGTAGCGTTCTCCTGGCATCAGCCAAACACAGATTCGTCTGTCGGACTGCCAGATGGTGAAGCGTGATTCATCACTCCAGAGAATCGTTTCTCCTGCTCCAGAGTCCAATCGCAGCGAGCTTTACACCACTCCAGCCAACACTTGGCATTGCGCATGGTGAACTTACAGTAGGCTTCTCTGTGGCTGCTCGGCCATGGAAAGCCTTTTCATGAAGCTCCAGACAAACAGTTCTTGTGCTGAAGTTGCTTCTATTGGCAGTTTGGAACTCGGTAATGAGTGTTGAAACCGAGGACAGACGATTTTTACGCCCCGATGCGCTTCAGCGGTCCTGTTCTTTGAGCTTGTGTGGCCTACCACTTCTTGGCTGAGCCGTTGTTGCTCCTAGACGTTTCCACTCCACAATAACAGCACTTACAGTTGACCTAGGCAGCTTTAGCAGGGCAGAAATTTTATTAACTGACTTGTTGGAAAGGTGGCATCCTGTGACGGTACCACATTGAAAGTTACTGAGCTCTTCAGTAATGGCCATTCTACTGCCAAGGTTTGTCTACGGAGATTGCATGGTTGTGTGCTTGATTTTATACATCTGTCAGCAACGGGTGTGGCTGAAATGGACAAATCCACTAATTTGAAGAGGTGTCCACATACTTTTGTATATATAGTGTATCATGACATAAACATAAAAGGTAAATAAACTATTAAAATGAACTCCTCAGTGAGAAGAAGATAATCTAGGACATTTTCACTCTTTGGAAGCGTGCCCAAAACCATAATGTTTTGGAATTAATGATAAACAACAAGCTGCCACAGTCTCTCTCTCTCAAGTTTCAGGTAAGACCCAAGTGCAGACTGTGGTGAAGTAACAATGCTTATTGTAACCACCGGGGCAGGCAAATGACAGGTCAAGGCAGGCAGGGGTCGATAATCCAGAGTAGTGGGACAAAGGTACAGGACGGCAGGCAGGCCCAGGTCAGGCAGAGGTCGATAATCCAGAGTAGTGGGACAAAGGTACAGGACGGCAGGCAGGCCCAGGTCAGGCAGAGGTCGATAATCCAGAGTAGTGGGACAAAGGTACAGGACGGCAGGCAGGCTCAGCGTCCGAACAGGCAAGGGTCAAAACCAGGAGGACAAGGAAAAAGAGAGACTGGGGAAAAAGCAGGCGCTGAGACAAAACTCTGTTTGACTTGACCAAACAAGACGAACTGGCACAGACAGACAGAAAACACAGGTATAAATACCCAGGGGATAAGTGAGGAAGATGAGCGACACCTGGAGGGGGGTGGAGACAAGCACAAGGACAGGTGAAACAGATCAGGGCGTGACACTTTCTCTCTCTGTCCTCCTTAGTATTAATGATATCAATCTTGACTCGTGCCTTCCCCTAGCTAACTATTCCCTCCAGAATGCTAAAGCAAACCATATCGTAAGAGGAAACAGATTGGAGAGGATTTGGATAAGAGTGGGCTTTGATTCCTCTTTTTCTGGCATTACATAAAAAAATGAGCAACCAGTTAATGTTTTTTTTGTGTGTGTGGAAGCATGTGAAATGTCTGTTTCAGTGACAGAGTGCAGCTGGTGCGTCGCGCTCCCCCTGTCGAGAGAGAGAGAGAGAGAGAGCGTTCGCTCATCTACATGTATATATCCTGGAACCAGCGCTACGATTCTCCCACTTTATTTTTGTTTTTCTAAGTGGAGGGAAGCGATAAGAGCATTTTCTGTCATGCCTCACAGCCCCCCCTCCCCTGAGACACAGAGCTAAAGCAATCCAAGCAGCTCTGTTTATGGAGTGCATTAGAGTGCCTCCGTACACATCATTGTATTTGATAGGTTTCAACCTGCTTCGTTGGCTTTTTAGTCAGCTTTGCATTGATTAATCTTTTCTGGACTGTAGGGTACAGCCTTTTTTAATTCAATCAGAGCCCATAGTGACTTAACCAGTTCAATTACAGGCTTAACACTCACTGTAAGTGTCCGTGGCAGTCACATTTGGCAGATGGATTCAGGTTACCAAGACAACCTGGTCCTGCCAGCTGAGGAAGTCAGCAGCTCAACAGGTTTATGGATTTAGTCCACATTCCTTTCAGATAGACACTCTTATTGTATACATTACACTATTTGAGCATTTTTGCTGGAAATATTTTTGCCCCCCAGACATGAATGCTCTGGTCCCACCACCCACGCTGGGGAAAAACACAGAGGCTGCTCCCAGATAAAAGGTTCCATGTGAATGTTTCAGACCTGACCTTGTCTAGTCTACGTCTGATGTGACGACTCCACTCAAATGGAAATCAGTTGCCCTTTTTGGAGGGGGGGGGTTCGCCATTTTCCGATGACAATAGCGACAAGCCCACACTAATGCACAGGGAGTAATCATCTCAGATTACTAAGCGATGGTCTGCGAAACTGAGAAAAAAACCATTCCTGACCAAGAAGAGTAGAGTGAGGAAGGATGTAGTAGTGGTGGAGGCAAGCGCCAAGGGTAGCCCAACATCCCATCATAAATTAATCAAGTGAAAAGCCTGCTCTTTGATATGTGTTTACTTTCCTCTGTACGGAGCAGGAAGAGACCTGGGCAATGTGATCACTCCCTCCCCTCCATCTCCCTCACCACTCCTCCCCTGTGTCAATATAATTAATTCCTCTGATTTTCTGCCTCCTCCAGCAAATTAAATTTAAAACACGCCTATCCTATCTGTTGATGCCAGCTGAGCTACGTACACAGCGTCCATTTCCACAAGTTAATTTTTAATCATTGGAACAGTGGCAGTAGCATTTCAAGTAAGCCATTTCATAGGTTGTTAGGGAATGGCAGTCTCACACGGTTATAAGAAAGTTTTGCCATTGTGTTTCCGTTGTAAATTGTATTCTGTTCAGCTAAATTATCCACTAATTCCACAAAATGGTACTTGGATTAAGCGATAGGAAAAGGGATTATACAAAGTACACACTATTCTAGCATTATGGTAATGAACCTCCATGGAAATATGAGGAACTGTGAATAATCCAGTCAAGATGCATGCTAACAACATCAGGCCATAGATGATAATACTGTACCATAGCAGCCCCTTGATTGGGTTACTGTAGGGCAGGCTGTACCATAGCAGCCCCTTGATTGGGTTACTGTAGGGCAGGCTGTACCATAGCAGCCCCTTGATTGGGTTACTGTAGGGCAGGCTGTACCATAGCAGTCCCTTGATTGGGTTACTGTAGGGCAGGCTGTACCATAGCAGTCCCTTGATTGGGTTACTGTAGGGCAGGCTGTACCATAGCTGTCCCTTGATTGGTTTACTGTAGGGCAGGCTGTACCATAGCTGTCCCTTGATTGGTTTACTGTAGGGCAGGCTGTACCATAGCAGTCCCTTGATTGGGTTACTGTAGGGCAGGCTGTACCATAGCAGCCCCTTGATTGGTTTACTGTAGGGCAGGCTGTACCATAGCAGCCCCTTGATTGGTTTACTGTAGGGCAGGCTGTACCATAGCAGTCCCTTGATTGGGTTACTGTAGGGCAGGCTGCACAGAATTCTAGTTCTGGCCCATTCTAGGCCACTTCATTATAGCCAAATCATTATAGGAGTGTGAGAAAGGTCTGTGTCCTGTGGGACAGCAGTCAGCTAGCTGTCAGCGGGGTGGCTAGCTCAGTTCGTCCATGTCCCTGTTCCACAGTGTCACATTCCTCCATGCCAGGGAAAGGGACAGCCTCCCTCGGTCCTCCAGGAGAGCAACTCTATCCAGAGGGAAAGAGTGACACAGCCTGCCCAGCGGTGCCACAAGTTCTGTCACAGCATGCCATATCACAACATGGATCCCACAGGCCCACAGCCCCCCCCCCCCCCCCCCACACACACACACACACACGAGAGTGATCCTCAGTGTCATAACGCAGGATAGATGCATCCGTTGAAATACAGTTTTCATGCATAAACTACTTGACCAATGCAGACACAGAAAACATTCCAAATGCTGTCGATAGGTTTATATGAATTCAGGGTTGGTATTAAACATTTCCAGGGACAGCCCAGCATTAAATAAAAGTGTTTTGGGGTAAAGGTGTAAACTGTGGAACCGCTTACAAGAAGTTAAAATGAAGTTAATCTGATAGCACATAGACCACGATTCTGCTGCCGTAAACAGCACATGATATTTTGACATCAGATATGGATTGTAAAGCGGGTGCAGACAGCGTGACATTCATCACTTGAGAGATTGATGCACCAGAAGTAGCGGGGGTAATCAGTCAGTCGGAGTTCCCGCCAGTCGCATCAGTCATGTTGGGCGTGATGGGCTGCTGCCTGTTATGTAGAGGCAACTAAGAATACACTTACAGGAGAGTGTGGGAAATGAAATGAGTGTTCCAATGTAATGTCATGTGAGCTCGTTCCCCTCCTGTCCATCCTCTCCTCTCCCTATAGTTGAAGGCCCATCATCAGATGGCCGTAGGGTGTTTTTGGCAAAAAACAGATGTGCTGGTCCATTTTTATCCAAGTAGACTTGTTGAAAGATGTTTTTTTATGTTTGCATTATTTGGCAAATAATGGGGGCCTTGAGGAAAAAATGGGCCAATGTGTTTAAAATGCCCGGACCGATTTCTGAACCCTGTCCACCAGTCTGTCCCTGTCCATCAGTCTGTCCGTTTCCACCAGTCTTGTCCCTGTCCATCACACAGTAATAAAGTAATGTAGATAAGAACAACTGAAAGTGATCTGGGTCCTGAGGAGCGGAGATGTTTCCATTGGCCCAGATGGTCCTCTGATGGTCCTCTGCTCCCTGTTAGCCAGGGTCTGAATGCTTCCTCCCAGTCTGAATATCATATCACTGGGTTATAATATCTCCATCCCTGTCACACTCACGTACTGCACAGTAGGTGATGTGTTCTAAGGGTTTTTAGTCGACAGATGTGTCCCCCCAAAAAATGACATCCCAACGAAATGGAATAGCCTACATTATGGATGAAATATGCGAGAGGGTCATCCAACCAATCAACCGTCAACTGCATATTGTGTATGTATGCTTGCTGTGATACAGCTTGCAGTTATTATTTTACTGTCAAAATGTTATTGAATGTATAGCTTACCAATGGAAGTGGGGTGTTGGCTTAGTCTTCTGAAAACAAAAGAGACAGTGGAGCAATGGAGTCTGTTTCTGAGATGGTATATAATGGAGTCTGTTTCTGAGATGGTATATAATGGAGTCTGTTTCTGAGATGGTATATAATGGAGTCTGTTTCTGAGATGGTATATAATAGAGTCTGTTTCTGAGATGGTATATAATGGATGCAGTAGGCACTTTTTGGTACCAGCTGGCCGTGTACAACAAAGCAGTTGGGATGAGGAGGGAGGTCCCATGAATAAAACTTGGGGCATCCCTTGACCCTGGCCTTGACCCCTTAAATGGTGTCCATTACATAGTGATGGAATTATCAAGATCCATGCTGAGAAGGATCATTTTTGGTCATTTATTTGTAACAAAGAATAGAGATGTTCATAAATCTGAACCCATTTTATCAACCTGCTTTAAAAAAAAAGATAATCACTGCTTGAAATGGCTTCTTTTGCTTATGCAACATCAACACACACATGCACACACAAACACACACACACAAACACACACGCACACACACACACACACCCCCACACACACACACACACACACACACACACACACACACACACACACACACACACACACACACACACACACACACACACACACACACACACACACACACACACACACTCTTACAAATCCCTCAATTAAGATCTAATGTATATTCTCATCACCAGTTGAAGGTCTCAGAGATTGTACAGGAAAGACCCTGAAAACTACAGCCCATAAAACATTCAGTTATGATTATCAGAGCCTTCAGAGCCTGCAGAGCCTGCAGAGCCTGCAGAGCATGCAGAGCATGCAGAGCCTTCAGAGCCTTCAGAGCCTGCAGAGCAAGCAGAGAATGCAGAGCCTTCAGAGCCTTCAGACAGCAATGGACTGTCTAGTGACAGTCCAGTGACAGTCCAGTGACAGTCCAGTGACAGTCCAGTGACAGTCTAGTGACAGTCTAGTGAAAGTAAAATGAAAATAAATAGTAAACACACTAGATGGTTTATATTGAGTTGGTAAAATTAGCTATTTTGGGTAATACCTCATTTTTAAGATAGTACCCACATATGTAGAGTTATGCATTTGAGTGCCCACCCATGATATATACTTATTTTTTTACTTTGAAACAAAAAAATAACACTTTTAATCAAAAATGAAACACTTTGAATAATTTGGGCATTCACTTGAGTTGAACCAAATAAAGTAATACACTAAAAAGAATGTTGGAACAGATGCTTCCAGAAAAGGGAATGTTTCCTCCTCTAATACTATGCATGTAATTTGGGGGTCTAATACATTGTGTTGGGGGGATTCTATTTGAATGACCCTGAGGCCCTGTCTGTTGAAGAGAAGCCCCTAAGAGCATGACACACCCCTTCCCCTCCTCTCATCCTCTTCTCCCCCTTCCTCCCTCCGCTCTGCCCCTAGGACACAATTATTCCTACCTTCTACTTCAGAGTGGGATCACATGTCTGCTCTTAAGTGCAGTGACAGTGTAAATGAAACGCAGGGGATCAATGTTTACAGTGTATACCGAAAACATGACCTCACCTATCCAAGTAGCAACACTGTGCTTTCATAGTACAGAAAGGTGCAAAACAACAAGGAGCAGTGGAAATGGAATTGCAGTCAAACAACTGGCCAAGGAGGAGGGAAATGTCCCTCTGAAGTAAGAGGAAGGATCTTAAAGGGGGGTAAAGCTGGCCTTGGGGAATTTTCATTGCTTTGGGAATCTTTGTATTTTTTACACAACGTGATGTATGGAGAGTTTGATTGGACCTTCTATTCAGTTTAAAGTAGGTCACATGAATAGACAGTGTTGAATGTTTTTCTGTCCACCTCAGCAGGTGTAATTGCAGCAGCATTATGTGGCTTTTAGTCATTTTGTCATTCTCTCTCTGGAAGGGACCACTGAGGGGAGGCCTATTGGTAATTGCTGTGGCGTTACAACATAGAGTTTCACAGGCTGTGTCCTAAATGGCTCTATTTCCTGTTAAATGCACTACTTTTGACCAGGGCCCATAGGGCCCATAGGGCTCTGGTCAATAGTAGTGCACTATATAGAGAATGGGGTGCCATTTGGGACACAGACAGGGACTCAAACTGTGACCAAAAAATTGAATTATCCTTTCCAACAATGTATTCTACAGCAGAGAAAACAACACATCACCCTGCTGTCAATTTATCCCTAAAATTATGTTTTGGGCAGCTTTTTCCTTTGTTTTATGAAACATTATGAACACTTGTTTTCTGAATTCAGGCATAATCACATTCACCATGGTATATCAATATACCAAGGGTTTGGTGTCGGCATGAACATTCTAGCAGCATAACATCACAGCTTTGGTTTATTTGAACTATAGACAAAGTGCAGAACAATAGATGTGCCACAATGTTGTTGAATAGGTGTAAACACATTGTGTAAACACAAAATGGAAAGACTTGAGTTTTAGACCACCCATGTTTCAGCATAGCCTATTCCGCATGATTTACATGGTGACATAATGAGTGATCTAGCATTCCCAAATGTGTATGTTAGCTGCTCTCTGGGGATTAGGGTATGTTAGCTGCTCTCTGAGGATTAGGGTATGTTAGCTGCTCTCAGAGGATTAGGGTATGTTAGCTGCTCTCAGAGGATTAGGGTATGTTAGCTGCTCTCTGAGGATTAGGGTATGTTAGCTGCTCTCTGAGGATTAGGGTATGTTAGCTGCTCTCTGGGGATTAGGGTATGTTAGCTGCTCTCTGAGGATTAGGGTATGTTAGCTGCTCTCTGAGGATTAGGGTATGTTAGCTGCTCTCTGGGGATTAGGGTATGTTAGCTGCTCTCTGAGGATTAGGGTATGTTAGCTGCTCTCTGAGGATTAGGGTATGTTAGCTGCTCTCAGAGGATTAGGGTATGTTAGCTGCTCTCAGAGGATTAGGGTATGTTAGCTGCTCTCTGAGGATTAGGGTATGTTAGCTGCTCTCTGAGGATTAGGGTATGTTAGCTGCTCTCTGGGGATTAGGGTATGTTAGCTGCTCTCTGAGGATTAGGGTATGTTAGCTGCTCTCTGAGGATTAGGGTACGTTAGCTGCTCTCTGAGGATTAGGGTATGTTAGCTGCTCTCTGGGGATTAGGGTATGTTAGCTGCTCTCTGAGGATTAGGGTATGTTAGCTGCTCTCTGAGGATTAGGGTATGTTAGCTGCTCTCTGAGGATTAGGGTATGTTAGCTGCTCTCTGAGTATTAGGGTATGTTAGCTGCTCTCTGAGGATTAGGGTATGTTAGCTGCTCTCTGGGGATTAGGGTATGTTAGCTGCTCTCTGGGGATCAGGGTATGTTAGCTGCTCCCAGCTGGCTGCACCCTCAGATCAGGCCCTAGGCCACGGGTGAACACTGCACGTAGCCCCTCCCCCTCCCTCTCTGTAGATCCATGTCTGTCAGATATGGAGACCAACCCTAAAGAATCCTTTTATTATGTATTTATTTAACCTTTATTTAACTAGGCAAGTCTGTTCAGAACAAATTGTTATTTACAATGATGGTCTACCAAAAAGCAAAAGGCCTACTGCGGGGACAGGGGCTGGGATTTTAAAAAAATATATAGGACAAAACACACATCACGACAAGAGAGTCTACCAACACTACATAAAGAGAGACCTAAGACATAACATAGCATGGGAGCAGCACATGACAACACAGCATGGTAGCAACACCACATGACAACAACTCTTTGTCTAAATACCTGTTATTACAGCACCTGTACAAGCAAATGTCATGTGATAGTATTTCTTTCTGCTGTGCTACATACATGCAGATAACAATTGTATCAACAATCATTGCTGGCAACGATCATTGCCAGATTGCCAGATATAAAAGATGCAAATTATACAAATGTATTCTGAGCATTCAATAGAAACACCAAAGCAGATCATATGATTTATCTACAACAATGTGTTGCCTTTTTTACCAGAGCAGAGTGCTGCATGTTTGAGTCAGGCAAGCGATTCTCTATTTTTCTGTCTCCTCACAACAAACTGTCTATTACTGTAGATTCGATCACAGCCAGACAGCTTTGATGGGAATGGGAATGTGTTTCCAATGGTGCACCCCCATCATATGTATGCCAATTGAGCCAGAGTTGAACAGTGTGTCAGATTGATGTCTCAGAGCAGCTCGGGGACCAGGGGGAGTTACAGCCACCACTTAAATCACCATGGTTCAACTCCATATATTTCCTACCAGTCAGTGGTTCAGGGTCTATGATCATGCTGGCGCTGTAACCCGTAGAAAGAGGAATACATTCTACATGGCCCAGCATTGGCTGAGGCCACATATGGCCCAACTCACACCCATTTCACTGCAACACAAACTCATAAAACAGGCAAGTTGCCTCCTGTTTGGGAATAATCTAAGCCATTACACCAGACACAGAAAACAGATGTACACATTACAACAGATTTACGCCAAAGGATAAATGGTGTGTGGGTGTTTTTGTGTGTGTCAGAGAGAGAGGGAGAGGGGAGGGGAGAGAGAGAGAGAGAGAGAGAGAGAGCGGGGAGAAAGAGGCAAAGAGAAAGAGAGAGTGGGAAAAGGCAGGAATTCCCAAGGGAGCCAACATGTCACAGAACAGTGAACTCTAGTGGGAATATCATATTTCATGAAAAACTCTCCTGTTAAAGTTGCAATATGCAGAAACCGCTCCGTCTTTTCCTGGTTGCTAAAATTCTATTAGTTTGCCTAATTTCATTTTATGTGACAAAACAAGCAATGTATAATGTAGAGAATCATTGTACCATCTAAAGCGCTGTGAAATATATTTTCAATAACCCAAAGAGATGCCCAGCTGTTTGAACCTGGCATACAAACCAAAAGTTAAAGATGCAAACACTAAATTTAAGAACGGGAAGCAAAGAAATAGCGCACATAGACAGATCTACCAGTTCTTTTACTTTCTTTCAATGAGAAGGACAGATTTATTGCTCACATTTCTATGTGAATTTGGTCGGGTTGCCCCCAAAAATTACATATTGCATCTTTAACAGCTTTAATAGCTGCTCTGAGAGGATTAGGGTATGTTAGCTGCTCTGAGAGGATTAGGGTATGTTAGCTGCTGTGAGAGGATTAGGGTATGTTAGCTGCTCTCTGGGGATTAGGGTATGTTAGCTGCTCTCTGGGGATTAGGGTATGTTAGCTGCTCTCTGGGTATTAGGGTATGTTAGCTGCTCTCTGAGGATTAGGGTATGTTAGCTGCTCTCTGGGGATTAGGGTATGTTAGCTGCTCTCAGAGGATTAGGGTATGTTAGCTGCTCTCTGGGGATTAGGGTACGTTAGCTGCTCTCTGAGGATTAGGGTATGTTAGCTGCTCTGAGAGGATTAGGGTATGTTAGCTGCTCTCTGTGGATTAGGGTATGTTAGCTGCTCTCAGAGGATTAGGGTATGTTAGCTGCTCTCAGAGGATTAGGGTATGTTAGCTGCTCTCTGAGGATTAGGGTATGTTAGCTGCTCTCTGAGGATTAGGGTATGTTAGCTGCTCTGAGAGGATTAGGGTATGTTAGCTGCTCTGAGAGGATTAGGGTACGTTTGCTGCTCTCTGAGGATTAGGGTATGTTAGCTGCTCTCAGAGGATTAGGGTATGTTAGCTGCTCTCTGAGGATTAGCGTACGTTAGCTGCTCTCTGAGGATTAGGGTACGTTAGCTGCTCTCTGAGGATTAGGGTACGTTAGCTGCTCTCTGAGGATTAGGGTACGTTAGCTGCTCTCTGAGGATTAGGGTACGTTAGCTGCTCTCTGAGGATTAGGGTATGTTAGCTGCTCTCAGAGGATTAGGGTATGTTAGCTGCTCTCTGAGGATTAGGGTACGTTAGCTGCTCTCTGAGGATTAGGGTACGTTAGCTGCTCTCTGAGGATTAGGATATGTTAGCTGCTCTCTGAGGATTAGGGTATGTTAGCTGCTCTCAGAGGATTAGGGTATGTTAGCTGCTCTCAGAGGATTAGGGTATGTTAGCTGCTCTCAGAGGATTAGGGTATGTTAGCTGCTCTCTGAGTATTAGGGTATGTTAGCTGCTCTCTGAGCATTAGGGTACGTTAGCTGCTCTCTGAGGATTAGGGTACGTTAGCTGCTCTCTGAGGATTAGGGTACGTTAGCTGCTCTCAGAGGATTAGGGTACGTTAGCTGCTCTCTGAGTATTAGGGTATGTTAGCTGCTCTCTGAGCATTAGGGTACGTTAGCTGCTCTCTGAGGATTAGGGTACGTTAGCTGCTCTCTGAGGATTAGGGTACGTTAGCTGCTCTCAGAGGATTAGGGTATGTTAGCTGCTCTCTGAGTATTAGGGTATGTTAGCTGCTCTCTGAGAATTAGGGTATGTTAGCTGCTCTCTGAGGATTAGGGTATGTTAGCTGCTCTCTGAGGATTAGGGTATGTTAGCTGCTCTCAGAGGATTAGGGTATGTTAGCTGCTCCCAGCTGGCTGCACCCACAGATCAGGCCCTAGGCCACGGGTGAACCCTGCACGTAGCCCCTCTCTCCCTGTAGATCCATGTCTATGACACATTTATTGTTCACATTTCTATGTGAATTTGGTTGGGTCGCCCCCAAAAAGTACATATTGCAGCTTTAACAGCTGAATATTTAGGACTATAGAAATCCTGTAAAGCCTCTTTTCAATAGTGATTTTTCACAACTCACAAGCAAAAATCATATACTTTACCTGTTTGTGTGCGCGTGTGTGTGTGTGTGTGTATGTGTGTGCAGAGGCGGACTGGCCATCTGGCATTTCCGGCAAATGCCAGATGGGCTAGTCCATTTTTTCCTAGTGGACCTGTTCAGCTTGTTCGTTTTTTCCTGCAAAATTATCATTATCTGGCAAATTTCTGGGACTTAAAGTAAAACAATTGAAATGCCAGGGCTGATTTTTGCTCCCAGTCGGGGGGGGGGGGTGTGTGTGTGTGTGTGTGTGTGTGTGTGTGTGTGTGTGTGTGTGTGTGTGTGTGTGTGTGTGTGTGTGTGTGTGTGTGTGTGTGTGTGTGTGTGTGTGTGTGTGTGTGCGCGCACAGACGTCCCGTGCTGGGAATTACCTGTTTACCTCATTAATAGTTTTTGGCTAGAGGGGAACAATATGTAAACCAAGATGAAAAAAACAGTATCACAGTATTTCCCTCTAAATTAACTCAGGAGAAAACCATTCCTCCTGACAGAATAGGCAGAGAGAACGAAACAAGCCAATCACTTCAAGTAGTATGCAAAAATCCTGAAAACATTCTACATGAGCCATATTAAGCTTTTTTCATGTTTCAAACTAGAATTATAAACTATGTGGTTCGAGCCCTGAACGCTGATTGGCTGACAGTTGTGGTATATCTAAGCAATAAGGCACGAGGAGGTGTGGTATATGCCTTATTGCTTTAATAAACCGGTTCCCAACACAGTAAAGCAACGAAATACAAATTGAAAATGTTGCTTTAATAAATACATTTTGAATAAATACATTCCACCAGAAAAATGAAAAAGTCTCATTGCTAGACTGGTTGCTATGCAACAATCACAGGCTAGCTAGCAAGCTTACCATACATGTATGCAAAAACCGAGCATAAGGAACCACTTCTGGACTAACACATGCCAATTATTTATTTACATTTTTACATTGACATTTTAGACATTTAGCAGGCGCTCTTATCCAGAGCGACTTACAGTAGTGAATGCATACATTTCATACATTTTTTCCATACTGGCCCCCCCGTGGGAATCGAACCCACAACCCTGGCGTTTGATCTGAATGTTGACATTGCCCATGTTGTTGTTTGTTGGCTCCACACTGCTGGAAACTGGCGGAGCTGCTGCTGTGTTGTCAGAATAGTGCTCCACCGCTTCCAGATTTGGCCTTCAGTAACTTTGAAGAGAGGTTTCGATTCTTTGTCCTCTGATAGACAGTATTTATTGTATCTGTATTTCTCGTGCCTCTGTCATCTGACAGTTTCTGGATCATGGTGGTTCAGAGGCAGTGGTTTATGTTCAGTTTCTGGATCATGGTGGTTCAGAGGCAGTGGTTTATGTTCAGTTTCTGGATCATGGTGGTTCGGAGACAGTGGTTTGGGTTCAGTTTCTGTATCATGGTGGTTTGGAGGCAGTGGTTTGGGTTCAGTTTCTGGATCATGGTGGTTTGGAGACAGTGGTTTGTGTAAATCTGCGACGGGCCAGTTATTTGGCAGATCTTTGGAAGCATTGTTGCGAGGGTGTTCACTCCCATTGGCTCTTGTGTACCTGAAATATAAGACAAAATAACATTAGCTAATAGTTATGCTACCGGTTATATTGTATGGGAACATTAGAATGACTTAGCTAGCTAGCAGTTACATACCATGCAGCCGTTCACTGGTGGGCAGCTTCATCGCGCCCCTCTTCCCTCAACTTTTTAATTACGCCGACAGACACATTGTTGTGAATTCGGTGTCCTTCTGTATACTCCATGCCAAACTGAGAGGTGGGTCGTTGATATGTTGGTTCAAACCAACTCTGAGTCCAGCGTAGCTGCATATCCCATATTCTTTGGCATTCATGTTTCTCACTGAACCATACAAGTTTCGTAGAATGAAGTCAGCTCCATTACGGTTGTATTCCCAAACTCACAATGTATCCCTTTTCTGCCCACCAGTTAGTGAAGCAGGTAAGTGCCCACTTTGTTTGTTTCACAATGTTCTTTTCGTTTCGGTTTCTCTCAAGTTAATCTAAATGCTTATTTTGTACATCGACATGTCAAACTATTGTTGATGTAGCCATTTTATCGAGGTGAAAAGGCGCAATGATATAAAGGTGAAAAGACTAAACGTTATGGTATACGGTCTCACATACACACGGCTAAATGCTGTTTTAGCCAATCAGTATCCAGTATCCTAACTACCCAGTTTATAACAGATCGTATACCCCGGGTAAGACAAAACACGTATTTTTACTGCTCTAATTCCGTTGGTAAACAGTTTGTAATAGTAACAAGGTACTTCAAGGGTTTGTGATATATGGCCAATATACCACGGGTAAGGGCTGTGTCCAGGCACTCCGCATTGCGTCGTGCTTAAGAACAGCCCTTAGCCGTGGTATATTGGCCATATACGACCCCTCCCGGGCCTTATTGCTTAAATTGACTATTTGTACAATGTTTTGAGAAGGATACCTAATGGTTGCAACATCAGCTCCCCTACCCCAGAAACTAACACTCTATATCCTCTCTCCTACCCCAGAAATTAACACTCTATATCCTCTCTCCTACCCCAGAAACTAACACTCTATATCCTCTCTCCTACCCCAGAAACTAACACTCTATATCCTCTCTCCTACCCCAGAAACTAACACTCTATATCCTCTCTCCTACCCCAGAAACTAACACTCTATATCCTCTCTCCTACCCCAGAAATTAACACTCTATATCCTCTCTCCTACCCCAGAAACTAACACTCTATATCCTCTCTCCTACCCCAGAAACTAACACTCTATATCCTCTCTCCTACCCCAGAAACTAACACTCTATATCCTCTCTCCTACCCCAGAAACTAACACTCTATATCCTCTCTCCTACCCCAGAAACTAACACTCTATATCCTCTCTCCTACACCTGAAACTAACCCACTATATCAGCTCCCCTACCCCAGAAACTAACACTCTATATACTCTCTCCTACACCTGAAAATAACCCACTATATCAGCTCCCCTACCCCAGAAATTAACACTCTATATCCTCTCTCCTACCCCAGAAACTAACACTCTATATCCTCTCTCCTACACCTGAAACTAACCCACTATATCAGCTCCCCTACCCCAGAAACCCACTATATCCTCTCTCCTACCCCAGAAATTAACACTCTATATCCTCTCTCCTACACCTGAAACTAACCCACTATATCAGCTCCCCTACCCCAGAAACCCACTATATCCTCTCTCCTACCCCAGAAACTCCCCCACACCAGTGCCTGATAACTTTCCTGTTTACACAGCTCTAATCAATACAGGGGAGCTGTGCTGTACTATGTTTTCAGTCATGATAGTTTTACAGTGGCAGCCCTGATGCTTTCAGTCATGATAGTTTTACAGTGGCAGCCCTGATGGTTTCAGTCATGATAGTTTTACAGTTGCAGCCCTGATGGTTTCAGTCATGATAGTTTTACAGTGGCAGCCCTGATGTTTTCAGTCATGATAACGTTAGTGGCAACCCAGAGATAAGGCCTGCTCTTTCTCAGCTTATCTGCTCGTGATTAAAACCAGATAAATGACCCAAGTGCAGGCTGCAGGAAGTCCCATGGAAAGATAGAGAAGACACAAAATGTGCTGAAGACATACAGTTGAAGTCGGAAGTTCACATACACTTAGGTTGGAGTCATTAAAACTCGTTTTTCAACCACTCCACAAATGTCTTATTAACAAACTATAGTTTTGGCAAGTCGGTTAGGATATCTACTTTGTGCATGACACAAGTAATTTTCCCAACAATTGTTTACAGACAGATTATTTCACTTATAATTCACCGTATCACAATTCCAGGGGGTCAGAAGTTGACATACACTAAGTTGACTGTGCCTTTAAACAGCTTGGAAAATTCCAGAAAATGATGTCATGTCTTTAGAAGCTTCTGATAGGGTAATTGACATCATTTGAGTAAATTGGAGGTGTACCTGTGGATGTATTTCAAGGTCTACCTTCAAACTCAGTGCCTCTTTGCTTGACATCATGGGAAAATCAAAGAAATCAGTCAAGACCTCAGAAAAAAATTGCAGACCCCCACAACTCTGGCTCATCCTGAAGGTACCACGTTCATCTGTACAAACAATAGTACGCAAGTAGAAACACCATGGGACTTCGCAGCCATCATACTGCTCAGGAAGGAGATGCGTTTTGTCTCCTAGAGATGAACGTACTTTGGTGCGAAAAGTGCAAATCAATCCCAGAACAACAGCAAAGGACCTTGTGAAGATGCTGAAGGAAACAGGTACAAAAGTATCTATATCCACAGTAAAATGAGTCCTATATCTACATAACCTGAAAGGCCACTCAGCAAGGAGGAAGCCACTGCTCCAAAACCGCCATAAAAAAGCTAGACTACGGTTTCCAACTGCACGAGGATAAAGATCGTACTTTTCGTACAAAAATAGAACTATTTGTCCATAATGACCATCGTTATGTTTTGAGGAAAAAGGGGGAGGCTTGCAAGCCAAAGAACACCATCCCAACCGTGAAGCATGGGGGTCGCAGCATCATGTTGCGGGGGTGCTTTGCTGCAGGAGGGACTTGTGTACTTCACAAAATAGATGGCATCATAAGGCAGGAAAATTATGTGGATATATTTAAGCAACATCTCAAGTCATCAGTCAGGAAATTAAAGCTTGGTCGCAAATGGGTCTTCCAAATGAACAATGACCCCAAGCATACTTCCAAAAATGTGGAAAAAAGGCTTAAAGACAACAAAGTCAAGGTATTGGAGTGGCCATCTCAAAGCCCTGACCTCAATTCTATAGAAAATGTGTAGGCAGAACTGAAAAAGCGTGTGCGAGCAAGGAGGCCTACAAACCTAACTCAGTTACACCAGCTCTGTCAGGAGGAATGGGCCAAAATTCACCCAGCTTACTGTGGGAAGCTTGTGGAAGGCTACCTGAAACGTTTAACCCAAGTTAAACAATTTAAAGGCAATGCTACCAAATACTAATTGAGTGTATGTAAACTTCTGACCCACTGGGAATGTGATGAAAGAAATAAAAGCTGAAATAAATCATTCTCTCTGCCATTATTCTGCCATTTCACATTCTTAAAATAAAGTGGTATTCCTAACTGACCTAAAACAGGGAATTTTTCTGGGATTAAATGTCAGGAATTGTGAAACTGAGTTTAAATGTATTTGGCTAAGGTGTATGTAAACTTCCGACTTCAACTGTATATTAGAGTGAGCTATGTCAAGAATCCAGTATATGAATACACAGAATGAGAAACAATATAGAATGCTGGTCTGGTGATAGAAGCTGTTCAACAGTCTGATGGTAATAGAAGCTGTTCAACAGTCTGATGGTCTGGTGATAAGAGCTGTTCAACAGTCTGATGGTAATAGAAGCTGTTCAACAGTCTGATGGTCTGGTGATAGAAGCTGTTCAACAGTGATGGTCTGGTAATAGAAGCTGTCCAACAGTCTGATTGTCTGGTGATAGAAGCTGTTCAACAGTCTGATGGTCTGGTGATAGAAGCTGTTCAACAGTCTGATGGTCTGGTGATAGAAGCTGTTCAACAGTCTGATGGCCTGGTGATAGAAGCTGTCCAACAGTCTGATTGTCTGGTAATAGAAACTGTTCAACAGTCTGATGTCCTGGTGATAGAAGCTGTTCAACAGTCTGATGGTAATATAAGCTGTCCAACAGTCTGATTGTCTGGTAATAGAAGCTGTTCAACAGTCTGATGGTCTGGTGATAGAAGCTGTTCAACAGTCTGATATAATAGAAGCTGTTCAACAGTCTGATGGTAATAGAAGCTGTCCAACAGTCTGATTGCCTGGTAATAGAAGCTGTTCAACAGTCTGATGGTCTGGTAATAGAAGCTGTCCAACAGTCTGATTGTCTGGTAATAGAAGCTGTTCAACAGTCTGATTGTCTGGTAATAGAAACTGTTCAACAGTCTGATGGCCTGGTGATAGAAGCTGTTCAACAGTCTTTCGGTCCTTTGATGCACCTGTACTGTGTCAGTCTGCTAGATGGTAGCAGAGTGACTAGACTGTGACCCGAGCAGCTGAGGTTGATGATCTTCTGTCACTGAGCCTCAGTCAGAGCCCTCCCACTGATCAGGGCCTGAAAGGCAGACGGCTAGCGTTAACACTATAGCTAACACCTGGAGGTGAGTTCACAGCCCACAGGGTACTGCACTGTACACCACACACACAGCTGGTGCTGTAATGAGTGTTAGGTTCACTGCTGTGGGTCGAGGTGGAAACCCCACAGCATAGATCAACCTACAGACCGCTAATGTACAACACAGTGGAGAAGAGGTAGTAAAAAGAGGCCCAAAATTTCAGTCTTTCAGATGAAAAAAACTGGACCTACTCTTTACTGAAATTAGTCCATACTGTCCACATACAAGGATTGGTTCAGAAAACTGATGACCCTGAGCTTGTGACGTCAGAATTCAGAATTTCTTTCTTTTTCCTTGTATAAAGTAAGATGGAATCTCTGATTCGAAAAATATCAGAAATAATGGCTGTTAGAATTGAAACATTGGCAATTATAGATTTACAGCCCATTAGTTTTACTAACAGGAGGCGGCAGGTATCCTAGTGGTTAGAGCGTTGGACTTGTAACCGAAAGGTTGCAAGATTGAATCTCCGAGCTGACAAGGTAAAAATCTGTCGTTCTGCTCCTGAACAAGGCAGTTAACCCACTGTTCCTAGGCCGTCATTGAAAATAAGAATTTGTTCTTAAATGACTTGCCTATTTAAATAAAAAAACAGTGGTTACCATGGTGTCTAGGCGATAATTGTATTGTGCACCCTATTCCCAGAATAGTGCACTATTTTAGACCAGGGCCCATAGGGTTCTGGTCAAATGTAGTGCACTATGTAGGCAATAGGGTACTGTTTGGGACACAGTCACAGTATTTCATCACTGCTACTCAAGCCACTGTTGCAATGTGACGTTAATAAATGACCATTAACTGGTACACATGACAGTTTAACCATAATTTAGGATAGTACTTTCTTAAGAATTAGTCAATATCTGCTTGTACAAACATCTCCTTCTATTATGAAAGAAAGAAAGGCATAGATTGTGCAAATGAGAAAAACGAATCTGACAGTTAAGGTCAACAAAAGGCGAAAAGGCGAGGCACATGGATAGACTGGGATCAGAAACTGACCTGGACATCTCTAACTTACTGGCCCATTTTCTGCCTCAATTCTCCCCGACCAACCAATTTTATACATTTTTTCTCGACAGTCCTTCTTGGCTAAAGATGAACAGGCACATCTGCCATTTGTCCAAACCGTATTATGTCCAATCCCTTTCTGGAGAAGCATGTTAGGTGTAGGGATGGACTGTTATGTGAAGAGACAATAATGAACAGAGTATCTCTTCATGTTACGGTCTTATGCTCTTCGATGTGTCTGTTATGTGAAGAGACAATAATGAACAGAGTATCTCTTCATGTTACGGTCTTATGCTCTTGGATGTACAGGTAATGTACATTTTTGCATCATCAATTCAGACAACGTTCAACAAGATCACATGAAGTTACATCAAGGTTCATATCAAGTTTACTATTGTCCCATGTCATTGTTTGCAATTTCCCAAACGTATGTAATGTACTTTGCTTTGCACTGACCTCTATTTCAACAAGGGAAGTACAACGAACAAAAAAACGGATTCACTTTGGAAACGTATTTTGTTAGGGAGCTCTCTGAATAATGCTCTGTTGACTGGAATACAAGTGATAACAACATTGCACTCAGCTGGTGGGGTCGGCAAATGGCTCGCTCTCTCTCACAGTAATCAAATATCTTTCTCCAAAAAACACTTGGTAAGTCAAAACAACAATACCCAGCTTCCCTTATGGAGCGATTTTGTATTTATATCTAAGCTGCCCGTTAACAATGCCTGGATGAAATAAATGAAAATATAAATGAAAAGCAGAAAAGCCACACTTGATTCTTGTATAATAGTAATCCAATTTGTCTAGCACTCTGACTGATTGCAATCAGCAGAGCTCCTCTGCCACAGTACTGGGTTCTGGGGCTAGTCCAGAGAAATCTAATTACACTGCATTGTGTTGTGTCCACATGTTTATTACCAAACCGGTGGTGCCCTCTCTGCCCTACTCTTCGTCCCCCACCAGCTCTCTTTCAGTACTGAGCACCAGACTGTCCAAACTTCTCTAATCAAATGAGAGTTAGCTGTGAAGAACAACCTTCTGAGTTCTTAGGAACGACGATGTGTGTTTAGAATTACACTGTAATAGCAGTGATAGAAGGAACACCATTGTGGGGATAACAAGTGAAGGTTTGTTACATGTTTACTATCTCGCCACTCTTCCTATCAAAGTGGAATAAATTAATGGGATGTAAAGCTGAAAGTGTATTAGAATGCTGAACAGAATCCACACGGTTTTTAGTGCATAGAACATTCAATCTCTCCCATATATTGCAAGGTTTAAGTTGACAAAGATAAGTCCATTTGCTGATGGGTTGTGCATTAGCCATCTGATTGGTAGAGGCCAAATGTCAAGAAGGAGGGCCAATGTTCTGGTTTGAATCAACAGAGCCCCAGTGAGCGACACAGTGACTCGTCTATGGTGGTCTCAGGCCTTCCACCCCTGAGGCAGACACACACCAGATGCACCCTGACTATGTCTACACAGCCCCCACAATCAAATTAGTTAGAATAGAACAAAATGCAACAATAATAAAAAATGGTTATGATTTATTACATCAGACCAACTCAACAGTGGCACTGGATCTGCAGTATGTTAGCGACCTTCCACTGACGTGGAATGATGACATTGATTGGTGTGTCACTGTCGTTAAATTTCACTTGTTTCATGATAGATTAACCTTACATAGCAGTTGATATCTGTGGAATTGATTAAACCAGTCATTATAGTACACAATTTGAACATTCAACTTGTAAAGCCTTGACCACTCTAAACTAGTCGCATCAATTCAAGCCAGTGTTCTTTGTGTGGCTCAGGGGAATGTGTCTCTACTGTACAGTAGGTCTCTGGCTCAAACTGAACATCCTTTGTTTCTCCTAGGCTCTGCGGTCTCCACTTATCTTATGCAGAGTGATCTCTGACCTGTGAAGTACCACAGATCTCTGGAGCCGACCAGTCAGATGAGACGTGTTTGAAACGAGGGAAGTCAAACGGGCTGTTTGGTGATTAAACACGAGCCCCGACGGGAACATGAAAGACAACTTTCCGACCTTACATTTTTTGGGGTATTACAAAAACTTCCCTCAAAGAACGGGCAATATAGCTACTGAACTTGGGGTGACAGTACCATAAATGTAATAAGGTAAGCGTCTTATTTTGTTTACATTGTCAAAATGTTTTGTCCTCCCACTTATTCACATAATTTCTCTCCCAGGTCCCTCTCTCTGGTTCCTCTCCCAGGTCCCTCTCTCTGGTTCCTCTCCCAGGTCCCTCTCTCTGGTTCCTCTCCCAGGTCCCTCTCCCAGGTTACTCTCCCAGGTTACTCTCCCAGGTCCGTCTCCTGGGTTACACTCCCAGGGTCCCATGGAAAATGAACAAATCCACACAGTCACAAAACGCATCCTGAACAACACATTGTATTGGGTGGCAGTTCTTCTCACAACTCGATTCACTCTGACTCACATTTGTTTTATTTCCTGTTATGTAACAGCTTCCATGTTTTCTCTTTCAATCAGCTCATTTCCCATGTTAGTGGTGAGAATATGAAATTGCCCCAAACACATCATGTGAGAAAAGCATATATAAGTTAAGAAACCTGTAATGTAAAAAATATTTTACCTTTATTTACTAGGCAAGTCAGTTAAGAACAAATTCTTATTTTCAATGACAGCCTTGGAACAGTGGGTTAACTGCCTTGTTCAGGGGCAGAACAACAGATTTGTACCTTGTCAGCTCAGGGATTTGAATTTGCAACTTTCCGGTTACTAGTCCAACACTCTAACAACTAGGCTACGCTGCCACCCCAATATCTGGGCTATTGGTCTCTAAATTAATTGGAAGTCAGGTGAACTACTGTTCTGTGGTCTGGGGAAATGCATCAGCAAGTGAAATTAGGAGGCTGCAGATTGAACAGAACAAAGCAGCAATGATTGTTTTAAGGTGGAGATATGGTTCTTCTTTTGTGGTCATGTGCAATGCTCTTGGTTGGTCATCAATCAACAAGATATATATATTTTTCTAAAGCTTATTTTATTTCATAATATACACCATTTAAAACGGCCAAACTCTATTCACAACAGTATTCAGTTGGTAAGAGACACATTCAGTAAATACTAGGAATAGATTGTCCACCATCTATGTGTTATCCAGACAAAAAAAGAGAAATAGGCTAAAGAACATTTAGATTTAGAGCAATAAGAAATGGAGTAATGTATCTGAGCAAACCAGAAACCTTTTACTATATAAATTCAAACAATACTCTGAAACCATTTAAATATAATACATAGGAAAGTTGTGCTGGACTATGGTAGATGGAAGAATCAATCTGTCTTTTTAGACTGTTAGAGTATTTATCTACATTTACATTTAAGTCATTTAGCAGACGCTCTTATCCAGAGCGACTTACAATATCTGGTCAATATGTCAGTGTATTATGTCTGTTTGTAACAGTGTGTTTTATTTGAAAATGTGATAGTATTAGAAATTGTATTTTAATGTTTAAGGACTCTTGGAAGATTAATCCAAATGAGGACTAACATAAATCCTAATCAAATCGGGGAAAACATTGAGACATACACTACATCACCACAAGTATTTGGACACCTGCTCATCGAACATCTCATTCCAAATTCATGACCATTAATATGGAGTTGGTCTCCCCTTTGCTGCTAGAAAAGCCTCCACTCTTCTGGGAAGGCTTTCCACTAGATGTTGGAAAGTTGTCGCGGGGACTTGCTACCATTCAGTCACAAAATAATTTGTGAAGTCGGGCACAGATGTTGGGCTATTAGTCCAGGCTCGAAGTCTGCATTCCAATTCATCCCAATGGTGTTCGATGGGGTTGAGGTCAGGGCTCTGTGCAGTCCAGTCAAGTTCTTCCACACCGATCTTGACAAACAATTTCTGTATGGACCTCGCTTGGTGCATGGGGCATTGTCATGCTGAAACAGGTATGGGCCTTCCCCAAACTGCTGCCACAAAGTTGGAAGCCCAGAATCGTCTCGAATGTCATCACTGTATGCTGTAGCGTTAAGATTTCCCTTCACTGGAACTAAGGGGCCTAGCCTGAACCATTGAAAAACAGCCCCAGACCATTATTCCTCCTCCACCAAACTTTACAGTTGGCACTATGTATTCAGGCAGGTAGCGTTCTCCTGGCATCAGCCAAACTCAGGTTTGTCTGTCGGACTGCCAGATGGTAAAGCGTGATTCATCACTCCAGAGAACGCGTTTCCACTGCTCCAGAGTTTAATGGCGGCGGGCTTCACACCACTCCAGCCATTGCTTGGCATTGCGCTTTGTGATCTTAGCCTTGTGTGCGGCTGCTCGGCCATAGAAACCCATCTCATGAGGCTCCCGACGAACAGTTCTCGTGCTGACTTTGCTTCTAGAGGTAGTTAGCCGAATCCACTCATTTGAAGGGGTGTCCACATACTTTTGTATAGATAGTGTATATTGACTTTGTTGTAACATAATGCAAATCAATTGTTCAATATTTCATTGTATGTCTGTCATTGATTACTGTGCGGGTGGAACAACAGTGAATATGACTGTCATGGATGCAGAGAAGACTCTCTAATTAACAGCCTTTAGTATATATGTTAAATATTTCAGTTGTCTTAAAATAAGCCCCATAATGCCCAGGCTTCAGCAACAGATGTTATGGCTGAAGGCTGTATCCCCACTACCCTTTAATGTATTACCTCACTCTCACCCTGTTAAAACACCGACCTACCATTGACCCTTAACACCCAAGAGACAGGAAGTCTGGGTGTGTCCATTCAAACGCATCAACAGGCTCAACAGTTGTGAGGATGAACATCAAATAATTAAATTTATCACGCAATCATCACTCATTGGAGGCTCCGGTAAAAGGATTTCACTGTCAAGTGAAAAGAACAAGGATGTCCCACAGCAGCAGGTTATTACCCCAACCAATGAACCCAGTTGTGTTGGCGAAACAGAGATCACCATGTGTAACTACAGAAGAAGAGATTCCTTGAGGGTGTAACTTTTGTCATCAAATGCCTGCTTTCAGGATGGGATTAGCGGGATTATTGCCTGGGGCAGGGATGGGAGACTGAAGAGGCTGTTGAGAGTACCGGGAACGGCATCCCTATGGTGGGCTTAGACTGCAGTCTAGGGCTCAGTGAGAGATGCTTCAAATGCCTAGCTATGAGATGAGTCAAGGTTCAGATCAGGCACGTGGGTCGCACGCAGGTGGCGAGGCAACAGGTGTTGAGGTGTCCATGTGGCTCAGAGAGGATTGGGGGACTGGGGCTGTTGAGGGTCAGTTGGATGCACGTTGCCCGGCAGAGGGTTGAGTCACACTTTTATTTCTGGGCATCACTGATAACGACACAACACTTCTGCTGCAGGGCTGCAGGGGCAGGGGGCAGGGGCAGGGGGAGAGGGCACTGGGGTTGTGGCGGGAGAGGGAGGGGTTGGGGTGGAAGGAGTGGAAATCTTCATCCTTGTCCACTCTTCCTTCCTCCCACTCCCTCCTAAACACCAAACACACCTTTAAAGTAGCCTCTCAAATGTCAGCATATAAGATCAGAGGCAGGTGAGAGAGAGAGAGAGAGAGAGAGGAGAGACGGAGGTGGGAGAACAGACAAGATGAGACAAGGTCCTGGGAGAGAAGCCTGGGCTGCCACTTTTGATGCCTGAGCTCCCGTTTGTACAGCGGGGCTGAGGAGTGCATCCTTGTCACACCGTACTGTCTCAGAAGTACTGACTTCAGTCAAAGCAATCTGGTACAGGAAGAGGGGTGAAAACAATGATTAATCTTCTATTTACATTCTCTCTGGAGTCGGTGGCCAACGTCTGTCATCAACGTCCGTCATCGTCCTGTACCAGTATTTCCTCTCACTCCACCCCCAGAGGAACCATGGAACCATGACATGTCACTGTTCACAATCCTTTATTTCAACATCTTTATAATTATCATGAGTAGAGTATTCACTTAGGAGGACATGGTTCTCTGCACTAGCTAGTATTGTTAGTCTATCCATCTCTCACACACAGAAGGTGAAACAACAATCATATTGATACTGTACTACTTTATGAGTTATCTACAACCGTCAGGAGCTCCAACACTCACTCTATCATGAAGTTGATGTTATTACTACTGTTGAAGAGGGTATTAAAAACTTCTTCAGGATTGTTAGGTCCCCTGCAGGATGGTTGAGCTAATGTAGGCTAATGCTATTAGTATGAGGTTGTAAGTAACAAGAACATTTCCCCAGACATAGACATACAGTTGAAGTCGGAAGTTTACATACACCTTAGCCAAATACATTTAAACTGAGTTTTTCACAATTCCTGAAATTTAATCCTAGCAAAAATTCCCTGTCTAAGGCCAGTTAGGATCACCACTTTATTTTAAAAATGTGAAATGTCAGAATAATAGTAGAGAGAATGATTTATTTAAGCTTTTATTTCTTTGATCACATTCCCAGTGGGTCAGAAGTTTACATACACTCAATTAGTAGTTGGTAGCATTGCCTTTAAATTGTTTAACTTGGGTTAAACGTTTCGGGTAGCCTTCCACAAGCGGCCCACAATAAGTTGGGTGAATTTTGGCTCATTCCTCCTGACAGAGCAGGTGTAACTGAGTCAGGTTTGTAGGCCTCCTTGCTCGCACATGCTTCTTCAGTTCTGCCTACACATTTTCTATAGGATTGAGGTCAGGGCTTTGTGATGGCCACTCCAATACATTGACTTTGTTGTCCTTAAGCCATTTAAACACAAAAAGTCGGAAGCAGTGGCAAAAAAGAGGCAAGCGAAGCGGCAACAAATAGACAGCTATGGCCCTCGGTTCTGTTGGCGAATGTGCAGTCACTGCAGATCAAATGGATGAACTCCGTTCAAGATTATCCTATCAACAGGACCTAAAGAATTGTAATATTCCATATTTTTTCAGAGTCTTGGCTGAATGAGGACATGGATTGCTGGTTTCTCTATGCTTCGTCAAGATCGGACAGCAGACTGATCGGACAGCAGGTAAGGTGAGAGGGGGAGGGGTGTTCTCTTTGTTAACAAAAGCTGGTGCTCGCCTAAGTTAAAATACCTCATGATCAGCTGCAGAACATACTATTTACCGTAGACATCTATTTACCACCACAAATGGATGCTGGCACCAAGACCACACTCAATGAGCTGTTTAGGGCCATAAGCAAACAAGCAAATGCACATCCAAACGTGGCACTTCTCGTGGCCGGTGATTTTAATGCAGTGAAACTGAAATCCGTTTTACCTCATTTCTACCAGCATGTCACCTGTACAGCTAGAGGAGACAAAACTCGAGATCACCTTTACTCCACAAACAGAAACACATACACAACTCTAGATCACATTTACTCCACACTCAGAAACACATACATGGCTGTCCCTCGCCCTCCATTTGGCAAATCTGACCATAACTCTATCCTCCTGCTTCCTGCTTACAAGCAAAAACTCAAACAGGAAGTGCCAGTGACGTGCTCAATATGGAAGTGGTCAGTTGAAGTGGATGCTATGCTACAGGACTGTTTTCACAAGCACAGACTGGAATATGTTCTGGTATTCATCTGATAACAGTAAGGACTTTACCACATCAGTCACCGGCTTCATTAATAAGTGTATCAACTTCATCCCCACAGTGACCGTAAGTATATATCCCAACCAGAAGCCATGGATTACAGGCAACATCCACACTAAACTAAAGGCTAGAGACTTCCACGTTCAATCCCGCTACAACCTCCGATGAGCCATCAAATAGGGAAAGCATCAATACAGGACTAAGATTGATTACAAGATTGATCACTGTGTGGTCATGCTATCCGTAACCGATGTAAGACCTTTAAACAGGTTAACATTCACAAGGCAGATAACCAGGACGTGTACTCCGAGCACCGGATTCCGGTATTATCCCCAAAATTCCCAGTTTCTTCAGAAATCCCGGTTGGAAGATTCCCGAATTTCCTACTTATTCCGTACTGATTCCAGGGAATTTTCCAACCAGGATTTCAATAAGCAGGAAATTTGGGAAACCTCCAACCGGGATTTCTGGAAAACCTGGGAATTTTGGGAAAGTTCCTGGTATTTTGCAACCCTAACTCAGAGCATGACCTGATCAGCTGGCAACTGTCTTCACTGACATTTTCACTGACGCTCCCTGACGCTGTCTATAATACCTACATGTTTCAAGCATACCACCATAGTCCCTGAGCCCATGAACGCCAGTGTAACCTGTCTATATGACTATCATCCTGTAGCACTCACATGTGTAGCCATAAAATGCTTTGAAATGCTGGTCATGGCCCACGTCAACACCATCATCCCAGACACCCTGGATCCACTCCAATTTGCATTCCACCCTGATCAACAGATGACACAATCTCTATTGCACTCCACATTGCTCTCTCCCACCTGGATAAGAGGAACACCTATGTGAGAATGTTGTTAATTGACTACAGCGGCGTTCAACACCATAGTGCCCTCCAAGCTCATCACTAATCTCAGGACCCTGGTATAGAACACCATCTGTAACTGGATCCTGGACATCCTGATGGTCCGCTCCCAGGTCGTGAGGTTTGGCAACAACACATCCGCCACGGTGACCCTCAACACGGGGAACCCTCAGGGTTGCGTGCTTAGTCCCCTCCTGTACTCTCTGTTCAACCACCACAGCATGGCCGTGCATGATTCAAACACCGTCATAAAATTTGCTGACGACACAACGGTAGTAGGCCTGATCACAGACAAAGATGAGACAGCCTATAGGGAAGAGATCAGTGACCTAGCAGTGTGTTGCCAGGACAACAACCAAGAAAAGGAGCTGATGGTGGACTACAGGAAATGGAGGGCCGCGTACTCCCCCATCCACATCAACGGGGCTGTAGTGGAGCGAGCCATAACACTGCTAAATAGCTAACCAACTCTCTGCGTTGCCCCCTTTTGCACAAACCCTTTTTACTCATCTCATCATGACTCATTTTTACTCCTGCTACCGCTTATTATCTATCCTGTTGCCTAGTCACTTTACCCCTACCTATATTTAATATCTACCTCAATTACCTCGTACCCCTGCACATCGACTCAGTACTGGTACCCTGTGCATATGGATAGCCAGGTTATCGTTACTCATTGTGTATTTATTCTTTGTTATTATCTTTGTATTACCTTTACATTTTTCTCTCTGCGTTGTTGGGAAGGGCCGTAAGTAAGCATTTCACCGTTTCACCTACAATTTGATATGATTTGAGTAATTTGTCTAAGTTCCTTTTGCATTATTCTGGATCTGCTTGCCACCTCGCTGACACAGGACCTAATTAACCTTCTCCCACCAGTCTCCTTTATGTATCCCTCCTCCACATAAAGCAGGCCGCGGTCTCAGAGAGGGCGGTCAATTGATGATAAATATATTAATCAAGTTAGCATAACAATGGCTTCTAAATGATTAATGAGGAAGCTAATGTTTCTGCTCCCTCAGTCAAGGTATCCAAATTATGTTTTTCTCCCGTATTTTTGTAATTCTCTACACGATTTTACAACACTACAAAAAGGTGAAAACATTCAATTAGATGGGTTCAATGTTATTCATTTATTGAATGATGTTCTTTTATTGAAGGTTGTCGGTGTAGGTCACTCACGGCACATTTCATTTTGCCTCCAAGTATTTCTGAGACATACACTACATAACCAAAAGTATATGGACACCTGCTCATCGAACATCTCATTCCAAAATCATGGACATTAATATGGAGTTGGTCCCCCCTTTGCTGCTATAACAGCCTCCACTCTTCTGGGAAGGCTTTCCACTAGATGTTGGAACATTGTTGCTGGGACTTGCTTCCATTCAGCCACAAGAGCATTAGTGAGGTATGGCACTGATGTTGGGAGATAAGGTCTGGCTCCCAGTCGGTGTTCCAATTCATCCCAAAGGTGTTCGATGGGGTTGAGGTCAGGGCTCTGTGCAGGTCAGTCAAGTTATTCTACACTGATCTCGACAAACAATTTCTATATGGACCTCGCTTTGTGCATGGGGGCATTGTCATGCTGAAACAGGAAAGAGCCTTCCCCAAACTGTTGCCACAAAGTTGTAATCACAGAATCGTGTAGAATGTCAATTTATGCTGTAGCATTAAGATGTCCCTTCACTGGAACTAAGGGGCCTAGCCCAAATCATAAAAAACAGCTCCAGACCATTATTCCTCCTCCACCAAACTTTACAGTTGGCACTATGCATTGGGGCAGGTAGCGTTCTCCTGGCATCCACCAAACCCATATTCATCCGTCGGACTGCCAGATGGTGAAGCGTGATTCATCACTCCAGTTAACGAATTTCCACTGCTCCAGAGTCTAATGGAGCTTTACATCACTCCAGCCGACTCTTGGCACTGGCCTAACAGTTTGCGGCTGAGCCGCTGTTGCTCCTAAATGTTTCCACTTCACAATAACAGCACTTACGGCACTTACGGTTGACTGGGGCAGCTCTAGCAGGGCAGAAATTTGACGAACTGACTTGCTGGAAAGGTGGCATCCTATGACGGTGCCACGTTGAATGTCACAGAGCTCTTCAGTTAGGCCATTCTACTGCCAATGTTTGTCTATGGAGATTGCTTGGTTGTGTGCTCAATTTTTTACACCTGTAAGCAACGTGTGTGGCTGAAACAGTCGAATACACTAATTTGAAGGGGTGTCCACATACTTTTGTATATTTAGTGTATGATTATAAACTAATAACAGTGAGTAGCCGGAGAGGAGAGTCCTCCAACAGTGGTTGTTGTTATGACTATATTTGTCTTCATTAGCATTTTGAAACGATAGTGACCTTACACCTTTCCAAACAGGTAAGGTGTATGTCTAAAACAGAGATGAGAGGAATTGGATGATGCTTGAAGGTACTCTACTCCAAAAGACAACACCTGCGTTATTTTGTATTTAGTTTACTTTTGTTGACAATTTTAACACAGATTAATATCGAATCCTACTAGGCAGGCTCAAATATAAAATGTGATAAATAAATTAAAACATCAGAAGCTTTATGTTTCTTGTGGTCCACTAGTGGGCGTATGTCTCGGCAAGTTTGGCACAATAATATGTCATGACAGCGTTATTATTTTATGACGGTGTACAGTTTGGTGAACTCCAGCCATGGTTATGTTTAACATTTTCCCTTCACAAGCTTCCCTGTAACTCACAGTGAAGTAATTCACCGGTCCACATTCCAAAGTAGGAGCTTATCCACCTAGTTCAAAGGTTCCTCAACGATGCAGTGGGTTTCTGAGATAACCGATACACTCCCTCTAGCAACAGAGGGAAATACACAAATATGTATGAGTCGGTAATCAAAGGGGGGTATTTCTTTTGATCTTCCTGATGTCTCGGAGCTGTTCAAAGTGTTTTCTGTGTGTACACTCAGAGGGCTGTCATCTTAAAATCAACATTTCTGACAGCAAAGATAAGCAGGCCAGATTTCCTTGAATTCCAAATGTTGCTGACACGAATGAAACACCTCTCTTCCTCTTCATTCATCTTCCAGGTTTTCTACCCTCCATAACTTTTTCCCCCAGCAAACTTTTATCATGTTGAAATCGAATATTTATCTCTCTCTAAACATATGATTCTTTAAAAATGTTAGACTTCCTGTTTCTATACAGCTATGACGTGTGAATGATTTTCGGTGTAAATACAAACCAACAGGTTCGATAGCTGTGTCAACCGTGTCACAGTTTGCAACGTTGAACATAATTGAACCCATTATCGTATGATCCCTTCCGTGTGAGGTATGGAGAACAGAGCCAGCATTTACAGACCATGCGTCCCAAACGGCACCCTAATCCCTATATAGTGCACTGCTTTTGACTGTGGTCCCTGCTGTGTTGTGCACTACATAGAGAATAGGGGGACATTTTTGGTACGCATTCAGAGAGAAGTCTGAGAAGGGGGACTGTAAATCTGGGTGTGGATCTTGCAAATGGGAGAGGGGGAGAGAGTGGGCCAGCCAGCCCAGGCAGTGACCTGGCCTTGATACTATAGCCTCATATCTCCGTCAGGGAATGACATCTTTATCAGCTTAATGCACTTTTGATTCCTCTCCACACTATGTTTCTGTGAATTCCTTTTAATATCGATATTAGGAGCAGCACTTAAATGGGGCCAAAGTGCTACAATTTTGCAATAGTTCTTGTTTAATGGTTGAAAGAGGGATTCTTGGCTCGGCTTTTTAGTCTGTCCCTCTTTCTGCCGCCAGTCCCCTCCGCCAAGCCCCCACCCACCTCCCACAATCCTCCATTTATTTTCATAGTCATTCTGTCTGCATGGGAAGGCATTTCATGGACAAGAAGCAGGTGTTTTCATCACCTACCTCCACATACACCATTAAGTCCTTCATCTACTGTGATTTAATGATGCACTATGCAGAAATTGCGCCGCCATTTCCTGGTAGCTAAAATTCTAATAGTTTGCTTAATTTCAGTTTATGTGACAAAACAAGCAAGTATAGTGTAGCGAATCATTGTACAATTTAAATCGCTGTGAAATATATGTTTTCCATGACCATAAATATTGTATTTTCAGCTGTTTGAAGCTGATGTACAAAATCGAAAGTAAAAAATAAAACTTAAGCATAGAAATAGTGCACATGGAACATATCTACCGCTTCTTAGACTTTTTTTAAATAACAATGACAGATCTATAACTCACAATTCTATGTGAATTTGGTCGGATCACCCAAAAAATGACATATTGCAGCTTTATTGCTACTGTGAAGTTGGGGCTTATTCAATACATCCACCTGACCTGGAGCACCACTGTAGCCCGGTAGCCTGTGGTTCCCATCTCCTCCTAAAATATGTACATATAGTCCACATGAATACAGGATGTTTAAGGATGTGTAAGATGTGTAATAGTGCTTTGTGGAACTGTAGATGTTGACACAATGGGCAAGAAATATGGCCTTCTATCCTCTATAATGGCTGGTGAAATGAAAAGAAAATCTCTGCGTCACACTTCAGAGAGTGGTAATAGAGAAGTAAAGTGAGTATGGTAATAATAGTGTTTGTGTTTACTTTATAGCCGCTTAGGTTGTGATCAGTTAAACCTATTCGCTATCATTCATTTGTCAGAGCTGCAAAGGACCAAGATTTCACCTATTGTTGTGAGATTACTGTCAAGATACAATATATCTGAGTGGCAGTGAACTGTATGTACTGTCAATGTTTATTCAGGCATAGAGGAAAATAAATGAAAGGTTCATTATAAATGACAAATAAAGCAGCTCAAGCCTAAGGGTATGCTATGATAAGAATTCAATCGTTACCATATCAAAATCCTATTATATCTTAGGAGGGCTGTTAACTTCTTTCAATACAGATTACATAGTCTGGTTAGTCAATGCTGTAGAATTTTCTCTTCCTGGTACTGTATACTAGCCTCGCGAGCCTCCTCATCCCGCAAGCTTACATGACGGCAAATCAGGAGGCTCGCGAGGCTAACTGAATACAGCTATTCCTCTATTCTCTCTGGGGCATTATAATGCACATGCAATGGGCATGTTTCTTTCCTCGTTTTCATCATTGCTTTCTGCATGTATTGGTAGCTATATCTCTTGGTCAGCCTCTGTGCTGTGAATATCAGTATCACAGCTGAATGTGAAACGCATGCACCGCCACCTCCTTCATTGTGTTGTTTTTAGGTCCAGAGCTTGTATCGCAATCATCTCTGTTACAGTCTGGATTTTACCATCATCAGTGAAAGGGAGGACAACAATGGACTGCCTTCAGCATCTTGGCCCCTCCTCCGCTGTCTCAGCAGGACTTCTCCTGAGAACGTTATTATTACCTCTTCTCTTAATTCTAAATCCCATGACTAATCTTCAAAACATGCTTAACCAGCCAGGGGAAAGTGTTCCAGACCTTCAAAGAAAGCCGCATTCTCTTGTTCCAACTACTTCTTCTTCTGCTGCTTCTGCTTCTGCTGCTTCTTCTTCTGCTTCTTCTTCTGCTGCTTCTTCTTCTGCTTCTTCTTCTTCTTCTGCTGCTTCTTCTTCTGCTTCTTCTTCTTCTTCTTCTTCTTCTGCTTCTTCTTCTTCTGCTGCTTCTTCTTCTTCTTCTTCTGCTGCTTCTTCTTCTGCTTCTTCTTCTTCTTCTTCTGCTGCTTCTTCTTCTGCTGCTTCTTCTTCTTCTGCTGCTTCTTCTTCTGCTTCTTCTGCTGCTTCTTCTTCTGCTGCTTCTTCTTCTGCTTCTTCTTCTTCTTCTTCTGCTGCTTCTTCTTCTGCTGCTTCTTCTTCTGCTTCTTCTTCTTCTTCTGCTGCTTCTTCTTCTTCTGCTGCTTCTTCTTCTTCTGCTGCTTCTTCTTCTTCTTCTTCTGCTGCTTCTTCTTCTTCTGCTTCTTCTTCTTCTTCTTCTTCTTCTTCTTCTTCTTCTTCTTCTTCTTCTGCTGCTTCTTCAGACTCATTCAAGTAGGACTTTTTATTTATAGACCACACCAGGCCTACCCCACCTTGTGTTGCTGATAGCTACTGTTTGAAAGGTTAGTTATGTGTTTTTACGATCCTTTCCTTTTTCTACCTCTTTAGTGTTTATTTTTCTGGTTCGGTGTAGAGACGTGTTTCTTCAAGGTGAATGAACTTGTGTCTAAGCTGAGATAGTTTGGATCTCAGGCACTCTATCACTGGAATCACAGCTGACCAATCTCTTGCAGAGTGACATAGCGGTCAGGGAGACATTAACCTGGTCAAGGTTATGACCGCCTCACTTCTACTTCTGCATTAGTTATAAACTAACGGAACACTTCTGTAATTTTTCTTTGATTATTGTGATCGTTATCTGTTGCTTGTTGAGAGTGTTAATGTAAAATATAACGCAAAAGTAAGTAACATGGTCCATTAGTGCTAATAGCAGGTTTTCACTGTATGATAGTATGTACAGTATAGGCAAGGTTTCTTCCTTGTAACAGATGACTTGAGAAGACAGACCTCGGTCCTATGAGAGTGGCAACATGTGTACAACCAATGCCTAGACTTAGATCTCAAAGGAAAATATTTTGAGGGTTACGTAGGCTATTTATGCACTCTGTATTTTCATTGAGGATACAATGAATTGGCTTCAACAATGACCTGACAAAGCTATAGATAGAATCATGACAACGAGACTGTATTATCTTGGAGTGGCATATTTTACTTCCTAATCAACACTTTCATAAGAATTGCATTCGTACATAACATCTGTTATGAATAGCATTTGATGTGAGGTTGGCAAACAATATATGCTAGCTTTAGGTTAAACACCTATTCATGTTTCATAGCATTGTTCATAACACTGTCCTAGCCCCTTGTAAAAACGTATATGTTCATAACACTGTCCTAGCCCCTTGTAAAAACATATATATGTTCATAACACTGTCCTAGCGCCTTGTAAAAACGTATATATGTTCATAACACTGTCCTAGCCCCTTGTAAAAACGTATATATGTTCATAACACTGTCCTAGTCCCTTGTAAAAACGTATATATGTTCATAACACTGTCCTAGCCCCTTGTAAAAACGTATATGTCATACACAAGCTAATTTTAGTAACATTTAACACATTTAACCAATCAGAGCTGCTTCTAGTAACATTTAACAAGGTGTTTTACCAATAAGAGCTTCTAATAACATTTAACAAGGTGTTTAACCAATAAGAGCTGATTCTAGTAACATTTAACAAGGTGTTTAACCAATAAGAGCTGATTCTAGTAACATTTAACAAGGTGTTTAACCAATAAGAGCTGATCCTAGTAACATTTAACAAGGTGTTTAACCAAAAAGTATTTCAGACACATGAAGCTCTTTCATGAAGACTGATCTTTGGACTTTAACAATATCTGTTTTCTCTGCTCTCTCTCAAGATAGAGCATGTATTAAGACAGGAGAGAGAGGCTGACATGACCTTTGACCTAACACCTCTTTAGAATGTCAACACAAACCCTGGTATGTTTGAAGACCGAGGCTGGAGCTGCGGTGTGTTGGGGCGTCCATGCCCACACCTGTTCCTTTAATCTCAGGAGAATAACAGAACATGTTACTGTTCAAGTAGGAAGCGAGGCCTCAACTGTTGGAAAAACTTGCCCCAGACTGAGCAAAATGGAAGTCATTTGTCAATGGCCTATGCCCTATGGTACAGCATGGGAAGCCAAGGGCTTATGTCAAATAAAGCACGGTTTAAGTATGAGTCACAAGGAGAGAAAAAAACAACTAACATGATGGACGTAGGCCTTCGCAATTACATTAGCTTTATGTGAAGGAGGAAGAGGTTCAGATGAGTGATTTACTTTCGGCTATATGGCTGCCATTTTATGTTGGTGGCCTTCCCTATATTCATCAAAAGATTTATGCATTTCTAAATTGTGTGCCCAATACCAAACAAGCAAGCAAACTAAAATACGCTAATACTGCATATTCTGAGAAGGCACTGGCTGATCGTTTGAAAGCTGCCCATTGATTACACAAGAGCATTATGTGTCGTCCTTCAGGACTGTGTGATCACGACCACAGCATTCCCCTCACACAGCACACGTCACTGTAATCTGCTTTTCATTTATATTCAGAAAACATATTTTTCCTTTCTTGACATTTGGAAGATGCGATGGCAAGCTCATAATTATTTAATTACGTCAATATTGGTCACTGCTGGAATCAGAGACGTAATTAAGTGCGATTTGGGTTTGGAATTGTGCATGAATTAATAATGAATGAATCAAAAACCACTTGGGATGATTACTTGCACATTACCACGCTCCAGGACCAACTGTTGGGTGTCTGAAAGTTCTAGAAGCACAGGTACAGCCGCTCGGTAACACGCAGAACTGAGCAATCCCTGATGAAATTGAAATGTCAGTCAGAGAACAGAATGCTATACTCTCACGGGAAATTTTGCAGACAAATCCTGTTTCCCAAATAGCACTCTATTCGATAACATCGTGCACTACTTTTGACCATCAGGCTCTGGCCAAAAGCAGTGCACTATGTAGGGAATTGGGATGCAGATGCTACGTAAGAGATCAGCTGACCTTTGTCAAGTATATTTTCTAACAACGTAATGAATATTACACAGACTGAACACATACCCTGCTCTATACTCTAGCTAGACTATTAGCACTATCAGACATTTAGGTGTTATTGCAAATTAAGCAATGCATAATAACACATATTCAGGTATAATTTCTATATAGGTTTAACTACTGCAGGCACCTCTCTTTTTATAGTCATTGTCTTTTTGTATTCTGCTGTATTCTAGTCAATGCCACTCCGACATTGCTCGTCCTAATATTTAGATATTTCTTAATTCCATTCTTTTACTTTTAGATTTGTGTATTGTTGTGAATTGTTAGATACTACTGCACTGTTGGAGCTAGGAACACAAGCATTTTGCTATAACATCTGCTAAATATGTGTATGTGACCAATAAAATAAAATTTGATTTGATTGTGTGGGCATTTGTTCGCTCTCTTGTCACTGTGTGTGTGTGTGTGTGTGTGTGTGTGTGTGTGTGTGTGTGTGTGTGTGTGTGTGTGTGTGTGTGTGTGTGTGTGTGTGTGTGTGTGTGTGTGTGTGTGTGTGTGGGTGCGTCCTTGGCCCGTTCTGTGAGGCTTTGAGCTGTGGTCTGTAGGGAATAGGCTGTGGCACCAAGGATAGACGAGATGGAACTCATTCAGCTCTTTTCTCTCTGTGTTTGGAACAGATGTTTCATCACAGCTGGGAAGATCTAGGGGGTTTGTGAGCAAATGTGTCTATTAACCAACAGAGGTAATACTTC